>NC_083361.1:27040297-27340297 GCF_030254825.1 Meriones unguiculatus
CGTTTGCTGCATTCCCACTGTGGTTTAAGTCCAGGGCTAGGGACGTGATGATGAGCAAGTCTCTGGCAGGAGCTCCCGGTGGCTCAATAAACATTTCCAACGAGTTCTGATCAGGGGAGTCACCGTGTGTTGGGGGGTGGGGAGACACCCAGGAAGCTGCACAGCAGGGGAGTCCTCATCTGGAAGAGTCTGCAAAGGCTCCCCATCAGGGATATTCATGGCAGGCGGAAGGAGCTGATGTGCTGAGCCAAAGAATCAACAGAGCATGGCAGTCACTGGCCTCAAAGAGTTAAGTGAATAAGTACCCGACCAGGGTGAACTAACAGGAAGCAGGTCAGGAAGGGTCTTTAGTTCCGCCGGTGTGCTTTTGAATGTGTTGGAAGCCTAGAGGAGATGCTGGCCGCTTACTTGGGATGCTTTTACTTACTGAGACCTTAAGAAAAATAGGAAACCTTTCTGAATCGCATCTGTAAGAATGGTGATAATTTCAGAAGTAACAGCCGTAAGGATCAGATGTCAGGTCCTGTTAAGTCTACAGCAGAAGTTTCATTGACCGGTTGGAAACCTGGGAGGGATGTTTTGCATTGCTGTAAAACGAATTGCCGTTTCCTTGGTAGCTGAAAGCAACTCTTGCACAGGGTTTCACTTGTCTGAAGGTCACAGGTTGTACTTGGCTTGACTGCTCAGGGTGTTCCAAGCCAACCGTGGGCTGCTTCAGGACGGAGAGGAAAGCTACTTCCGACCCGTTCGGGTGCGTTTCCAGAAACACTGAGGAAGGACACTATGTTCCCTCCCACTGAAGTCACCACCTACATGGTGGCTTTCATCAGAACCTCTCTCAGCCTCGTAGATTCTTCCCATGTAGTATTTACAGCAGTAATGGCAGGTCAGAACCACCCAGTCCTCTTGGCACCTAATCGTCCTGGCATCATCCTTTGCTGGCTTTGAGAGAAAAATGCCACTTGTAAATGCCTTCATCAAGCAGACCCACCTGGAGAGACTCTCTCTATTTGGGTAGACTGATTAGTCACTGCGCTCGCTAGATTTATGTCAACTTGACACAAGATAAAGTCATCAGAGAGCAGGGAGCCTCAATTGAGAAAACGAGATTAGGTTGTAGGCGAGCCTGTAAGGCATTTTCTTAATTAGTGGTTGATAGGGAGGGCCCAGCCTAGTGGGTGGAGTCATTCCTGGGTAGGGTAGGTGGTCTGTAAGGAAGCAGGCTGAGCAAGCCCCGTGGATCAAGCCTACAGCCCTCCTCCCTCCAGGTTCCTGTGCTGCTTGAGTTCCTGCCCTCACTGTTTGTTTTTGTTTGTTTGTTTGTTTGTTTTTATGGCATGCTTAACATGGAACTGTGAGTGAACTAAACCCTTTTCCCCCCAAGGTGCTTTTGTCATGCTGTTTCTTCACAGCAACAGTGACCCTAACCGAAACAGTTGCCTTAACTAAATCCACACAATCATTTTGTGTGGTGTATCAGTCACCAGAGCAATGAGGGGAGTGGAAGTAGCAGAGAATCACGAGGCCAGCTTGAGATCCTTCCCACCATAGAGCTTAATAACATGGCCAGATCTTCACTTGGAACCATCGTACAGTATGGGGACCATAGAGCCACGAGGGGTGGAGTGACAGGCTGGAAGACCCTTAAAAGAACATCCCACTGAGCCAGACAGTGGTGGTACAAGACTTTAATCCTAGCACCCGGGAGGCAAGGCAGGTGGATCTCTGTGAGTTCGAGGCCAGCCTGATCTACAGAGTAAGTTCCAGGACAAAGAAACACTGTCTCAAACAAAAAGAAAAGAAAATATCTCACTCCTGCTACATTGCCTATAGAAACAAATCAAGGAGTTATGAGCATGGTCTCTTAGCAATGTTTCAGAGAGTGGGTTTTAGAGGTTAGTCCAGTAAATAAAGGAAGAAAACAAACTGTCCTATCTTCTCAGCAGAAGTGGGTATCTGGGAAAAGGGCTCCTACCCACTAAGCAGGCAAGCAGTTCTGCAGCAGACACCAGCCAAGCACCTTCTAACTCAATTTCATCCTGAGAAGAGAACTCAGCTTGAGAGCTCCGTCCCTAAGACTGCCTCCTACCCTCCCTCAGATGATAGCCACACGTCGTCCAGGCTTGAACTGAGGGTCAGATGGAGGGGTGCAGGGCAAGATGTAGGAGAAGGAGTGGGGTGGTTCCATGTCACCCTCCAAGTACCTCCATGTATTCAGCTGTCCAAAGTTCTCCAGCCCGATCATTTGGGGAAGACCTGTGGGAATGTCACTGGATAGGCATGACGGACGAAGGCATCGGGCCGTGGTGGTCAACCTCAGCCCAGGAGGCTGGGGAATAGGAATTAGGTCAAGGCCCTGTGAGTCTGGCGGGGTCCCCTGGCAGCTGTCCCTCCCATTGAGTATTCATTCTAGAGGCTTCCCAACGCATCACCTCACAGGTGCTCGCAAGGGCTCCCAAAAAACAGAAGCTTGTCCATCGCTGTCACCACTCTGGAGCTGCTTTCAAGAGCCAAGGACAAAAGAACAAACTGTCTGCCCCCATAAATGCTCTCCTTGCTCTAAATCATTTAGGAAATGACAAAGACTACAATGGCTTCACGCCAGGGGCTGGTGAGCCAGAAGAGGAGTGTGCAGTCACGAGCTGCATAATGGCATTCCCGCCAAGGACAGAGCACAGTGGGGTGGTGGTCCCACAAGGGCAGCATGGAGGAGCGCAAAGATTCCGGCTGCCTAGGGAGGCTGTAGCCATCCTCAGATCGTCACACGCCACTCGGGTCACGTGTCGATGTAAACAGGCCTGCCATGCTGCGTGCTACAAAAGCAAAACACGTACAGCTGCTCCTTGGTAATGGAAATTAACAACCGTGTTTGCCTGGCGTTTATGGTTTGTGTTCTTAGGGTACCACACTCAGGATTGTTATTTTAGACTGAACTTGTACTTACGAAAACACGGTTGGCTGCAGAACAGCGCCCTGTCCTGTGCAGGCAGCAGCTCAGACATTTGTCCACGGCAAGGCTTTCGCCTGTGCTTGGTTTTATCTTGTGTTGTTCTGTCTCTCATAACCCTCGTGGCCATAGGTGTCTGTGTCTGCATGTGAGAGTGGGAGAGAGAGAGCCAGAGAGAGAGAGAGAGAGTCCTCAGCTATTCCATTGAGGTTTGCATGAGCATAGTATGCGATGTTCGCACAATGACAGACGCACGAACTACTGCATTTCTCCGAATGCATCCCTTCATCCTGTTGTTCAGCCACGTAAAACTGTACGTCACATGGACTGGAGAGGTGACTCGGTAGTTAAGAGTGCTTACTACCCTAGCCCAGAACCAGAGCTCAGTCCCCAGCACCCACATGGTGGCTCAAAACATCTCTCATTTCAGTTTTAGGGAATCTGACCACACTATCACAATTGCCACAGGTTTTGTAAGCCCCGCCTTTTGATCTGAGGAAAGGCTGAGAAGAACGTTTATGGAGTCGACATTACACGGAACAAAACAGTATACAGTATATAAAATACCTATGTCCAGGTTAATTATTATCAACTTCACTGGCTTTGGAATCACCAAAAAGACACACCTCTTGGCACATCTGTGAGGGTGCTGCCAATGAGTAACTGAGGGAAAAAGACCCACCTGACTACGGGCCGTCTGATCGCATGGACCAGGGTTCTAGAATAAAATGTGCCTAACAAACGCTAAATAAAGCACAGCAGAAGGAGGCACACAGGGGCTGTTTTGTAGCAAATTAACGGAGACCATGCGAATACTCACCCATTAAGGGATGACTCCACAGAAAAGAAGTTGCCCCCAGCTCTGAATGTTTGCAGCAATTAAATCTGGTAAAGTAGATTTATTTGTCTAGGCAACAATGAGTCTCCGACATGTATTGGCCAGTGCAAAATGCCAGTTTCAGAAGGATTCATGTGAGAGGATCTTGCTTGCATTTTAGAAGACCCACACAGAACACATATGCATATACATAAAATTGCTCTCTGCATTCTCCAGGAGTCTAGACACCTGTATGGGCATGCCTAGAGAATGGTCCTAATGAACACTCAGCTCAAAGCAATGGCTCCTTGCAGAAGGGGGTGTCAAATTTAGCCTCATGTCGTAATGAATTTATATGAATTTAGTCATCTATGAACTATTCAGTCACAATAACTTTTTTTTTTTTTTGCTAGTTTGCTTGCTCGAGGCAGGGTCTCATTCTGTAGCCCAAGCTGGCCTAGAACTCAAGGTGATCCTACTGCCTCCGCCTCACACATGCTGTTATATTACAGGTATGTGCCACTACACACATCTTTGTAAAGTGTAACACAAGTGGAGATGCTGGAATTGGGATCACTACCCTCTGCTGATTCTTCTGTAGGCCCCTCCCTTACTTGCGTATGTCTCTTTTCTGTGGTCCCAGCCACTCCACAGCTGTGTCAGCTTCCTGATCCGTAGGGAGCCTTCAGCAGCTTCTGACTTTGTGCCACTGCTTGTGAGATACTGATGCTCCTGGCAGAGGGAGCGAAGGCAGCGTGAGTCCCACAGGGCGCGCTGTACACCGCTTCACTCCTCTCTCTCCAGGGACACTTTCCAAATACTCCTCAGTTCTCAGAGGGGTGGCAGAGGCCTTTGTTAAATTCCCACATTGGCTCTCAGAGGCAGCACGTCATTCGAGCCTGTGGGAGTTTTTTCAGTGGGTTACCTTCCTAAGACCTAGAGAGGTGAGGCATAGCTCTTACCATGAGAAAGCCGGAGCCACAGGGGAGGGGTTGGCTAGTTTCCCAGCTCACACAGCTCTATGGAAGTTGGCATTTCTCTGGAGCTTTCTCTACCTTTCCAATCTGTCAGTCAAGGTTCACAGCAGTCCGGAACACCCCAAACAGGAGCTTCCGCCCCTAATTATGTTGAGCCACACAAAAACGTGACTGGATTTTATTTACTGAATCAGTTTCTTGTAATGATTAGCTCCAGAAAATAATTTGGCAAACTGTGTTAACAGAAACTGCAGCTCCTCTGGTAGAGGAAGCTGAGCACAGCCACTCTTATGCACCTTATGGACAGCCCTTCTGTGACTCAACTGAGCCCAGAGCTGTGGAAAAAAATGCTGGGCTATTAAGCCAGAGGTACATGCTTCGTAAAGTGAGGGAAAACCTGGCATTGTGCTTTTTAAAATGCAATTTACTGGGCTCTATTAATGGAAATCCCCGTCCAAAAACCCAGGAGTCTGTCTTTAAGACTGTCTCTTCTGATGATTATTTTTTTATAAAGTTGATATTTAAAATTTTATTATCATTATTATTAAGGGGTGTGTGTGAGAGAAGGGGAGGGAGAGAGAGATTGTGTGAACAAGGGCACGCACATGATACAGTACACGTGTGGAGGTCAAAGGACGACTTGTGGAAGTCTGTTCTTGCCTTCTACAACGGGTTCCAGGGTTCGAACTCAGGCAGTCAGGCTTGCATGTTTTTGCCTAATGAGCCACCATCCGGCCTCCCCTGATGAGTCTCACATACATTAAACTTTGACACAGACATACGGAGATCTAAGAACTAGAGGTAAGCACTCTTAACGAGAATGTGCTTTGGCCATTCTGGCCCCATAGATGTCAATGATACACATCTGTACAGAAGAAGATGGCGGGAGTGTATGACAGGTCAAGCAGGAAGGAGCAAGCAGAGCTCAGGCAGGGTGGGAGGAAGTGCCTCTCCATTCTCCAGCTCCAGGGACTGGCGAATGGTTGGTGGAGGTCTGGGCTATGAGCTGAGAACGTAGCGACCCTTAGGTAAGGGTCTCCAAAGCAACAGTCGCTCCAGGTGTGGGAAAGACATTCTGCAAGGGAGTAAGCATGCTTAGCCTTTGTCCCAAGCAAAGGAGGCTGGCATCTGTTTGAGAGACCTTCTGGGAATTTACATTACATGTCACCTATTCAAGGTTGGTGACATCACTCCCGAGGACTATATCAAAAGGGGTTTTGTTTGATTAATTTGCATTATCTGCTGTTACCCAGTAATGAAAGGTGATACTATTAATGAGTGTGTGAACGAGACAGTGTCTTCAATGCCATATCTGAACCATTCCCAGCTTTGTCAGAGTAGAATAGCCCTGACCCAGAGCATGCCCTTTCTTCATTGTAGGGAACACTACTCTTTCTCTCCAAGTCTACCCGGCACCAAATTATTGTGTATCAGCTGCTTGCTTCTCAGACACAGTATGAGGCCTGTGCTTGAGTCTTTGCCATTCTGTGTGTGTAGAATGCTAGCTTTCTTTCTGGAGTGAGGTTGACTGAGCTGAGAGGAGTTTCAATACCATATTGATTGGCTTGGAAGTGTGGTTCTTTTAGAAGCTGGTAGGAACAGCAAAGACTTGCCAGTCCATTTAAGGAATATTGTTTGGAGGAAATTAAATTGGACTGAGTGGAACTTTGGATGCAAATTACTGTGAAATGCTGAAGCCATCATTGCAAGATTTTGCAAAGATGATTTTCTCCACTGAGGAAGACATGGAGATATTTTTTTCAGTTGTCATCACATCCATCCGGCTAGAAGAGGAAGGAGGCTGTGGGCTAGATAAGGGAAGCAGGTTACACCTGGCACCCCAGATTCTTCTTCTCCCTGCTCACTGAAGAAGCTTCTCTTTGTTTCCGCCCTGAAGTGCAGCGTTGTTTCCCTGGACCGTGCTCTGGGTTAAACCTGGGTTAGACTATGGATCTCTTACACTTGATCCCGTGACTGGGAGGCCACACAAATGCAAGCCTAGCACACAATCGGACCCTATTAGCTGAACTCGCTGTGAATAGCACAGAGGCCACTTGATCTTACGAAGGTCTTGTGGGGTGGCTTTCTCATTTGTACCAGCTAAGTTTCAAGATGAAATCAGCTGGATTACCAGCCTGAGGGTGTCTGCTGCTTAAGAATACACTCTAAGAATTTTGCAAAACTATTCATGCTTTAAAAAGCACTTCCTCCATAGGTTGCAACAATACTCTCTGGATAGGTACATAACCCAGAGGACTCAGAGCAGGACCTCAGAGAGTTGGCACCTCTGGTATTGTTCATCATCCACAATACCAAAAGTAGAAGCAATGTGGGGTCTACTGATATATAGATGAATAAATACCATGTGAGATATTTTATATAATGAATTCTTGTAATAGTTAGGAACCTTCAGAACATAATGCCAAACAAAGCCAGGTAATTATCAAAAAGACAGACTGTTGTAACTCTACTTGCATAAGGTTCCCAGAAAAAAATCAGGTTCATAGAACTAGAGAATCCAATGGTGTCCCAGGGCGGAGGGAGAAAGTGGGGCGCCGTCTCTCACGCAGTTTCACGTTTGCGGTATGAAAACGGCCTTCCTGTCACTGAATTTCACATTTAAAATCCGTTAGGATGTTTCAGTGGTGTGAGTGGGATGACCGTGATAATATCTGGCATTTGAACACCTTGTTTCCAGTTGGTGGTGCCATGTGGAGAGGCTTAGGAAGCCTGGTCTTGTTAGAGGAAGTGTGTCACTGGAGGAGGGCTTTGCGAGTTCAAAGACTCAGTGTCGTCTCTGGTTTATCCCTCTGCTTCATCTGTACGGTTCAAGATCTGTGGCTCCAGCCTCTGTTCTAGTTGCTGTGAATGCTGCATGCTACTATGATGGTCTTTCGTCCGTCTGGAAGTGTATGTCAAACAATAAACCCTTCCTCTGCAAGTTGCCTTGGTCACAGTATTTTACCACAGCACTAGAAAAGTAACTGATACAGATGCTAAGCATCATGTATACTTTACTACTTTTGAAAATAATAACAAAGGGCTGAGAGGTAGCTCAGCATTTAGGAATACTTGCTGCTTCTGCAGATGACATGGATTGAGTTCCCAGCACCCACATTGGGTGGTTCACAGCCACCTATAACTCTTGTTCCAGGTGTCTTCAGGCACCTGGATGCACACAATGCACATAAATTCACACACACACACACACACACACACACACACACACATACACACACACACACACGATAAATCTTTAAAAAATAATAATACAATTTTTTCTTAAAAAACCTTTATGTGCATGAATGTTTTGCCTCAATGTGTGTTTATGCCATTTGCATGTAGTACACAAAAGCCAGATCCCCTGGGAATGGAGTTACAGACTGTTGTGAGCTGTCATGTGGGTGCTGGGGCTCGAACCTGGGTCCTCTGAAAAAGCAGCCAGTGTTTTTCAGTGCTGAGCCCTCTCTCCAGCCCTAAATAATAATAGTTTTTAAATCTATGCTCTATTTCTTAGTAAGAGAGCCTTCAACTTTTTCAAGGAAGTGTGTAATACTTTTCATGTGACTTTCAAAGTAAGTAGACTTTGCTCATTAACTCCCCTCCCCCTTTTCTGAGACACCAAATTCCTGGCCACTGCGCATTTGAATAAAGTATCTGTCTTCTTTCTCCCTACCCTGCTTCCCCACAGCTCTGTGAGTGAGTGAACTTTGTTAGCTGTCAGTGTTGTCTGTGGCTTCATTGCTCCGGGCTTTGCCAGCCCCTCAGGCAGGTGTGTGCGCACATCGTTAAGCTTGTGACTGATGGCTGGGCACCACCAGCTCCACACTAAGGAGCCTGTGTGTCTCTCTGTCGACAGGCATATGAGTCTCACCAAGACTGATGTCCCTTCTAGTTCTCGAAGCTGCTTGCAGAATCAGCAGCACACAGCCTGCCAGGGCGCCTGGAGACTGTGGACAGCAACACACTCCATTTCAGCAGGCGTTTGCTTATTAAGCAACCGTTAAAAAAAAAAAAAAAAAAAAAAAAAAAAAAAGCAGAGTGAGGTGGATCCAGAGGTTCTTCATCCCTGTACCCTGGAGCACTAAGTTTCTAAGCAGGTTTTCTGTCTCAGGAGCGACAGGAAACAGGGCTAAGCCTTCGTGTCTAAGTCAGCTCGCCAAACTGCCTCTGCGCGTTTGTGTGCAGTCTGTGTGCTTTAACCACAAGGTGGCTTCTCAGAACCTCGTTGGGTGATGTCCTTACTGTAGGACACACCTGCACTGACCACAAGTGGCAAGGGCCCGTCACCTCGTGTGGCCTCCAGATGCAATCAACAAAGTAAACACAGCACATGGAGTGGCTTGACTGATGTGGGGGCTCAGAGGACACCTCTGGTGAGGCTCTAGGTTCTTGTTTCCAGAGCAAGAAATTGAGCAGAGGAACCTAGCTACCGCAGAAACAGTGACAGCTTATTAAGAAAAGACACACCGCTCCCTTTGCCCCATCTTCAGCAAGAACGAAGACCATCCTAAGCAATCAGACTGTCGACATCACTCTGGAGGGGCACAGTCATTGTGAAGGGCCCCAGGGGAGCTCTGCAGAGGGACACATCAATGCAGAGCTGAGTCTTCTCAGAAAGAAAAAGAAGAGGCTCCGGGCTGACAAATGGTTGGGTAGCAGAAAGGAACTGGCCACTGTCAGAACCGTCCGCAGTCACGTTCAGAACACGATCGAGGGTGTTACACTGGGCTTCCGCTACAAGATGAGGCCCGTGTATGCGCACTCCTCCATCAACGTCGTTACCCAGGAGAAATGGGTCTTTGGTTGAAATCCGAAATCTCTCAGGTGAAAAATACATCCGCAGGGTTCAGATGAGGACAGGTGTTGCTTGTTCTGTCTCTCAAGCCCAAAAGGATGAATTAATCCTTGAAGGAAATGATTTTGAACTTGTTTCAAATTCAGCAAGCCACAACAGTTAAAAGCGAGGATATGCGAAAGCTTTTGGATGGCGTCTGGGTGTCTGGCGAGGGGACAGTGCAGCAGGCTGATGAATAGGCCCAAAGTTACCCTGCTCCAGAAACAAGATCCTGAATTACAAGTACGACTTGGTTTGTCTTTGGGAACAATAACAGACTTATATTGAAAAATAAATTAAATATTAAAAGAAAACGAAATATTCGCTTCCGGGGGAGGAAGCAGGCTGCAGCAAGGAAAGAGTTTAGCAGTTCAAGAAACGTCCACTGCACACAGGGCTTTCCCGTGCATGCTGTGTTACTGTGGCTCAGCTTCAGCTCTCAGCTTCACACGTCACGTGTCTCATCAGCATTTTTGATCTTCACTCGGGTTGAGCATTTTGGTGTTATATCAAGCCGCAACTCACCTTCAGACCCAGGAGCTGTGCTAAGAGCAGTCACCAGCTATTTTTTTCTGCCCTTTCTCCTTTGATTCTCACGGATGCGCCATGGGAAGCAGGTAGAAGCTCCCTGTCTATCAATAAACTGTTAGGTGTGTGGCAGGGTCGGGTTCCAAATCTTGGTGCAAGGGTGGGCGCAATAGCACAGCGGCAGAGCACTTTCCTAGCATGCATGAGGTCCTGGGTTCAATCCCCAGTACTACAAACAAAACAAGACAGAACAACAACAAAACTCTTGGTGCAGTTCCAAAGCTTTCCTTGCCCTGCTGGGGTTGGCTGAGAGGTTCACCGCCTTACAGGAATCCCAAACGACAAAGGCCTCCAGGACCTAGGATTGAAAGTCCTCCTCCGAGCAGGAGAGAGAGACAAGGAAGCTGCCTTCCAAGCCATACAGCACACGTACATATCTGGAGGGTTTCTAGGAAGGAATAGTGTGCCAGGAAATCTGGTGGGGGAAGGGAGACATTTGTTTTCTTAGTTTAAATGTGGGAAGACGAATCCATCATTGTCTACCTTGCAGGTAATAAGTCAGAGCAGCTCAGGTCCAGAACAGACCAGCGCTCTCAGATATGGAGTGCCTGGGGCTTCCCCACGCCCTTCTCCAGACCAGTGCTGACACTTAAAGCCACAAAGGCATACTCTACAGTGGCTTGTTTAGAGAACCCGCTCCCATGGCACCACCTAGGCTGCTCCGAGTGCATAGTATGGCTGCTTGAACAGGCAATGTCACGTGGTCTGTTCCATTCTCTGGAGAGACCGAGCTCTCAAGAGGTTCAAGTGACAGGTATGGAAAGAGGTACTCCGAAGATGTGTACCTCAGCCCCGTGACAGGTCACGCTGCAGGTTCCGTGGTGATGTGTCTACAAGGAAGGTGGTCCTTAAAGATACTCAACGGGAGGAGGAGACTTCTCGCAAAAAGCTTTCCATTTAGAAGTGAGCATGGCTGATGCCATGGCTGAGTGGATAAGAAATGCTTGCCCCACAAGCCTGAGGATCTGAGTTCGATTCCCGTAACCCAGGAAGGTGGGAGGAGGGAACCGATTCCACAAATGTGTCCTCTGACCACCACATGCACACTCTGGGATAAAAATGCTCACGTGAGTGTGAACACACTGGATGATAATAAATAAATGGGAGCCAGTGGCCTGGCTTGGAGGGTAAAGGCACTTGCCACAAACCCTGATGAGCCTGGGTTTTATCCCTGGAGCCCACATGGCAGAAGGAGAGAACTGACTCCCACAAGTTGTCCTCTGACCTTCACGCTTGTGCTGCATGGCACACACATACACCCATACACAAATAAATTGGTTTAGTTTCAATTCTTTTTAAAGGAATGGATGATTGAAATAAGCAAGGCACTGTAAGTTAGGGCAAAGCACGGGTTCAGACACTCTGGGCCCTATTCTCTTTGTTTCCTCCTCTGATGACTGTCTTCTTCATTCGCTGGCCTGGGGAGTCACCTGTGGCTGTAGAAGACAAACAGGTTGACCCAGAGTCTAATTATAGAAACACGTCTTAAGGCCAGAGGAAGCCAGTGCACAGATGAGGAGTTTGCCCAGAGACACGGGGCATCTGTCTGGACGATGCTGAGGGGGCATTGGAAATCAAGCAATTTACCACTGGGACGGACGGTTGGTCTGGCTGGTGGTAAGAAAAAGCGACATCTCCATGAAGAGTGACCGCTGTTTTGAAGATAGCCTTTCAAGTGCACAAGCGTCATCTACCAGCTCTTGCAGACAGTTAAGTATGGCCTTTAGACAGTAGCCCTGTACTCCTGCACCGTGGCTGTGCCCTGGGATCACCTGGGAATGTTTCAGTGCCTGGATGTTTTGCCTAAGATTTAGAGTCAGTTGCTCTGAAATGGAACCCAGGGATCAATATTTACCAAAAGCCTTGAAGGTGGCTCTGATGTTTCGAGGTTGAGAATCAGTCCCAGCTCAGAGCAAGAACACCTTCAGAGCACATCTCTGATGTCTCACCGGCCCCTGTCCTCGGGACTGACCAATGCCCCAAGAGAGTGTCCCTGCAGGAGGAGTACACTCATGACACCCAACAAGGCAAGAGTCAAAGAACATCTCTCTCGGAACCCGGGTGCCTGGCACTACAGGAAGCTCACACTGGGGCACTGGCATAGAGCACAGAGAACCAGGCAGGCGTCAAAGACCCTGTGTGCCCCCTGTAACCCTGAAGCCATCCTGCTCTGCAACCCTGGGGAAGCTGAACCCTGCTCATCTTTCTGATCTCACCCCACTTTGATCTTAGTTTCCTTGGATTTCTGTGACCCAGAGCCGACCTCTATTAACTCCTCTGCTGTCACGCTTTGGGTCTGAAATGTCCCCCACAGGCTGATTTTGTGTTTGCACACCTGGTTCCCAGCCGGCAGTGCTGTTTGGGCAGATTGTGGAAGCTTTAGGGGCTGCAGTGGGGCGGGGAGAATGGGGGGAGGGGCAGCCCTGGTTCTGTTGTCGTGCTCTGTTCCCTGGTCCAGCCACCACGTGAAGAACCCTGTCACAGGCTCCCCCATCACAAACTGAACCCACCCTCCCCTTGCCACGGTGAACCGAAAATGCTCTGAAAACCGTGAGCTGAAATAAATGTCCTGCGTTTGTGGTTCTGCTGGAGATTTTGTCACAATGATGAGAAGAAGCGGGTTAGTACTTCTGCCATCGCCTCCATTTCTTGACTTTGGGAAGACAAGGCAAGTTCGAAAGAGTAGTACAAAAGGAAGAAAAAAGTGAGCATAGGTTATTCGCATAGGTAGGAATGAAAGACAAGAAAGAAGGAGGTAGGAAGGGGAAGGGAGAAAGGGAGAGGAGGAGACAAAGATCTGATGAGCTAGGGTGAAGCAGTGGGCTTTGAAAAGTGCCCCTTGATAAGAACTAATATTGGGAAAGTCCTGCCAGGCAATGACATACCCTGAAAGTTCATGGACTCCAGACAATAGCTTAGGATGCTACATAATTAGCATCACTGGCAAGGACTCAACACCTCTAGACCTGCATGGACTGGGGGAAGAAACAACACTTCCAGGCCGGCGAAAGCCAGAGTCTCAGAGCAACCACCCTGACAGGGTCTGTGGCCTGGGACAAGGAAGGATGCGACTGCTGCCAGAGGCACAGACAAGCAGGGGGGAATCCATAAGGAACTCCTCCAGCCTTCTCCTGTGGCTACCCTTTGACCTCTAACCAGTGCCTCCTTGGCTTCAAAGGAAACCAGATGGCACAGAACTTCATGAGGCTTCCACGGACTTGCCCTCCAGATCCCTGGGTGGAAGAAAGGCCCATGGCAGGCTAGAGATGGGCGGGAGAAAAGAGAAAGACTAACCCAGGCAAAAGAAGTCAGAGATGGCAAACGGAAGGGTGTAGGGACCGGAACCCTGTGCTTATTTCTTTCTGTGGAAGAAATAAGGTCTGTTAGAGTTGACATGAATGTCTGTAGAAACAAAGAGCCGAAGGGACTCCCCAACTCCCTGGGACAGACACCGCTCGAGTGGCATTCGTGACTCTCAGAATTCCTGGACATGTCTAGGAGAGAGTGATCTTCCAGCCTCTTAAATGCTAATCATGTAATAGAAACAGATTTTGAAAACAAATTAAATCTTTAGGTTGGCAACTTGCCATCGAAACGGCAGAGTCATGGAGTTCTGGGCTTCCTGGTGTCCACGCTGGGAGGCTCCTCACACACACCCCCACGTGTGTGAATGGGGTTGAGGCATGTCTAACACCTGCAAGTCAGGTCAAGAAAGACACAGTGGTTTCCGCCTTATTTGCCACCGGCTCTTTCTGCAGAACATCACTGCCATGTCATTAGAAAAGGCCAGAGTTGGTGAGGAGGCCAAGCTGGAAGATCCGGCTAGCTAGAATGAAGTTCTTCCTGAGCCACATGAGCTTAAGGATGGTCCTCTGGCCCCACTCAAGCCTTCAGATGCCAGCGATCCCTCCTAATATCAGACTCAGCATTTGGACTCCTGGAAATAACAGAAATGAGGTGTGCAAACAGCATGCTTAGGAAACAGAAGTGGAACCCAAGGGCCACAGTATGGGCCATTGTTCATTCTGTCTAAGATGTTGGGACCCTATACTGCGGGCAATGAAGACCTAACCCATGACCAATAATAACAATGGACCCGAGTCACGACAAAAATCATAACTTTTTATTAATTCCTTGAGAATTGTATACATGCATACAATGTTTGCTTTTATTGTATTCACCCAAAGGTAGAGGGTTTTTTTTTTTTTTTCCAACAGAATATTTTTTGTTGTTATTTGGGAATTTCACAGTAGGCACATCAATCACACTCACTTTCCAGTCCTCCTCACCCACCCATTCCTCCTCCCTTGTGGCCTTCTCCCTGAAAAAAAAAAAAAAAAAAAAGGTCTATTTTGTGTTGTCCATATACTCACTGGTACATGGTCAAACTCCCAGTGACCAGCCCTTTAAGGAACGCTGAGACCTTCTCCACCTGAACCCCGGCCAGAAGACATCAACCGTGGAGAGCGACACTTCAACATCCCTAACACAAATGTTAAGAGTTCCTTGGATGGCTTTCTTCTAAGGCTGTTACTTTTGGGGAGGGTTGGGGTGGAGGGAAGGCTTGTCACAGAAGCCTTCTTTCTATGTTCCTCTTCCTCAACTGGCTGTCTGCAGCCATCAATACCGCTGCAAGCACAGCTTGCTTGCCCTTACAGTCAGCGAGAACACAGGTCCTGGCCTTCCGCAGGGTTTCTGGCAACAGAACGGACGGCAAACATCCACGTGGTCTCCAGCGTGAGCATGGACCAAGGACCTCCACTTGGTCTCCAATGGCAGTACGGCCCACAGCCATCAACACAGCTCTCTGCTGAAGTATAGGCCATGGTCCAGCATGGCCTCTGGGAGAAATATGGACCACGGAGGTCTTTCAAGGAGATCCAGGCCAGGAAATGGACCGTTCTTCATCTTGAACATCCTGTCGCTCTTCAGAGCCGGGGTGGTCATGGGGTTGGGCAGTTTGTTTAGGGGCCGATTCTGCGCAAGCTCCAGGCTGCTGCATACCATCCTGCTGGCCCCACTGGGTAACAACCTGCTCCCTCATCAACCGCAGCCTTCTCTCACACAGTCAGCTACCAAGTCTCCGCTTCGGCATGCACCACTCTGCTCCTCCATCTTTCCCACCTCTCCCTCACGTACTTGTTTGTCATAATGGCAGTGGAAGCTGCTCTGTCACACAGTATACCGTTTTTACCCAAACAGCTTTACTTGCAAATGTTTATTACAATGAGGCATTGGTCTGGCTCAAGGCTCTGGCTTCTGCTACACTCTCAATACCGGACCTTCTGTTCTGCCCAGTTCACGAACCCCAAAAGACCAGGAATAAACAGACTCCGCTGTAAATACATGAGGGTCTTTTTATTGTAAACTACAAGCTGCAGCTTGGGCCCACACACCCCTGCCACCGAAGCGGTGGGAGCCGAGCGCGCTGCACCCAGGTTAGTTGGGTGATTTATAGATTCTGGTCCCTCCCAGCATGCCCAAGGCAGGGGTAATTCCTGCCTAGCAAGCATCTATTGGTCAAGTTGCTACATTTTGAATTGATTGGCTATAGGAAGGTCCCCAGACCATAATGACCCGTCCCTCCCTAGGGAGGGGATGGTCCAGTTTCCTAGCAACTGTTATCTCTAGTGGGTGGGGAAGGACTGCCTTACTGCATTCCTTCCCCTCAGGGCATTACTAGACTTCTCCACCCACCTAGTTCAGGCCTTAATTACTAATAGTTGCTAATTTTTAATCTTTTTGGTCTCTCACCTCAAAGGGACTCCTCTTGGATATCCTGCCATTGCCAAGAGTCATGAAGATCCTGCAGCTTTGGCTCTGCAGAACCAGCACCTTCATGTGCTTCAGCAATTCATAGATTAAATTGGAATGCAGCAACTCAAGGACCTGGCTCTGGACCTGGATGAGCCCCAGGCCGGCAAGGGGCAGGACCAACCCTCTAATTTTTTTTTTTTAAGTTAGATTTTTTAGTAAGAAACTGGGCAGGGTGGTACACATCTCTAATACTAGCACTTGGTATTTGAAGGCAGGAGAATCAAGAGTTCAAAGTCATGCTTAACTACTTCGTGAGTTCAAAGCCAGTCTGGGTAACATGAGACTCTGTCTCAATTTTTTTTCATAACTTAAAAATGAATAAAAGTTCATGGAGGTGGAAGCCCACCAGAAATTTATTGTACTAATGAGAGACACTGAATCTGGGAAAGGAGGAGGAGTGGAGGACAGAGAGGAGGGGCAGAAGACAAAACGAAACCCAGGTTTGAGATAGAAGAAGAAGAAGGGGAGGGAAGAAGAAGGAGACAGACAGCCACGGAACCAGAGACCCGGATTTGTTGGTATTTTGTTATTTAGACCTAGGACAAACCCTGGAATTAGCATATCAACAGAATCTACTTCCTGCCCTTTCTGCAGCGGGAGAAAAATCTAAGCTCTCCCGTCTAAGCCTACAGGCATGAAAAGCTTTTGCTTAAGAAAGTCTGGAGACCTCTGCTCTGTAGAGACCAGAAATCGAGAGAGAGAGACCACTTAGTTTCCAGGGAGCAGGTAGAAGCTGCTTTGGGGGCTCCATCGGCAGATGGGGCTCAGGACTGGGAGCAGAAGGCTTTCTCAGCAGTCAGGCAGGACAGAGGAGAGGAAACCCTGTTTACCACCAGCACAACTTCATAGAGTTCTCTTTACCTAAAGACTTTTATGTGGTCTCAGGTTCCTTTGTCTACACCTCCGGAGGAAGCCAGCTGCCGGAAGAGGTGAATGCCTGCTCTGGTTTTATTGGTGGCTGCTTCACCTTGGCCTTGATCATGGCCCAAGCTCTGCTTTTGTTTCTTAAGGAGGCGTGTGGAGAAAACTCCTTTGCTGAGTCAAAATGAACAAGACAGAAATGTGTCCATGGAGGAGCAGAAAGAATTCCAAAACTTAGAGGAAGAACGTTTGTGTATGTGTCTGTGTTTCTATGTGTGCGCGCGCTCGCGTGTTTGTAAATATGAACCTTCTCAAAGAGATAGACAGGGAGCAGGGTTCACAAATTTGGCAAATACATCCTTGGGCCTTGGAGGCAGCCCCCTAGATAAAGGTGCTTACTGACACACCTGATTACCTACGTTCAGGCCTTACGACCCACGCGGTGGGGGGAGGAAACCTGATTCCTGAAGGCTGACTTCTGACAACCACACACGTGCCCTGTGTGCATGCGCACATGCATGCATGAACACAGACACACACACACACACACACACATAAATCTAAGAAAATATTTCTTACAGGGCTGGAGAGATAGCTGTGTTGAGAATGCAGACTGCTCCTGCAGGAAACCTCAGTCTGGTCCCAAGAACCCATGTCAGGTGGCGCCCAACCACCTGTAACTCCAGCTCCCGAGAATTTAACAACCTCTCTAGCCTGCACTCGTGCCACAGGCACACACATATACACACAGTTCAAAGAACAATAAACCTGAAAGATCAGACATTCCCTCACATGTTCTGATGCCCGCAGGCTCACCGCAGCTTCTCTGACTAAAAAGCGTTGACCCCTCATGGGGTAACTAGAAGTAGTCACTGGATGCCAATCTACTTCACTTTGACTGAAGGCACAAAGATAAGTCATTACCCTAAAGCTGCCATCACCTGGGTTCTCGAAACAGTAAAACTTCACAGGGCCGACCCTCTCCTCCAGAGGAGGACATTTATCCATGATGGTGAGACTGCGTTCCAGTGGATAAGTGATGACCTCTTGAGAAATCCATTGTTCTCTCTCGAGCAATGGTTTCTCTGGATCACCTTGCAGAACCAGAGAGTCCAGCTGGGGAGAGAATGGAGAACAGGAAAGGGCTGGGATATGGGGAGTGGGTAAAAATCAAGTGCAAAGGGTATCAAGGCTACGCCCTAATAAAGCACCAGAGCCACCAGTTCAATGGAATTTGTAATGTTGTCATGACAGAGGGCCACTGTCATCTTACATAAATCAATCCAGCCAGGCTCCTGGGCTGACTGAGTTCCTGGGTCAGATGGTCCACTGGACACTTCGCTAAAGTTCCCAGGAAAAAGGAGGGTCACCACAGGCTGCATCCTGAGAACCACAACTCAATGTCAGTACTGGACAAACGTGAGTTCTGTTCTGTCATTAATCTCATGAGTACTATGCCAGAAAGGGAAGGTAAAGATGGAACGCAGGGCATGTGCAGAGTAGGATGAGTGAGTCCAGCGCCCATCAATGGATTCAGGACACGGTGGACCACCTCACTTCAAGGATAAGTGAGCGGGGTTGTAAAGATGGCATTCATAAAGAGCTCGCCAGGTAGTATGAAAAACTAGGGGCGTGTGCTTGTAATCCCAGTTCTGGCACAGTGGAGACAGGAGAATCCCTGAGGCTTGCGAGCCGAATAGGAGAACTCCAGGTTCAGCTCAAGTCCCCGCCTCAAGAAACAAAACAGAGAAGACATTAACATGAAGACATTTAACCTCAACCTCTGTCCTCCACATCACACGCAGTATGTACACCTACATACCTACGCATGGGCATGTACACACATGCACACACACGCACATAAATGGTAAAGTGAGAAGCGTTAACATCTAAACTGGAGGTGGGAAATAGAAATTCTATTCCTTCTAAAGCCCAGATCTATCATAGCACCTAAATCACAACGTGTGACGGCTTCTAAGCTTCTTGTCCACCTTCCCAGGAGACGGAGCACTCTCAGAGCGCTGTGTTGGCCAGGCCTGCCACCTATGTGCTGGCCTTGAAGAGGCTATGGCTACACTTTGCTCAGCTCACTTGGTCTTCCCTTTTCTAGGGGCTGACCCCTAAATTATCTCAAGAATCGCATGCCTTTCCTTGGTTCTTCTCATATTGCTACCGATACTTACAAAATATTGATCAACTACATGAGTGACTGTATCCCTGAGCCAACAGTTAACTGAGCCACAGTTACTTCTGCCTCAGAGTATTAAATAAGAAGAGACACGCCAGTGCATAGCAAGGGTCTGGTTCTTGGTTGGTACCCTATGTTACTTTCAATAAATCCAACTCATTGAATGCCTTCATATTATAGATAACTGTTGTGGGTATTAATATTTACTATTGATACATCTTTTAGTTAAGCAGTGGTTATTCCTAAACAGCTGTATATCCAAATCACCACACAGAGACTGGGATTTATTTAATAACCTAAAGCACAAGGCTGGGCAATAGTTACTCCATCCTAAACCTCCAAAGCCCGAATAATTTCCTACCATTTAGAGTCACCCATTATTCTTGCTTTTAGTGATATCTTAGATCCAGTTCATTTCTCCACATGGTTCCAAGACCTCCCATCCAGATTCTGCTCTCCCTCTCATCCTGCTTCCTTCCAGACCAGGATGTCCCACCCTATCCTCTCCATTGCTCAGCATTGGGGCTGGTTGTTTTAATTGACAATATAGAGAACAAATGGTGGCATGTTTATGCAAACTTGAGACAGGTGATGCTTAGAATAAACATCACAATGCAATGTCCAGATTGAAACCAGATAGTGGGGGAGAGAAATCGGAATTTGAATGAACAAGGGTGAATTGTATACATTCCACAAGAACATTATACCAAAAGATAATATACCTAAAGTCCAGAAAACATTTCCCTCAAGGTTACACAGCTAGTGACAGATAATGAATTGGCTTGAATTTCTTCCCCTATCGTGCCCAGGTGACGTGGACTCGGTCATACGTATTCAAACTTCTGCAGACTGAGTTAATGAGGAGCTTAGACGTTCAGAGTTGACAGAGCTGTGAACTCTCCCGCGACCTTCCTACAGGGCCAGCCTTCACCCTCCCGTGAGACCCGCCAGCCCTGCATGCCATTCCTTGCTCCACAATGCTCCACGTCCCTCTCAGGGCTTGTTTTCTTCTTTCTCCTGAACCCCATTTCTAACCTTTTGAGTAGCAACCCTTGCTATTCTCATCTTCAAGTCAGGGGACCAAGCTATGCCAGGTTCTCTTTTCATTTCTGATTAATCATTCTTTAAGGCCAGGTGGCTGATTCTTCTAGCTCTCGCACAGGTGACCATCTTGTACAGGCCCAGCAGACATTTCTGAGCAGCATTAATGAACACATCTGTGAGCTAGGAACACACCTCTGTCATTGTCCTTGCAAGAGATGAACAGCCTGCCCTGTCCCGGGTGAATGAAGCCTGTTTACTTTGCCAACATTTATCCGTGGAGTACTGTATGCGCCAATTCCTTTAATAAGACAGTAAATCCTCAGCATGGTTTATAGCTGTCTTTCATCCAAAGACCTCAAAGAAATTTTACTCACACCGTCATTATTAATCATCCGGCTTGCCCAGGGAGGCAAGCTGTGATTGTTTCAAAGAGAGAAACTGAGGTTTCAACAAGGTTTATGTGACTTCTCAGGGTCATGAACAAGGTCAGAAGAAAGAGCTGGGCACGGAGCCCAGATTCCTTTCTATCAGGCCAAGAACCCAGCCCTCTCCTCAAAGTTCCCTAAATACCCTGCTTTAGTAGAAAGCATGATTTGTTACCTTGATCTGTTAAGCAGGAATGAACTCCAAACTCTTCTTCAATGACACCGGGAAACCCACGTTTATTTTTGAAGTTCCTTCAAGTCATAAAAAGCTTGATTCACCGTGTTAAATACTAACGTCGACCCGCGCCGATAGCTTTGTAGCTAATGATAGCCTGGCTGTAAATGAGGCCTTTGCAGTGTGCTTCATAGGCTTCTGAAGACCTTTGGTCTCTTTTTCATTTCAAGTATCTCCTTCCTTTTCTCCTCCCGACTCACCCCACTTTCCTTCATTTAGCCCCTTCTCCCACCAAGCTGCCTGAGCCCCAAATTGTCACCATAAAAACCACTCTTTAGGGTGGACACAGGAGAGCCTCCCAGGACACTGGAGCAACTGAGCAATGAGTGTCCACAGGGATCCTCCAGCAGACTTATGGGACTAACTCCTGCTTGCAAGAACAGGTAGCAGGCGGGACTTAGTCGCTTGGCTGTTGTTTGCTAACCTCTGATCTAGGGTGTTTGGACAAGGGAATCCTCAATTGTATTACTGCTGCTAGCATTTGGCAAGGAATTACGGTCAACATCTAAATTTGGAAAGTATTGAATGGTTCTCAAGAAGAAAAGGAGGAGAGTCACTAGGTCTGTCCTTTCTCCTGAACTCTAAGTGGTCTACAAATGGTGCGGCTTTCTTAATGTCCACTCAGAGATAGGAACAAGGGCGGATGCTTTTGGAAAGTGGAACTGGGGAGAGGCACTCAGTATTTTAAAAAGACTTGAAAAACTGAAGGGAAAGCTGGCAGATGTGCGGAGAACAGAACCGCACCAAGTGCAAAAGCGTGTCTAGCATCTTCAGGAAAACATGGATGTCAGTATGGCTGGAGCCCATGAGACAAAGGGTGGGGTGACCGCAGTAAGCAAAGACGGACAGACAGGCATGGAGGTGGCGAGCACGTGGGCTGTTGTAATCATCTTGAGGATGCTAGTTTTTAGCGTGGGATGAGAAGCCATAGAATGTATTGGTGTGAACGGGGACAGACCCTTATACTCTGATTTATGGTTTTATTTTTCCTTTTTCTCACTCTTCCTTTCTGAAATAGAATCTCGTGTAGCCCAGACTGGCCTCAAACAAACTGTGTAAACAAGGATGAACTTGAACTTCTGACTCTCCTGCCTCTGTTTCTCCAGTGCTCAGATTATAGGTTGTAGCACTTTGCCTGGTGTCTGTCATGCTGGGGACGAAATCATGGACTCTGGACTCCTGCATGCTTGATCTGTACTCTACCAACTGATCCACACTCCCAGCCAATGATTTATGTGTCCCAAAGAGTTATCCTGGTTAGAGGGCTCAGAAGGAAGAAAGAAAGGGGGGGGGAGGGAGGAAGGGATGGAGGGAGGGAGGAGTTGTGGTACACACATTACTCCCAGGACTTGGAAAGCAGGGGCAGGGGGATTTCTGCGAGCTCAAGTCCAGTCAATGACAAAGTGAAATCTTGTCTCAACAAACATAGGGGAGGGGATTAAGTAATAAGACTAGTCAAGAGCCCTTGTAGTAATCCACACACCAGCTCATTCATTCAGTTGCTCACTCACATCACAAGCATTTCTTGGCCCCACCCAGAATGACATCATGGCTGGTGCTTCCCACTCACAAGGTTACCATAAGGGACTTTTATGAAATGACATTGCTGAATCCAATGGGAAACACAGTTGTCATAACATGGGATGAGACTGAAAACCGTAAGAACAGATTGCTTTTATCTGGGAACGGTGGCGCAGGACTCTGAGCCCAACACCCTGGATTCGAGAGAGTCAGAACTTGAAGGTTATCTCTGACACGAAGCACGTTTGAGGTAGCCTGTGCTGTCTGAGATCTTGTCGAGAGTAGGACTTTCACTACGAACTTTTAGAACAATATTCTTGTGCTCAGGACCTGAACACTAAACTGTAAAAGATTATGAGGCACATACAATAGAAGAGCGTTCCCCAGAGAATTTATCCTCCAGGTTCTGTTTACACACACAAGGGTTTGAGAGAAAGAGTAAGGCAAACATTAATGCAAACCAGAGCCTCTGGAAAGGGCTGCTGAGGTTATACACCTGACTCAAAAAATACTTCTCTATTACATTTGAAAATTTTTCCAAGTTTTTTTGGTGTTGTTTTTTTTTTTTAACTCGTGGATGGAGGTTTGTGCCTATAAGTACTTGAGAGGCTGAAGTATAGGGATATTTTAGTCAGCTCAAGTTCTACCCTGGGCTACACAGTGAGTTTGAGGCCAGCCTGGGCTACAGAGAGGAGACCAAAGCCAAATAGAAAGTTGAAAACAAAAACCACCAAGCTGGTTATGCTTCAGCCTCCTGCCATAAGGGGGACATTCTGCTTCAAAGGACAACTGACATCCAGAGAACAGGAAGATAAGATAAGAGCCTTCTTAATTCCCAGCCAAGAGCAAGCAAGCCATCCCTTATCCCTGCTGCCATGGAGCAAGAAATCTTGGGATTGTGACAACCAGCGGCTCCCATACACAGCAGGCCCAGGGTCACCGGAAGTAGAAACAGCCTTGCTGGTCCCACCTCTGAGGTTCTGACTTACTGTGAAGAGCTAGGAAGCAAGGAAGGGACATGGGCCTTCTGAACTAAGAGTTTGAACAGCTGTGAGTCACCTGTACCACAATCTGAGACCCTGGTTCACACCATCTCACCTCCTACTCTGAGCTGAGCACAGAGCTGGGGAGATGGCACAGATGTGGGGTTGGTACAGCTCTTTTCCCCAGACGCTGCCTCAGATCCTGTGGTCCCGAGGGTTGCAATTCCAGAAGACCAAAGTCCCTAAAGCCCACTATCACCAAAGTCACAAACCCAAGAGATCAAAATTCTAAGTGTCCAAAGGCACAATTGCTATAGCAGGGAGGGGGTGGCGAAAGAAAGAAGTTAGAAAAAAAGAACGAAAGGCAAATCATGTGGAACGGCCATCTACGGCAGAGCACAACCCAACCTTCAGCTGAAAATGTGTCATCTGCATATCACTAATTGGCCTGTGACCTGTGAGAAAAATTGTTGTGGTTAAACGCCTATGTTCCAGATTCCCAGGGACCATGACATGGTTTTTGTTGTTGTTGTTTTGTTTCTAAGATGGTGAATTTGATTTATAAAACTAAACTTTGTATTTGAGATAAAAATGTGTCATTAATCTGTGTATTCCTTCAGCTGCTGAGGTGCCAGGCGATTGGTCCTGGGTTTGGAAAGATTCCGTCCAAAGACTTAGAGGCCCATTCTAGTACTTCAGATGACTCCTCGCAGTGCTGAAGCTGTGGGCCCAGGCCCCAGTGCTCCACTTCCTGTCGTCTCCCTGTGGCACAAACAGGGCGCATCTGCTCATACCGGTGTTACTGACAAACTTGGGTATTTGCTGTGTTTAGAGAAATATGTGATGATTTATAAAAAAAAATTTTAATGTGTGAAATGGCCTCTAAAAACCTTTTTCATGTTTTCATGTATCAGATAAAAGCTTTTCAAAAATGTATAGCTTTAACACAAGCATTCTTTTAAGTGAGAAAATTTTGTTTTCATTTTTGTTTTTTGTAACGGGTCCTCTCAAAGCCAGGAACCCTGGTGACGCCTATCTGCAATCCCGGAACTTGGGAGATGGAAGTAAGAGGATCAATGGTTCGAGGTCATCCTCAGCTACATTCTAGTCCAGTCTGGGCAACATGAGACTATGCCTCAGGGAGACAACAATAACAACCAAATTAAAGAGAGAGAGAGAGAGAGAGAGAGAGAGGAAGAGGAAGAAGAAAGAAAAATATGTATTTCTATTATATATATATATATATATATATATATATATATATATATATATTTCCTTTCTGCAGCCCTTGCAGGCTTGAAGTTATGTAACCCAAACTGGTCAAACTGAGTGATCCTTCTGCCTCAGCCTCTCCACTGCTAGGATTACAGGCATGAACCACCACAATTTATAAATCTTTTCTTTAAAAAACAACAACAACAAAAAAAAACAACAAATGATATAATTTTCTGCTGCTTCAAGAATTTTAAAAATTACTTCTTTCAGATTTATATTTCTTAGACTTTGACCTTTCAGTGTTTAAATTTTATAGGGTTTGATCTTCTGAACTTTCAACAATTAGAATGACAGCACTGAGGGATTGTGGTTCAAACCAGCGCGCAAAATCTCCCAGGAGGCCAGTATCCCTGACCACAAGGAGCAGCCTTCCTTGACTGACAGGGTCTGCATGGAAAGCAAGGACTCCGGAGTGCTTGGAAGTGTATTTTAGCAGCGTTCTCCAAAACACCCATTTGTTGCAGCAGGGTTCTACCATCAAACTCAGCCCTTTCAGGGCTGGCGGTCAAGCTGGGGGGAGAAAGAACAGTCAAGTAAAGGCTCCCCCGGGATATTCAGAGCCTTTTCTCAGGGCTGCAAGCCCTTCCCATACCCCATACACATGCCACCCCCAGGTAGATCCTGAGCCATGAGCACAAAATTGTCAGGCAGGGTGACCCCGAGTCTTCCGGGAGCTCAGATGAACTGTTTGTTCTCTGTCCACTGGGAAGCCATCTCAGGCGACAGCTCTTCAAAGAAAGAACCTGGACAGCGTGGGAAGGCTAGTTTGCATCAGCCCCTAGTTTAGGGCTGTGTGTGTGTGTGTGTGTGTGTGTGTGTGTGTGTGTGTGTGTACCACGGCCTCTTTTCATCTCTAATCGTTCCTGTTCCTCAAGTTCAAGATACTTTTCCAAAGTTCCTCATTCAAATACTATTAAATGCCAGGACTTAAGTGTCTAATGGGTAGTTACTGGGCTTTGAAATTTTGCCCTGAAGAGTTAAAATTTTTACTTGACTGAAAACGAGGAAGGAGGCGGATGTCCTTGTGGGAGGAATTTTTAGCCCCTGGAATTTTGTGTCTGATCTCCCTCCCCAGCATGAGATCAGCAGGAGACTGCAGGAGGGGGAGGGCTGGGCCAGTTCTGGGGCCTGCAGGTGTTCCCTTCCATGCCAGCCAGTGAGGGCGGCCACCCCTTCTCAGCCCCCAGCAGGCAGACACACCAGCCAGGACTTGCCAAAGCCCAAGTCACACGAGTCAGCTTGCAATGGCTTTCCACAGCATCATTCCTGGTTGGGTCACATGGGAGAGGGCATGGAGGTGCTGAGGCTGGGGCTGCAGCTGGAGGGCCCACAGAAGTGCCATCCTGCGAAGGGGCAAAGACCACCTGCAGTGACCCCTAGACAGCCCTGCTGGTACCCCCAACTTCTCTCCTGTTGCTAGAAGGAGAGCACACCAAGCTGAAAGCCGGGAACTGTACCCTGTCTCCAGCATCAACTGCAATCCCTGCCCTGTTTTTCTTCTTTCTTTTTTTGAGGGGAGGGGTTGAGACAGAGTTTTTCTGTTTAACAGAGCCCTGGCTGTCCTGGACTTTCTGTAAACCGGGCTGGCCTTGAACTCACAGAGATCTGCCTGCCTCTGCTTCTCTCCCTAGTGCTGTGATTAAAGGCATGAGACAACACGCCTGGCTGTCCTTTCTTTTTTTATAGTCAGTCAGTCTGTCTGAGATGGGGTCTCAGGTAGCTTTGAACTTACTATACCAGGGATGACCTTAAACTTCTGCTTCTCCAGTCGCCACTTCCACGCTGCTGGGATTACGGGCCTGTGCTGCTGCACTTGGTCTATGCACCGCTGGCCTCCAGCTGCTGCAGGCTGGTGAGCCCTCCACCAGCTGAACTACACCCCAGGGATTGCTTTCTCTTTCAGCAAACATGCCCGAGCCCTGCACCTGCAGAAGCCCAACGCCGCCCACCAGGAAGGCTGTGGCCAGGAAGTACTCAGTAGGGCGATTTGTCAGTAAATGTCAGCTCCTAACTGTGGTTTGAGAAAACATGCAGTCCTCTGGCACCATGTGTCAGATTTGACACGAGAGCCCCCAAAAGGGGTCAGCAATAAGGCACCAAGGACATTAGCAAGGACTGTCAGGTCTAGCTCCTCGACAGACAGGTCCAAGTTTAAAGGAACATTCATGGGACAAGAATTTAGGAAATATTTATAAAAGGAAGATATGGAGGTGAAAGGGCACGTCCCCATCACAGCAAGGGGCAGAAGAAAAGGACTTCAAATAGAGCAGAGGAAAGGGGAGGGTACCGAGTGCCACTTGAACCCCCTTGGAGCCTCCAAGAAGGGGTGAGGAGTGCAGACAAAGGCTAGAGAAGAAAGAGCAGGAAGGGAAGAGCCAGGGGTTAAGTTTCAAGTTGCCCTTCTCTGCTGCTGAGAACAGCGGGCTCTTCTCAAGGGTGACTTGGTCCCCTTCAACTCCCTTTGCCCTTGTAGACATAACCTCAGCAGGCCCCAAAGTGTGCCCCAGGCCGCCCACCAACCGAGACCAGGGAGAGTTTGAGAGGAAATGTGCCTTCAAGATCCAACCCAGTGCTTTTCCTATCTCCCCTCCAGATCTAGAGGCGCTGGTTAGTGCCTCCATCCCCAAGAAGGTTTTCTTTCTTTCCTGCGTAAATGTCTTTCCGCCTTGTCTCAGACCCCTCGACAGTGATCTCCATTTTCAGGATAATATTTTAAATCACATTTGCTCTTATCGATTTTCATATCCAGCCTCATTCCAAAAAGGACGGGAGGCAGCTCCTAGAGCTGCAGGTGGTGACTGCCTTGATTGCAGCTCTCCACTCCCTTCCCAAACACCTGCGCCCACAGCCTCCCTCGAGTATGAATGCTGTTTCTGGGCTGAATGTTAAAATCAGTGAAAAGGCATCTTTGAAGCCTGGCTCCAGGGGAGAAACCATGTGCTTGGTACTCGGTGTCCTGAGAGAGTACTCGCTGTTAGGAAGGGTGTGTTGGCCACAGAAAATAGCCTCGAGGGTGACATGGATGAGCTGTGACAGGTGTCCACAACACTGTGGCCTCCTCAAGAACGCGGCATGCTCCTCGGCCTGGGGTTTGGATTCTGAGTTCTAGACACACAGAAGTGTTCCCAGAAGCTGTTGGCCTGCAGTGGGAGGAGGTGCTGGGGGGAAGCAGAGTTTCCCTGCTCCAGAAGCCCACAACGTTCACATGCCCTCGGGCCCCCTTTCTGGCCAAACTTGAACCTCTGCCCACAGGAGCTGGAGCCCACAGGTGCCAACTGACCAGAGCTGGCTGAAAACAGAATCTTTGGCAAAAAGGCCTGTTGGCCACTGCCCAGCTCAGCAGGGGAGAGTCCGGTTTTATCTCTAGGGAGCTTCCATGAGAGTCCCACTCTCGGGAGCTCCCCTACTGTGGGAAACTCAGAGGTGTGTCCCTCCCTCCTTCCCACATTCATGGAGAATGGGTCTTCAAAAGGCCAGAAAATCCATAGACGTTCCCCCTGGGAATGAGCAGGGCTGTTCTCTGCCAGGGAGCCAGGCAAGATCTGCTGTGTCAGCTCAGGGGACGCAACAGGGACCACTAAAAGCCTTTTTTTTTTTTTTTGCTCATTTTTGTTGGCATTGGTCATGAGCTAACATGGCTGCCTTTCTTCTGAAAACACCAGGGGCTTAGGCAAGCGATCTCTAAACAGCTGAAGATACGCTGTCCAGACCAAGAGCTGAGCATGGAGGGGAGACAGAGGACTGACCTAAGAAGGCTCCTTGTCACCTCTGCCTGGCACCCACACTCCCTTTCACTCTTTCAATGCCAAGGGATAGATATCACCAACATCCTGTGGGTGATGCAGAGAACTTTTCCTGGGGGAAGTGATCAAACCTCTCGCCTCAAATAGGGTAGCAACAGCAGAGCAACCTAACAATCCCACCAAAGCCCATCTGAGCTTTTACAGAGCTTACTTACAGGCCAAAGGTGAGAGGTTACTTACAGGAGCCTGAGTGACTTCCGAGCAACGCACCACCAGAAGTCTCACCCCTGAATGGATGATGACTCCCCGAAAGCTACAGAGATGAAGTATGCCCTTTGGCTAACGTTTCATTCTCTACTCAGCTCCAGGAACCCTGAGACTGCGCATTTCTGGAGCCAGATTTGCATACAGCTGGGAGGAGGGGGTCGTAGGAAGGAGTGGCTGGGATCTCAGGCGAGAGTTGTAGAACCCCAACAGGTATTGTAAAAGCGCAGAGGAGTGTGGGTGCCACACAGAGATGGCACGGGGATGCTTAGGTGAGTCCCCTTGCCATGTTCAGCTTCTTCTTTGGACAGTGCATCCTCTGCTTGGCCAAAGACTGTGTCATCTCATTCAGAGACATCGTGATGGTCTCTTTGAAGAGACAAATGGCTGTTATGCTTAGAGACGGTCGGGCTTGAATCCAGACTAGGTGACTCCATCCCTTCTTCCTTTCCTGTGGCCACTGCCAGCCAAGTCTTGCTTTTATCCAATAACCACTGAGGCAAAGCTAAATCCACCCAGGCCATGAGCCTCGCTCCTCAGCTGGGTGATAGTCATGGACTCAGCAACAACATGTGTCCTGTCCATTATAGGGACTTTGCTTGTCGTATTGATGAGGTCTACCTGATATGGGTATGCCTTGGAATCTGTAGTCCCTGGACCACACTTGCATTGAATATGAATACTTAAAACTCTGTCTTCTTTGCACTTTGGTGTGCTTTGGGAGCTTAGGAGTGACCGAGTCTTCTATGTACCTTCTAAGTCAACCCATTGAAACAAAACTCTCTCAGGCTGCTAGAAATGTGGGTGCTAAGCCGAAAGAGTATTCTCAAAGGGCTCCAATAATGAAGAGCTTCGGAGAACTCCGGAGCTCCGGGAGAGCAGTACGGGCTCAGGCAGGATCACAACAACTGAAGTTTGCAAAGACCCTTTCTCAGTGTTCTATTCCACTTCCTACTGCTGTGGCAAAACTTATCTGGTTCATATGCATCGACCACAGTCCATCACTGAGGAAAGCCAGCACAGGAACTGAAGCAGGGCAGGGACCTGCAGACAGGAGCCGTGAAGTAGAGGCCGTGAAGAAATGTTGCTTACCGGCTTGCTCCCATGGCTTGTTCAGCCTGCTTTCTTAAACAACCCCCCCCCCAAGGATGGTACCTCCCACAGTAGGCCAGGCCTTCCCACATCAATCTTGAACTAAGAAAATGTCCCCATAGACTTTGCTACAGGCCAAGGTGATGGTGTAATTTTTCTCGGACGAGGTTCCTTGTTGTCAAACGGCTCTAGGTAGTGTGGAGTTGGCAAAAATCTACCCAGCATGCTTAGCAAAGAGCACAGTGTTCACTGGATGCCAGCTGTCCCCATAGGACAGATTCTCTGAAAGAACGGGGACACAGCCTGAGAGATTACCACCTTAACCACATTCCTACGTACAGCACGTGGAGGCAAGACAGCATCCTTTTATCTATTTCACTAGAGACAAATTGGATTTCTGGAGCGAACATCTTTTTTAGAACACTGGTAGAGAAGGGTTCGAATCCACGTTATCCCACATCATACCTATGAGGCCTTGAGAAGTCACCTCAAGGTAGAGTCCAGTGTCTTTGTTAGGAAAGGGGAGATAACAACACAGACCTTTCTGGACAGCTGTCGGGATGAGGGACAGCCCTGTGGAGACTCTCTCTATACCAGGCACTGTGGAAGGCTCTATGACAGGTCTGTCTGTTCCAGGAGCAGCATGGTCAAGGCAGTGTGCACCCTTCCCTGGCTCCCATTGTCAAGGTTGAAAGAGCTCTGGGAATGAGTTCAGGGTTTGAAGGAATAGCAGCCACATAGGGCCTTGACTGAGGGGTTCTGATTTTTGCTGCGTTGGTTTTAGGTTTTGGGCATGTGTGGGGTGCATTGTTTTGTCTCGTGTATCCTGGGCTACGCTTGAAGTTGCTGTGTAGCTGAAGATGTCTTTGAACTTGTGAACCTACATAGCTGGGGATACAGGTGTAGGACACCTAGCCTGGTTTTCATGGTGCTAGGAACGGAGCAAGAGCTTCATGTACAGCAGAAAACACTATCCCCAGCCCTTGGTTTCAGGGTGTTTCGTTGTTTGGTTTCCTTTAGACAGCCAGCTGAATCCACTACATTGCCCAGACTGTTCTCAAACTCATGGTCTTTCTGATTTGACCTCCAAAGTTCTGGGGTTACAAGCACGTGCCTGTAATGGTTAAAAACACGAAGCCAACCAACCCTGGACTGTTACCTGCAGCTTCTCCTCACCTAAGCTCTCAGGAAAGCCGGCACCCTCAGAAGCCGCAGAGTTGACATGGCAGTTTGCTGCCCTCTGCTGTCCACATGAGGAACTTCCCAAGTTTTTTGTTCTGTTCATGTTTTTGTTGTAATGTTCAAGAAGCAGATGGCCCCAAGAGGCCCAGCCTTGCAGAGCTTGCGCCATCCTTTTAAAAGGAACCCCAGCAATGGTAGCGCCAGGCTTGGCTGCATAGTCTGAGGGGCCCAAAGGCCTTGCTGAAATGTATTACACATACACACACACACACACACACACACACACACACACACATAACAAAGGTGAAAACTTTAAAGAGAAATTCAAAAGGTGGAACAGTGTTAGGCTAAGGTTTGGCATTAATGAAGGTGACATCTTTATGTCCACTTTGCCTCACGCCCTGAAACTAGGGCATCCTCATTTCTTTCTGCTCCTGACATTAAACTCCTGAGCCACTGATCCCCGGAAGGATTTTCAGACTTTGTGGAAGAGTGGATGGAGGTAAGCTGCTCCCTAACATGATAATCTTGGGAACAGACATCTCTCAAGTAGACTGTATCACAAATCCAGTCTCCATGAGGCCAGGAGGGGGCAAGAACTCAGCACCCCCATCCAGGCCCCGGAAGTCAATTCAGTCCTAGGAGCTTGATTCAGATGTCACTTCTGTACCGAGCAGGCTGCAGTGAGGACAGAGGTGAGTTAGGACCACAGGGTGGGAAACCTGTGGTCACTTGCAAACTTCTCCGAGAGAAATTATTCCAAAAGAGACCGTGGACTCACTGCTGTCACCCACTACATGCTAACTCAGTGTAACATTCATGGAAGAAGGAAGAAGCAGAGATGGTGCCGGGAGGGTTGGAGGGGGCACAGGGCGGACATCTCTGTGGGGATCACGGCAGTGAGTCAGGGGTGGCCTGGAGCGGATTCAGGGAACTGGTGATGGGGGAGGGGGATATCAAATTTGCGGATGTGGAAAGTCACTGGAGCTCTAGATGAGGATATAAGGACACGGGTGCATGTCCCCAGACCCATGGACTGCTGGCGAGGGTCATACACACCGAGGGTCCCTCAGACAGGAACCGAGGGTGTCAGAAAAGTGCAATGAGCTGCTTCAGAGAAAGGACAACACCATGGCTTCTCTTCGTAACATCCCCTGGCCCTCACAGATGGCATGCAGCTGTTAGGAGCCTGGAGAGGGGCGCCCACAAGGTCAGTGAATGACAACGGAGAGGCATGGGTATGTGCACAGCGCACCCAGCCCCAGAGCTCACCTTTGTGGGCTGAAAACTACGTGGCTGCCAGATGTCCTGGAGCCAAAGCATATGCCCCTGAAGCCATGTGGAAAGGCCCTTGGTCCTGCTTCCTTTTCCTGGGGACACCCTGTTCTCACACTTCCTTCCTCTGCTTTCTCTTCTTCCCCTCATTTCCCACTTTTCCTATTTCTTTCCTTCTTTGCTGCTTCTCCCTTTCTTTTCTAACTTTCCCTCCTCTTTTCCCTCCACCTCTTCCTTTCCCATAATGTGCTGATTGACGTCAAGGCCATTATGTGTATTAGCTATTATTTTCCAACAAACATTTCTGTACAGCCCACGGCAGTAGGCCCTCTTTGTTGATGGTTTTGTCTCCTGTGGTTTTAATCATTGAGTCTGTGGCCTGCAGTCAGCTGCAGTTGGAGAAGAGCAAATGGACAATTTCAAAAAGAATCACTTTCTGGGGTTTTGAATTGCATCACAGGTTGAACAGTGTGCTGAAGCCTCCCGCTGCTCCCTCCTCCCTGGGACATGACTGTTCCCTGTCCAGAGCATCCACAGCGTATACACTACCTGACCGTTTGTTGCTTAGTAAGCCATCACCTTAGCTGTGGTCTATCCTTGTGCTTATGTCCAAGTCACTTTAGCTTTACTTAATAATGATCCTGAAACACAAGAGCATAAATTGTGGAAGGACAGATCCCTCTGGGGCTACGTGGTCATGCTACCTTTGGAGTGCATTGGAGAACTCGGTGTAGACAGAGATTCACACCACCCGTGGTTTCACACGCCCAGTAACAATCTTGGGATGCAGCCCTCCTAAAGAGCAAGGGAGCAGGGTGTGAGAACCCAGTGTGACTGCTGACCTCAACCCACCTCTACACCCAGGAAGCCCCAGATCCACATGTCCAGATGTGCTGATGAAAATCAGTTCAAACTTCCTTTACTAAGTGACTAGATCCGATAATGATTTCGTGGAAGAACTGGAAAGGCTCTGCAAGTACAGGAAGGAAAAGACAGCTAAATCCCGGATCCAGGAAAGCAGTATAATGTTTGCTCAATGAGACTTCTGCTCACGGTAATGATTACAGACACATCTGTTGGGTAGACACCACTTGAAATGCAGCTGCCAGAGGCACTGAAGGGCAGACCCAGTAGGTAGGTTCTGGAAAAAGCCAGGCGTGAAGCAGAGAGGTTACAGAAGTGTGATTCTCTCCCTGCTTCTGCTCCTTGAACCTGGGTGCCCAGCGCTGTATGAGCTACTGTTGGTACCGGTGGAAAGCAGCCATCATTTTGGTCCCTGAAATGGAAGGCTGCATTCAGAGCAAAGATAGCTGAATAGAGAGCCCAGGACAGTTGAGAGCCAGATCACCCCAACCCTAAGCCTCCACCAAATGTTACCTACTCCTGCCTCTGGCTAGCTCCTGCCCAGGAAGAGATGAAGTGTCTCAGCCAAGGACAAAAGCACCTTGAAGCTGACACCCCCAAATAGACTGTGCTCATTCAGTCAAAGAAAACACCCACGAAGGTGCGTGCGTCGACGGTGCAGGACCCCAGGAGAAGAGGGACAGAAGAACTGCAATAAGCCCAGGGTCAGCTGAGCTGCACAGGAGCTCCAGGCCAGCTGGGTCAGATCCTGAATTAAAAGTGGGAGTGGGCAACCAGACAGACAGACAGACAGACAGACACATTTATTGTGAAGGGAGAGGCAAACTGTCTAAATTTGCAGATGAAAAGGGCCTATAATCCTTTACAAAAAGCAATTCAACCTAATAAACAACTTTACCGAGGGTGGGTACAAGCTCAGCTGGCAAGTCAACTGACCTCCCATGAATTCACGACGGGTGGATTAAAATGAGATTTCAAAAAGGAAAAAGAGAGAGAGAGAGAGTCACATTGTTAAAGACGATCAAACAGATTTCATTGAGATTCAGTGTTTTTGCTCCTCAAATGGTCAAGCTGAGAAACTGCAAAGATAAGCCACAGATTGGGAAAAAAGATTGCCAATGCCTCTCTCCAAGAACAGGTTTGTATCCAGACTGGATACAAAAACCCTCCAAGACTCAATGATTAAAAGAAATAAACACGGGGAAAAGATTTAAGATTTAAGTGATCACTTCACAAGATAAATGAGTAGCCAAGAGGCAAATGAAAAGCCCTCGGCCTCACTAGGTCACCCAGGAAGTTCAAGTTACAAAAAGATGCTATTATGTACCCACTAAAGGCTAACCGGTGAAGAACGACAACTGCCAATTCCAAAGATGGCATTCATTGCTGAAGGCCATGGGAAATGGTACAGTTGTCGGTGAAACAGGACCAAGCTCCTATAAAGACACACTTGCCCATGGCTCAACGATGCCCTTTTAGAAACAGACACATGTACACACAAAGGCGTGGCACAGGCACTGCTTACGGCAGCGGGATACACTAAAGCCAAAAGTTGGGACCAGCACAAACGCCTATCAGTGGGGGACTCAACAGTAGTCCATGAGTGCTATGGGACACTGCTCCTGGCCCTGAAAACAGACTGCACTATTGCATTAAAGAAATATTAGCAATGACCCTAAGACTCGTTATTCCAGGTGAAGGAAAACACAAACCTGCATGTGGCAGGTCTCCAACTACATAACTCCTAGAAAAGCTAACGGAAGAGGAACAGAACACAAACTGGCCCCTGCCTGCCTGAGGCTGGAGATAGGGGAGGGCATGCTTTCCAGAGGAGCGTGGGAAGCTATGGGGTGAGGAGGGCGGGCAGCGCGGATGTGCGGTGCTGTATGCAGCTGAACAGTTTTCCAGAGTCATTATTTACATCTACCGAGAGCACATCATACTTTTAGAAGGCTGGCTGTGAAGGTAGGCAGTATGAGCTGGGGGGCTCGGTGGATAAGAGCATCCTTGTAGAAGTCAGGACTGGTGGCCCCATCTATAACCCCAGTGCTTAGTGGGTTGGAGGCTCCCCAGAGCTAGCTGGCCAGCCATCTATGGGCTCAGTGAGAGAGCCTGACTCAAGAAAATAAGGTGGAGAGCAAGAAAGGAAGATGCCCAGTGTCAGCGTCTGGTCACCACACATACACGGAGGGGCATGTGCACTCATATGCACTCATACATGCACTCGCACACACTAATTAATAAACAAGATCACAGTCCAGGAGCTCCTCCTCACAGTTACTAGATACTGAGTCAATTGTAGCCCAAGAAGAGCTGCACAAACCACGCAGACTCTAGTTTCAGTTAGATGTGGTTGGTTAATTGAACGGCTTTTCCAAGTTGATAGCAATCAGGGCCACTCAGAAGCTTACTTGTGACATCGACCTGCTTTTTGGACAACCTTTTTATAGAAAAAAAAAAAAAAAAAAAATGGAGTGCAAAAGACAGGGGAGGGCAATAACCCTTTGGCTAACCATACAGAGCAATATCCATTTTTGGCTAACTAGACAAGGTATTATCAGGCAACCTTTAAGCTGATTGGTCCCAAGTGAGGTAAATGAGGTGGTGGTTAGGGTCTTCCAGAGTACAACCAGAGTACAGCCAGTGCAGAGATAACACAGAGTGCAACCAGAGTGTAGCCAAGTGAGGAAAAAACTAAGTGTGAGTTATGACATCATTGAGTCATAGTAAAATGTAAGGTTAACCTGACCCTCTAGCAGGGTTTGTTAGTGTCAACTATGAATAACCACTTCTAGGAAGCAGAGTTAAACTTTTTTTTTTTTTTAACTTAATGTCACCTTAAAAACAAAATGGAAGCTGAATACAAAATGGCTTCAGCTATGTTACAAAGAGCAGGCCTTATCCGTAATATCTTCATGTCCTTTATGTTTGTACCGTGGTCTATTGTGCCAATAAACATTTTGTGGTGCTGGAGAAATGGCTCAGAGGTTGAGGGTGGGTACCTCTCCTGCAAAGAACCTTCATGTTCCCTGGCTCAGCAAAGACCTGTAACTCCAGATCCGGGAGAAGTGATGTCCTCTTCTGACTTCCACAGGTAGTGCCTTCACATGTCTGTGTGTGTATGTCGCTCTCTCTCACATGCACACACAATAGGGAGCAGGCTTCTCCTCCTTCTAGTCTAAGCTGAAGAACAGAGAGCAAAGAAAAAGACATGGGGATCCTACCTGCCCTTCCCCATCAGAGACTGAGATTTGTACCACATAAAGACAGAGTGCATGCGGCTTGCCGTTAGAACATTCGCTAAAGCCCAAGCATGCATTTGCCTGTTTTCCAAGGCACTGCTCTGGGATGGCAAAGCAGGGTCAAAGGATGGATTTGGAGCTGTGAGAAAAATCAACCCAAACTGCTACATTTTGCTAAGTTGTTCTTCCTTTCCAAGAGTTTGTTAAGTCATTTTTGATTCTCTGAATTTGTATACTTCACAATGAGGGGCACAAAGGGCAAGCACTGACATTTTGCTTTGGTGGTATTTAATCTATAGATTTACCAGGTGGAATTGATGGTGTCAGCTCAGGAGGATCTTCAGCTCTTCATTGACTTACTAAGTGTTGAAACTTTTTTTTATGAAACAGGATTTCTCAGTGTAGCTCTGTAGACCAGGCTGGCCTCAAACACACAGAGATCTGCCTGCTTCTGCTTCTCCAACACTGGGATTAAAGCTGTTCCTTCATGATTTTAAAGAAATGGTACTTGGGTTTATTTTTCTTGTCTAAAAACAAAAGTAGTTTGCTTGTTGTGGGTTGTTTGTTTGGGTTTTGTTTCTGAGGCAGGGTCTCTAGCGCAGTGTGGTCTCAAACTGGCTGTGTAGCTGAGGATGAGGTCGAACTTCTGATTCTCTTGTCTCTGTTTTAGTAGTACAAGGATAACAGCATGCTGTTTATATGATGGTAGAAATCAAATTCAGGGCTTCATGCAGACCAGGAACACTCTAACTGAAACATAGCCCCAGCCAAATGCCATTCTAAACATTCAGACACTGCGTTGCATTTGCAACATGCTAATTTACTGCCCATTTCTAGCCATATGCCTATACATTTTTTTGGATTTTCTGTACATGCAACCTTATAAGAACAATGGCAGATTAGATTCTCATGCTAGGTGGTTTTTTTGTTTTGTTTTGTTTTTGTTTTTTTCTGACCTTACTTTACTGTTTAGGATTAGTGAGTGTTTAGGGTTAAACAAAAATCCATTTAATTCTCACATTCCCAGGTCTAAGATCCGGGTGTCAACAGATTCTAACTGCCAGTGGCAGCCTTTCTACTCTGCAGATGGCTTCCTTTTTGCTGTGAGCTTTTATGGAGGTGAGCAGAAGGCCCTATTCTCTCCTTGTAAAGGCCCTAAACTCCTCAGTGGGGGTCCTAGTTACATAATCTCATGCAAGTCAGATCACCTCCCAGAAGCTCTGCCTCTGAGTGTCATCGCATTGGGATCAGAGCTTCAACATAGGATCATCGCTTTGGGATCATACCTTCAACATAGGAACCTGGCGGTTGGGAGACCCAGCGGACACAGCATGTTCCCGGGTGCACCGCCTCCATCTCTTCACGGGGCTTTCCTCCTTTTGTCTTCAGTGAGAGTTATACGGGTCCATCTTCTCACGTTAAACCAAACTTGCATTCCTTGGAGTGCAGCGGGTGCCACTTTGTCATGCATCATGCTCTTTGCCCCGTTACACTCAACTTGCTAGTATTTTGACCCATTTCTGCTCACTCGTGGGATTAACGTGTTTTCCCACTTACTGTCCTTGTGAGTGCATGGTATTCATCTGAAACCACGGCAGGAGCACACTTAGAAACAACTTCAGTGCACCATCTCAGATGCCCTTCGTTGTCCTTCTTCCCACATGGTTGACACCACACCCTTTCCAGGTTAGCCTTCCGCATTCAGGCTCTCCACGACTCGCATCTCATCTTAGGCCATCGGTCCAAATTCTTCAATAACTTCTGCAGGGTACACGCTGTGACAGTAATAGCCCTTCTTGGAAGAATGTCACTCAACAGAAATAAGGGGGTGGGGTCTTACCTGATAGGCCAATTGCTCCCTTTTCTTACTTCCATTTTTAACTACAAGATTTTCTTCCTCTTTGCAGCATTTCCAAGAGTCACGTATACTGAGTGACCTCAGGTAACTAACTCTGAATGTTCTAATCTATAAAATTTCCCAAGTACTGACTCGAGGCTTCAAGTGGAAAATCCCACATCTAGCCAACAATGACAGCTCAGAGCCAACATGTAAGTGCATTAAAATGTGTAAATTTACTTCCAAATAATATAAGAAAAATGCATATGAAACAAAAATGAATCTCTTTTGAGTCCCTCCAAGATCTCTCGTTGTTATGTCCAAACATTTAAAAATCTGAACTACTTTGGACCCTGCATGTTTTGGGTAAGATAAAAGACCTAAACACCTCCATGATTTTAGCATGGCAGTCTGCAGAGAGACACATGCCACATGCCAATGGCTTCTAACACCTGCAGTGTCCCTCTCACTCACCCTGCTCGGAACTTGCATCTCCTGTATGTTAGCAACTCCACTTTTCACTCAGGCTCTGCAATCTAGAAGATCCAAGCAAGCTAAAGATCCTGAGTGTAAGAGCACAGGATTTTGTTCCTTGGGCCAGTGTGGCACCATTAGAAAGTACTGCCTCATTTTCTGTATTATTTTAAGGTCACCAGTCCTCTTCACTCTTGTCTTCATGAGATAATTTTCTGAAGTTATCTACTAACAGTTAAGTCCTTTCTCTGTATTTCAAAGTGAATTGGCATAAAAACTAATATATGTTTTTATTATCTATTGTATTTTCATGTAAGATTTGTAATGATGTCCCATTTCCCTGTTGGTATTTTGGCACTCTTCCAAACCAGACAGCGTTCTGAAGATTTCTCTGTATGTCTGAAGAGTCACTTGAACTTTGGTTGATCTGCTTGTTTGCTAAGTCACCGCGAGTCTTTCCCCACCTCTTTTCTCTCTCCCTCCTTCCTTTCTTTCTTGTATTTATTTTGTTCTTTAACTTTGGGAAGTAAATGCCTGCATGTTCTACGAGTGTTAGAGTGAATGCCTCCTAGAGACTAATTTATCTACATTATACATATATGTCCATGTATACATATGTACGTACACACACACACACTTCTTGAGAAAAGAGTTTTTCTGTGTAGCCCTGGTTGTCCTGGGACTCTCTGTAGACCAGGCTGGCCTCGAGATCACAGAGATCTGCCTCTGTCTCCGTCGTGCTGAAATTGAAGGTATGTGCCACCACCACCCAGCTACATTCTATATATTTTAATACACAGAACTCCCTTACCTTTATTTTTGGTAGGGTCTCACACTAATGAGGCCCAGGTTGGCCTCCAACCCACAGCAATCCTCCTGCCTTAGCTTCCTGAGTACTAGGATTACAGGCACGAGTCATCACACTCAACTTCTTAACCTAAGGCTAACTTAATTTCCAAGCCTTATTTCTCTTATGAATTAGAAGTGTTTACTCATCCTGAGGTATACAGTTTTTTTTAAAGACTCTATATTGATTTCTACTTCAGTTGTATTAAGACCACAGACTATTCTATTATAGCAATTCTTTGACATATAGATTTGCTTAATTTGCAAGTGTGTTTTTCAAGTTGTTCCCTTAAATTTGAAAAATGGGGGTATATTGTATATGCACGCACGTTCACTAATGAAAATGTCTACAGATGTCTTTATACAGGCTTCTTTCATTCATGATGGGGAGACGTGCAGGAGTTTGACTTTGGGTACTTTCTTACTGTTCCATGTCCACTACAGCAGAATTTTCATGGGCACACTTAAATCTACAACACCTCTCCAGGCTCCAACCTCCACTTCTAGACTAAGGGGAAAGCTTCAACATGGTCCAATCAGGAGAGCTGGGTCTTGGCTTCTGGAGGATGGAATCATCAGACTGGGGACCTGCCCGGTCTCCAGTCCAGCAATTAGGAGACTATGCCTTGCAGCAAACCTTGAGAATGTGAGTCTGGGCTAGATAATAGAGAACACGCTGGGCACCCTTCTGCAACTCAAGATTTAATAACCCGACGGAAACCTGCTGCTAGTTCTAATGTGCTGCCAGGCAGCCCCTTGATGCCTGAAGGAAGGATGGTCTGGAGACCATACTCCTGGGATGAACTGCTAACTCAAGACTAGAGTGACCACCTCCCATGTGTCCCAAAACTGTATTTAAAACTATAGTGAATGGGGACCAGTATTGTTGAGAAACTCACAGGCAGGGCTTGGTAGTAGAGGATACTGATATAAAATTGTGTGGGAGTATTAGGAGGTATTTGCTGATGGCAACAAAGCAGAAATGACAACGGGGCAAGGAATGATAGCCAGGGGGACAGCCCACAGTCATCTGGGGAGAGACTAAGTAGACAGGCAAGCCAGGGATGAGGGAGAACGGCAGCCAAAAATGTTCTGACTGGGTGATCAGATTCAGCAACCAAGATGATTGGGGGTGAAGGGCTTGTTCAGCTCGTTAGAAGTTTGACCCCAATAACCATCATTATAAAACGAGATAGGCGGCAGGATACAGTTGTAATCCTAGCCCTGGAGAGGTGGAGACAGGAGGACCTCTGGGAATCACTGGTTTAGCCATCTGGCTTCATCAGTGAGCTTTAGGCCTGAGGAGGATTATTTCAAAGGAGGCAAACGTTCCTGAGGATGATAGCTGAGGTTGTTCTCAAAACGGCGACCCACCACCACCTAAAAACTCGTCCCTTCCTAACTCTGTCCACACTTGAGCTTGTCTGTACACTGCAGCCTGCTAGAAAGGAAAACTTGGGGGCTTGAGGAAGGGTGGAAAGAGTTATGACCACTTACAAAGGTAGCCACACACCAAAGAAAGAGAAACTACCCTTTTAAAGTTACTGAACACAGGCCTTGTTTTATGGCTTAGAGTGGGTGGTAAATTTCCCCGCACACACTGCAACAAGCCAGAAAGAAGTTCTTTCGGTTTCTGTGGACTGCAGGGTCTTTATCATGGTCAACTCTGCTGCCACAGCACAAAAGGCGCAGCAGAAGACTAACAAATAGCAAGGGCCGCATCCCGGTGAGACTTTAGACAGTGGGCCACTTTGCCTGGCCAGTTTCCTGATGCTGGCTTTGGGTACGGCCACTATTCATAAAAAGTCTACATGTACTTGAAAATAACTTATAGCCACCAACTGGGTGCTTCCCTTTGTACTTCGTACATTACAACACGCTCTGCTATCAAATGTTGATGTTCAAATCCTCTGTGCTGAACATGTGTGCTTTATAATTGAATGTTTATAGCCACTAGGGTCATCAATTTATCCACTTTTTACTTTTAGCTAGATTAATGGGGACATGTTAGTTATTACATTTTATTCTGAATCAATCCAAACCTGTACCATTGTGAAGCAATCCTCCCTGGCGAGCATTTATACCTTGAATGATAGAATTTGAAGATAAAGGAAGTTGTACTAGTTTTCCTTTGGGGTTCTGCTGTCTGGCACCTATTTTTCATATTTACATTACATATTATAAATGATTATTTACTAAATAGCAGAGGTCCGTTCTCTCCTTCCAACCTGTGGGCCCAGGGGATTGAACTCAAGTACTCAGGCTTGGCAACAGGTGTTTTTAACCCACTGAGCCATCTTGCCAGCTCTATTTTTTATCTTCAATCTTTCTATAGTTTTTAAGTCTTTATTTAGCTCCTTATCAATAGTGCAGAGCACAACTTTCAAGTCTTAGCTTCTTGGAGGTTAGACTGAATGAAGACTTTTGCTGAAGAGTCAAGCACTCTTGCCATTTCCACAACTGAGACATACCTGATGAGGTACTGGACAGACCAAAGGCATCTTCGCAAAGTTCCACAAATTCCCACTATGGATTTTGACTGGGTCTCGTCAGTCACTCAGAAATCCTACTGCAACAGCTAATTTGGCTTTCTGTACGTGTTCACTAGCGCCTCCGGGGCAGCGTAGCACTGCACCAGGAATTCCCAGGGAAGCTGCTTGTCCACTCAAATCTTCCCACCCTCCCCCATGCTTCCTGGATGCCCTCATGCACCACTGCTGGTCTTCCTGGTGTTTCACTCTTCCCTCCATCCTTCATATAACCCCCCTCCACACACAAGACACATTTTAGAGTGGGCAAGATGGCTCAATGTGTAGAGGCACTGGCTGCCAAGCCTGCTGACCCGAGTTCAAATCCCTGGTGGAAGAAGAGGATTGAGCAGGCCATTGGCTGGTGTGGACTTCCCACCCCAACAAAGCAAATGTAACTTAAAAAATAAAAATAAAAATAAAAGACAGATTTCATTCTCAACAGCACAGACTTTTGCAGATAAGAAAGGTGACCCACACTTTCATTTTCTTTATTTTTCATTGATACCGTATGGATACAAAGTTTCTAGAAAGCTACAAAATGTCTACCACTTTATCAAGAAGGCATCAAAATGTGTCACTTTGCAAAGACATGAAAACACCTGCAGGAACTGACACAAAAATAGCATTTTTAGAGTGATGAAATAATTGCACTTAACTGCCATGGATATTAAAGTTATCACACATATGTACCGCGAAAGCTAGAATACAATTTTTTTTTACAAAGCACTTTATAAAAAAATTCTCTGCACACAAACCCTATAATTTTCATATAACTATCATACTAAAGATAAATTCACTTTAAAGCCAACACTTAGAACATTTTTAAACAAAAAGGTACCAGTACCTAAACACAAACGTTAACAATACAAGAATACTGTACTGCCGGGAGGTTTAGCCAAATGCCTTTTGAAAGTTCTGCCAACAGCTTAAGAGAACACATGAATGAGCCATCCCACCCGCTTCTCAATGGTCTCCCAAGAGGAACCCAGTCACCTGGGCGCAGGTTCTGGCCCAGTCCCAGCAGCAATACAGTATCACAGGAGCCACTGACCAGATGAAATGCTTACGCCACAAGCCCATCCTATACACTTTACACGAGAGACAACAGAGAAGCCATGAAGTCGCTTAGAATAAGAACGAACACACGTGACAAAAACCAATTTACATAAAACTTGAGCGTATCAAAGGAGTAAAGGCTTTTCAGGTTTTTAAAATGTTACAAAAAAGGTTTGTTGGTTTTTTTTTTTTTTTTTTGTCATTTTTCAGGCACGTACTGTTTTTGTTTTTACTGTTTTTTTCCTTGTCTGAAGTCATAAGCCCACTGAAAAAGGACTACAGAAGTTGATCTTTCAAGGAGGTGACAGGAGACGTACATCCTTTTTTCTTTTTTAAATTAGTGCAGTTCATAATCTAGTTTACACAATGAAACTAATCACAGAAAACAATTCAAAGAATAAAAACATCAAGCAAAACTCATAGATAGGTTTTCTAAAATGATGGATGTGTGGATTCTGCCCGCCTCTCTTAGAGAGAGGGGAAACAGAATGTCCATGGTGAAAACCAACAAGGGTCAGGCAAGGCTGGAGTCTAGTGGGACCTGACCCCGTGGTCAGGAACAAGGGGGACACACACACAAATGCGGCTTCTATCTAAAATGATGTAGTGTGGGGCACAAGGATCCAATGCAGATTCACAGAGAAAACAAGTCACGGCTTAGGAGGGAACAATAAATACAGATATCTCATCTTAGTTAATGGTGCATGACTTCAGTGAGGCCTACCCTTTGCAACACAGTAAATTTTAAACACAAAACCTTCATTTTTAAAGATATAAGCAAGGAGTTTAGGAGAGAAAACTACCACCAAACAAGACGGCTGGAAGGAGGCACAAGAAAACACACATTTGACTAATTTCTTCAAGTTGTGGTATGTTCCTGCCAGGGAGGAGTTCAAGACACCAAACTGCTAACTCTAATCTGTGCTGAGGGAGTCTCCTTTTCAGTTGACAGTTGTTTTTCTTGAAACAATCAAACAAAAAACAACACAAAAACCCCAGGACTTTTATACATACTCACAACTTGGGGTGGAGAGAAATCACTTCTGCAGGGTCAGAGCCCAGGGTGGTGACTCGCTGGGCACAGGGAGGGCAGAGAGGACGTGTGTGGTAGAGTCTCAGGGCTAACTGCCCAAGCTGTCTGTCATTACCTTTACACTCACATAAGCAAAAGAACATAAAACAAAACAATTAACTAACTATTCCTTTCCTGGCTTCTTTTGCCTCCGCTGTTCTTTTCCTTATCGTATGGGGTTCCCAGATGCACAAAGGTTTTACTCTAAGCTGACACAGACTTCAAAGAGTTGGCTCTCTGAGGACTAGGACATTCTTGAGAATGCCTAATTGCAAGTGGTGTGCTCTCTGGAAGTCTCTCACGGCGCATTCGGATACTCAGCTATCCGGAGCCAGCAAATCTGCCCAAAGACACTTCAACTGTAATGACCCTAATGAACCCATTTGTAATTTTTTGTTCTGCACTGTCATCTCGACGCGAGGCTTCCAACAACCAAATGTGTAAAGCAGGCAATTGTGCACGGTTGTGCCAGTGGGCGAGAGTCTCCACAGACTGGACATGGACACGGGGAGAAGGCAAAGCCGTGTGGTGTCTGTCCACCGGCCGGGACTCGGGAGCTTGTGCGAGAGTTCCTTCCCAGGGATGCAGAGCCGGGTGACGAGTTGATGGACACGCCGGGGTAGTCGGCACACACAGACACAAGAGTTCGCGGGCTTCCCCGCTGCCGCACTGTGCTGTAGGTGAGTGGTGGTGGGGTCCCCACCTGCAGGCAGGGACCACACGGTGCTCTGACGAACACAGGCCTGCGGTTGGTTACTCATCCCGGTTAACCAAAGGCATTATGGTGATCTGGAAATATTTTTGGTCTCTCTACAAATTGTCGGTTATTATGGTGGCACTTTCTAAGCTGGAATCTCGAGCCAAAGGCACTTTCATGCTGGAGTGCAGAAGATTCACAAATAGCTAAGTATTTGGTCAGGAATTGAAAAAGGCATCAATGAGAAGTATAATTCGCTCTCCAAGGGAAGCTGCGGAGTTGCAGCCTTCAGTTTTGGTATGGATACGTCCGTGAGAGCATGATCAACTAACTGACTTGGGTTCTGCCTTAGGTTGTTTGAAACCAAGTCATCAGCTTCCTCTAGAGCTGGATTTCAAAAACGGGCTTTTGAAACACAAATGAGAACGATTTTGGCTTGTCCTGCTTCGGATATGGGGCCAATTAGCAAGTGGATGCCGAGAGCAGGCTGAGAAAAAGGCTGGCGGCTACAGGGTATTACTAAGGCACTGCTTTACTGGAGGCTTTGGCAGCTGTGAACTGAAAACTATGAAAAGTAACAGTAGTAAGAGAAGTGCTTCCAGCTTCCAGAAGGGCTCGCGGTTCCCAGGCAGCCTGCCACACTGACACCCTACGATGGGACCTCTCAAAGATTTAAGGCTTTTCAGGAATGACACGTGCAGGCCTTAGCCACAGAAACATCAACCCGGAAGCCGGCAGCCCACACATCCTCCTGTCACAGGTGAAGACACCAACGCGCAGTTATCCTACCCTTCCTCAGGACAGACGTGGTACATCAGAGCATACACAAAGTTATACAAACTACAGGTACCTGGTTTGTAAAACTGACCATCACACGACTTCAATAACCAGAGTTGTATAAAACCGATGGCTGATGCCACTATGGTATTGAAGCCTAATGAAGACCAGGCTCTCACAGTCCTCTAAGGGATTTTAACACCAAAGGTTCTATTTTGGCTGATGTGTGGGCAGAACTTTGTTGCTGGGATGGGTGGCAAATAGAAATTTGACTCAAAGCCTGTGGCTGGAGAACTGTCCTCCAAGGGAGCAAAAAGGCCCATCAGCCTTGCCATCTGCTACATGGGGATCTGACCCGACCCTGTCCATGCATTCTTAGGGAGCACTTAAAATACAGAGCACCAAGGAAAGACGGCTTCCACCCAGGAGGGGCTGAAGCTGAAAGAGAAGCCCTCACCCTTGTTCTGCGACTGACTAGCCGGGAGACTCTGGACTAGGTCCCTGTCACCCCCTCAAGGTGAAGGGAATGGACCTCTTTCAGTTTGAGTATGGAGCTCATTCTGTAACAGACCCAGGCCTGCTCCATCCTAAAGAAGGAAAAGATGCAACAGAGAGCGTGGACCATAAGGCAGACAGCAGAAGCATAAGCAGTGTAGAGGGGAGACACATCCTAACAGGGAAAGGAGGAGACTGAGGGAGGCTTGTGAGAAATGGCCAAATCTGGGGGTGGGGGGGGTGGAGATGGGATTTTCTCTTTTTAAGCCCTGGGAAAGTAAGGGATATAGGTCAAATCAGAAATGCTCTTCAAATACGAGTCTGATGGCTACAGATGCTGCCTGGCCGCCCCCAGCTTTCCCTGACAGGAGAGAAAGAGCAGCGGCAGGGAAGAGACGGTGCTTGTGCAGATAAAGATGCTGAGCAGAAGGAAGGGTGCTGCTGAAGAATAACACCCACTTGCCTCTTCCTGACCTTAACTGGGGCGGGGGGGGGGGGGGGGGGAGAGCACTCACTCAAAGGACAGATTTCACAGAGTAGAGAAAAACTGGTTATCAGTGATTACAGCTACCTGGTTATCTGACCAGTAAGAGAAACTGACACTGAACGCTGCACAACCGGAGTGATGAGCTGTGGCAACTGCAGAAGTGGCAAGGAATTCTAAAAACCACTAACAACGCATGGGGTGATGGCCAATTAACTGGTCCAAAATGTCCCTGGCCTCCAGTTAGCTGGTTTTGGGTTGGCTTTAGATAGCTTTCATTGGAAAGACAGCCTCTAAACTATGCAGTGGCTAAGGAGGATGTCTCTATTGTGTCTCTGGCAGATCTGTCCCACAGTCACTGTAAGATAGCACTGGGATGGGTAGGGTGAGGGCAGGGCTCACCAATGGCATCCATAAGGTTTAAGAGCCAAGATGGATTAAGAGACTGGGATTAGAGGTGAAAACATGGCACCTAACCCCCGTCAGGCTTTCACTGGAGAAGTAAAGCGACTCTGGGTAACTGGGTCACTGATTAAGAGAGGGAAACTCTGGAAGATGTGCAAAGCTTCTAACTATCAGCACTCCAGACAGAGCAGAAAGGCTGTGAGAGCAGGAGGTGGGGTGGGGTTCATGGAGCAAACCAGTGTCTTCTGGACACAATGGGAACACTGCATCACAGACTCACAGCAGCTGTGAGGACAAGCTGGTCAGCATGCTGGCACCAAGCGCTATGACAGTTGATGTCTTCTGGGGGAAGAGAAGCCAGTTGAAGGTTTAAGAGTGTGTGTGGTTCCCAGCAGGCCAACCATGTTCCATGGGTATCCCCACACCCGTGAGGGTAAGGGCAGCACAGACTGGCCATGTTGGGTGTGCTGGCTAGTTTTGTGTCAACACAGGCTATAGTCATCTGAGAAGAGGGAGCCTCAACTGAGAAAATGTCTCCACAAGAAAACACTGTAGGGACCCTGTAGGGCATTTTCTTAATCAGTGATGGGGGAGGGAGACAGCTCACCATGGGCAGTGTCATCCCTGGGCTGATGGTTCCAGCTCTACAAGAAAGCAGGCTGAGGGCGGGCGTGGTGGCACACGCCTGTAATCCCAGCACTCAGGGAGGCAGAGGCAGGCGGTTCAACGTGAGTTTGAGGCCAGCCTGGCCTACAGATTGAGCCCAGGACAAGGCTACATAGAGAAACCCTGTCCCAAAAAAACCCAAACCAAAACCAAACAAATAAGGCAAACAAACAAACAAAAAAACAAAAAACAAAAAACATCAGGCTGAGCAAGCTATGAGCAGCAAGCCAGCAAGCAACACTCTTTCATGGTCTCTGGTTCCTGCCCCGACTTCCTTCAGTGCTGGACTGTGATGTGGAAATGTAAGCCCAATTTATTCCCCAACTTGCTTTTGTCATGGTTTCTATCGTAGCAACAGTAACCCTAACTAAGACAGTGGGTTATCTTCTTCTTTAAAGACCATAAAGAACTAGAAGTTGGGAGGGATGGAGATATGGGGGGAGGGGGTAAAAAATAAGAAGGTAGAGAGAGGAGTGGAGAACGAATTTAAGAATTTTACTAGGTTTGGGGGTCTGGAGAGATGGCTCAGCAAATAAGAGCACTGGCTGCTCTTTCAAAGGACCCAGGTTCAATTCCCAGCACCCATATAGGAGCTCACAGCTGTCTGTAACTCTAGTTCCAGGGGATCTGACATAGTCACACACTTACAGCAATGTGCACAAAACAAAAATAAATAATTTAATTTTACTGCTGTTTTAAGAGCAAAAAGTACCTCAGGGTCATTCAACCTCCCCCTAAAGGCAGCAGACACAGCACCCCAACTCTGCTAAGTCATACCCTTCCCACTCCAACCACTGTTGTCTAGCTGGTACTTGGGAAAAAGAAGTCCCAGAGCCTTGGTGGTACAGAGGCTGAGCTGAGCTCTACTTCCCCATCACATTCTGAGACGGCCTGGCCTGAAGAGATTATCCTGGCCCAAGGAGATTATCTGTACCCATTCATATTGTCCTGGTCTCAGGACAGGAGAGGGTTCCTCTTGAGGAAGGACATAGGACGTCAAAGCTAAAAACATCCCTCAGAGGGTTGTCCAGAAGACTAACACACAGGAGGATGTCACACAAAGGAGACACCCTTAAACACCTGGTCTGCGGACAGACACGGGGGGGGGGGGGGGGAATTCAGGGTAGCCATTTCTTTGAGGGCAGGCTTAGAAATAAGGAACCAAGGCAGTTCTCCTGAAGAGAAACCATGCCCACTGGCTTACAGAAAGGGAGGCACACTGCAAAGGGCAAAATCTTGTACATTCTCCTCCCTCCAGGGACCAGGGCTGTGGCTGGGAGCAGACAGAGTCAATCCAGTGCGGTTCTTTGAGCCACCTGTCAGCCATGTCCACCCCCTGATGACCAAAAGATGCTGACTATGTAAGCAGTCAGGGCAGATGAGGCCAAGAAGGGTGTCACCTGCACGTAGCAGGGTTTTACTTTACAGCCTTGGTGGGGAAAAAAAAATTGCCACACTTTGTTTTTTTAACTTAAAAAGTTTATCATGTTCAATTGTGTTCACATAGTCCTAACAATTGTGTGCATGTGTGCACTCTTGTGTGTCCATGTCTGTATAAAGAAACTCTTATTCTTATTTTTCCTCTTACCTTCCCTGGGAAGTGGAGGAGTAACCTTTCTTGCTTCCCCAGTAAGAAAGCACTTAGGGAAATAACCCAAGACTGGCCGCATCAGACCAACTCTGCTGGGCAATGTTTTGGAATATTCAGATCAGAGAGATGAAATCCCCCCTTGGAAACAAAACTTCCTGAATGAGGGGGTCTGCCTAAAAAGATGAGTGTGTGGGGGGGGCGGAGCAAGAACATCTCTCAGAGAGAGAGAGAGAAAGAGAGAGAGAGAGAGAGAGAGCGAGAGCATAAAGTGCCACTGAGGCTTATGACGAGATGCCCTTAGGGAAAATATATCCTTGTCTGTGATACAGACTGAGAGAGACGATGAGCAACTAGCAAACTGACAAGAAACAGGAGTTCCAATAGCTGAATGTGCCTGAACACAGAGCTACAGTCACCGATGCTGTCTATGCAACTGGGTTACAAGCCACAGCCTATCCACAGGCTGGTGAGGAGGCTTGTGACAGTGACGGGGGAGCAGAGACACCAAGCCTGATGAGCCTTCTGCTTGTTCGCTTGATGACAATTTTCTTCCAGCCACAGGATTCTGCATCCTTTGCAACTCACAGTGCAGTATTCATGCCAATTTTTAAATTTGTTGTTAAATTTCAGTGGTTCGAATGTGAACCAGTCTCCATAAAAAATCCGATTGGCCATATAAAATGTAACTGCACACACAAGACTCTAACATTGTAAGCTTAGATTTGTTTCAGTATTATCTACTTATTGCAAAAAGAGCCATCTTTTCTTTTTCATTAAATAATCAATTATCACATTAGTACAATACAATTTTACATTTTTAAATATACTATATATGTTAAGGATAAGGGGTGACATTTTCCTCCTTTGTAACACCTGTTTCAAGAGTTTAATGAATTAGGTATTAGTTTCAACCTTGAGGGGGGAAAGGTACAAATTTGTCTCATTAGGATACTTCTACCAAGTATTTCGTAAGGCTATAGTTTAACATTTGGTTTTAAAAAGAAAGAAAGATTTCATTTAAAAAATAATTTAGTGAATTACATTCTTCCATAACTTCCACCCTAATTAGTTACAAAGATAAGTCTAAAGAATCTTAGTTTTCCTGTACTAATTTACATTTATATTTAAAGATTAATTTTACTTGTATCTTAAAACAAGAATTTCATGTTGGAAAAACAAAAAAACAAAACAAAACAAAAAAAAAAACTAAATACATTGTATAAGGGCAGTCAATGCCCTGTGGCCAATCCTCTGTCTCAGCGCTTTCTACCACAACAGGAAACAGGTCTGCAGAGAGAGAGGCTTAGCTTAGGCTGGTAAGATTCACCGTCCCCAAGGAATTGTGGGTTGCAGATCTGAGGAATACACAAAAAAACTGCATCACAACTTCACAGCTACAATGATAGCATGAACACATGAAAAAAAAATAATAATAAGTTCACTCAAACAGGATTTAGAAAAGTCAGGGTGTGCCCAGAGGGCCAGGGCAGCACCCTGCGTGGTGAGGTTTACAGTCAGTCGTTGATAATGGAGAGTGTGTGTGCACATATGTGTGTATATACAGATATCTATATATATAAATAACCAGGTTCAGTCCTTCACAAGCCTGTAGATATGATGCTGTGCTCCGTGTTCACTATTTGATACTTCAAATACACAGGCCATGCAGAGGAGAGTTTCTTGCGTATCCCTGTTTGTTACCACCTGTTAAAAAGAGAAGGCAAATGAGAGATAAAGGCTCACTTCTGATTTTCTCCATGGAGTTTTGTGACTATGTGGAGCCATGTGGAAAACACTCTAGCTTGGTGTTCTTCAGTACCCAGCTCATCTGGTAGACATGCGGAATTGGGACCATGTTTCCTAGCTAACTAGCTCAGGCATGGAACGCCATGATCAAACTTCTGCTGGGTGAACAAGGCTTACGATGGCCACCAATGCTGTGTGCCCACTATGCATGTGCCATGGTATGGAATACTTGACACGGACTGTGTCTCATCCAACCTCCCACCTGACTGGGTGCTACTGTTCCCCACGGCAGAGAGGAGGCGGGGTGCCCCTGGTCTAGACTAGTCAGTTCAAAGCAGCTAACTCACCCTTAGGACTTTCCCACCTATGGGCCAGGTCCCTATGAGCCTCTCTGCCAGCATCTGCTGATAATTTTATTTTCCATTCATTTACTGGAAAAATGCCTGTTCTACTCACCTAGCTTATCACAGTATTCTGAGCTCCTGACACCCATGCATGCACTTAGATAAAAGTTTTACTGGCTCAGTAAATGTGAAAAAATGTCTGCTGATTCTGCATCGTAAACACCTTCTTTACCTCCCTGAGAACCCTCCCCCACCTCTCTCTGGGTTTCCAGTGTTTGGTTCAGGAACACTCAACAATTTAAATGACCGAGTATCATATTCTGCCCACTTGCTTCTTTTACTCAACTGAGCGTAAGCTACCATGGTACACTGCGCTCTTAAATCACCTCTCGGCAGCCAATGCTACTGCCTGAGGGAATTTAAAGAATCTCACTAGTTCTCTCGGAGGAGCTGTGCAGATCTGAGGACTCCACCTGGCTTGGCTGGACACAGAAAGCAGAGGGAATCTTCAGTTCAGGTTTTCTGATGTCATCACTCAATCTATGTTGATCAGTATGACCCTGGTGGGTCACAGGGATTCCTTAACCACAAAAATGATACTGTAGTTCATGGTAAGAACTTTTTTATGTTTTTATTACTATTTGTTTACATGTACATGTGTGTATGTCTGTATGTGTGCACGTGCCTGAGGTTAGAGGCATCCCTTGGAGCTGGAGTCACAAGCCATTGTAGGCTACCTCATGTGGGTACTAGGAATTGAATCGGATCCTCTGAAGGAACAATACATGTTCGTAACCACTGAGCCATCTCTCCAGCCCAAGAACTGTGTAATAACATTTACAAAGGGTCTTCATATCTAGCATAATGCTTGGAAGCTCTAAGACACACCCCTCTTCTTAAAAACTCATCCTTTCGTGTATGGTGGGCCAAGTTCTCTACTGCTGAGCACCCCAGGCCTCTTTGCATTTTACTTTACATATTATTTGATTTTACCTTATATGTTTTGAGTGTTTGCCTGTACATGTGTGTATGTGACATGGGGCCCTCAGAGGCCAGAAGAAGGCTGTTAGAGCCCCAGACCTGGAGTTACGTAAGATACGTAAGACGGCTGTAAGATATCGTGTAGGAAAGTGAACCTGGGTCCTCTAAGAGCAAGTGCTCCTAACTGCCAAGCCAGCCCTCTAGCCCCATCTTTTCATTATTTCTTTTGAGACAGAATATCGCTAACACGCCTAGGTTGGCCCTGAACTCTCTGCAGCCCAGGTAGGCCTTGAGTGTGCAATCCTCCTGCCTATAATCTCTACATGTTCAGCTCAATTCCCAGTGCAACAGGAGACAAGCAGAGAGCCAGCCTACCAGTTAGCATGCTCTTAAATCGACCCCGATAACCCACTTTTACTTAGCAAAGTGGTGGTCACCAGCTGCTAACAGGAGCCAGAAAGGACAATTTCTACTGTCCATCAAGTGAATGGTTACATTTTTGTAATCCTAAAGTCCACTCTTTTCTAAGAAATAATAGTTCTAAAAATTTTCTTGGCTATTATTAATTGCTTCTATCAAATATTTTAACTGCTTAATGATACTTTTGTTGTTGCCTCAGGTTTCCTATAGCCTACATTGGCCTGGAACTCCTGATCTTCCTACTTCCATCTGTCAAATTCGGGGTCGAGTAGTGTTTGTGTGATTATCATTATGACTGGCTTTAATAACACATTTTTACTAAAACCAGTGAGGTCCATGATAGCTCTGCTGGTGTAAGTCATATGTCCCAGAGGCCTGTTGAGGAGACTTAGATGTCAGAGAATTGGCTCTGACATCTCAGGGTTATATTTAATTCAGCCAGGCTGTCTGAGGCAGAGTCCAGACTATCACTGTCCTGAACCTGCAGTCCTGTAGCCACCCTCCTCGGAGTTCAAGTCATGGAGGTGATTTTAAAGTCTAGGAGAAGCAGAACACACTCCCTGCCTGCTCCCAGGCACTGAGGCCTGCACTTGCATGTCCTCTGTGAGCGCTCTTCTACCGAAGTTCCTGCCTTTCTTTCTGAGATAGGACTGTGGAGCTCACTGATTAGGCCGATGGCCTCCAGGGACAGAGCTGTACATCTCTGCCTCCCCAGTGCTGGGGAGTCACAGACGTACCACCAGGCCTGGCCTTCTGTGGGGCAGAGAAACAGTACTCAGGCTTGTGTAATAAGCTCACTACTGACTGAGCCGTCCTCCCCGGTTCCCACACGCTTGGACTGCAGCAGGTACAGCTCTCAGACAGACACCTGCGCCCTGCCACCACACACTGTGCAAATGGCAGGTTTTCCACCGAAAGGATGCTGGTGACTGTTAACGACGGGAGCTCCACATTTCCCCACAGAATGCGCAGCTGAGGCCCCACCTGAAGAGTCTCTCTCTCGGGGAAGCCAATCTCGACCACAAAGCCCCGCCCATGCATGCGGATCCCAGGTCTGAGGTCTGAGATTGCAGCCCCCGCTATGGCTCCCAGTGCTGACTGTGCTAGGACTACCTGGGTTGCCAGGTTTGCATGGCAAGCACCTTTAGGATCTCGCCATAGTTCGCCTGCCCCCATCTCTTGATTCCCCTGCCTCAGTCTCCCAGGCACGGGGATTACAGGCATGCACGACCACTTAAGGCTTTGTTTTCATTTTTAAACAAAGGGTAACAGGCGAAAGTGAGCCTTTAAACCAACCAAAGCAGTATATATCTGACTGAGAATCACAGTGGAGCCAACCCGCCAGGTAGGGGATTCCCAGGGTAAGCAAACATTCAGGCTTCAGAGGGCTGTGTGACTCAGGGTGCCCTGTCAGTCCCTCAAGAAAACTTCTCACCAAGGTTTACTTTGACATTTGGACCTTCTAGTTTAATCAAGAATCCTGTGTGTGTGTGTGTGTGTGTGTGTGTGTGTGTGTGTGTGTGCGCATGTTTTAAATTTCCTTTATTTGCATTGGTGTCTTGTCTGCATGTATGCCTGTGGGTGTCAGATCTTGGAGTTACAGACAGTTGTGAGCTACCATGTGAGGGGCTAGGAATTGAACCCAGGTCTCCTGGAAGAGTAGTCAGTGCTCGTAACCACTGAGCCATCTCTCCAGCCCCTCAAGAACCTTTTTTTTTTTTTTTTTAAAAAAAAGCCTTATAAAATCAATTACTGAATATTTTATGGACATGTGTTGAGGACAAGAGCCTCTGATTCTGGCAACTGATCCATAATTCTAATTTTTAAACATTCTTTGGGACTCTTCTCAATTTGGCAGCCATGGTGCAGAAGAAGCTTGGCCATTGTTTCCTATTACCTGTTCAGATTTCAGAAATGACAGACGGGTGGACCTGTCTTCTAACCCAAGCCCCAGTACGCTCCAGGTGTGTTCATTGGGTCATGTAATTCAAGTGCTGCTTGACCACTAGATACCCAAGTACCCTTGCTGCTGTCCCCAACAAGCCTCAGCACAGACTCTGCCAATACCAAACCAGGAGAGAGACAAACATTACCAATAAAATGGTGAAGTTTTCCAAAACACTGTTCATCATATATTTCTCTGGTAAGTGTTTGAGTTTATGAATGAAGTTGATCATATATTCACACATTGGCGAGCGGTTTATTCGGTATACGAATCGGCCGTTCTCGAACCTGGCATACTCCGTCTGTGAGGAAAAGAAGGTTTGAGTATTTTTACGCTTCAAAACACAGAGAATGGTTGCTTCTGAAAGCATGTACTTTTCAACATGAGCCATCTTAATATGCTATTATTGTGCAGATTAGCAACAAATCCTACCTCCAAATTTACTGGTATATACAGAATCCATTATTTTCTGCAACTTTAAAAAAGGTTGTAAAGGGTGATCTTTACAGCATTTACACAGAAGTGTGTGTGTGCGTGTGTGTGTGTGGCATGCTTCACGCAACCCTAAGTAAGAGGCAAAGTAACACAATGTTAGAAGACACTATTCCGGCCCAGAAAATACAAACTGCTGGTACTGAAGCAAAAGGAGTGCTGAGCATGGTGAGTGGAGACTGCCGAGCTGACTACTCGGCCTGAGCACACAGACAACCCAGGACATGAAGGGAGGAAGCACTGGGGTGAAACTGGAGAAGCAGCTATGCTGGATACTCTGAAGACAGATCATCTTTGAGACAGACCTCTCTACATAACCCTGGCTGGCCTGGAAGTAGCCACATAGACCAGGTTGGCCTCCAACCTACTAGGAGTAAAGGCATGTACCACCATACACAGCTCTGAAGACAGACCTTTGATCTAGATCTTTAAATCAGTCAGCCTCAAAGCCAAAGCCTGTCTGTTATAGAAACCAGACTAGAAATGTGAAACTGGCACGCAAAAAATATTCAGAATCTAAAGAAACAAATCAATATGATTAAAACCATGAAATCCTACAATGGAACAAAAAAAAATGCAAATGCATTTAATAATAATAATAATAATAATAATAATAATAATAATAACAATACATCATTTTAAATGTAATTATACCGTTTAAATTGTCTGCCTTTCTTTACAGTAAATAAAGTATACACTGTTTGGAAATAGGAAGGCTGGCTCTTAGCTTAGCAAAGATAGAAAAAGAACAGTAAGAACAATTTGCTGCTCCTGAACCTAGAACCTAGTTACAAAGTCACCATGACTAAGGGCACAGGGTACTGGGCTACACAGTGACACAGAGGGTAAACAGGGCCCAGAAGGCCTTAGGATAATCAGGAATGTTACAGGGAAAGACTCAGCTGGAAAAAGATTAATATTTATAAAGTATATCTATTTTCATTTTTACTTTATATCAGGTGTGTGTGTGTGACTACAATACATGTGCAGGTCAAAGGAAAAGCTGTACTACAGGAGTTAGTGCTTTCTCTTCTTCCACCATGTGAGTGCCAGGAATTGAACTCAGATTCTTAGGTTTGGCAGTAAGCACTTTACTCACTGAGCCATCTTGCTAGCTGATCCCCCACCCCAGGCCCCACAATTTAATCCTAATTTTGTGTTTCTGCTACTGTCAGGCAGCCACACAACCTACTTTTATAATTATCCTTAATGCTCAGGATTCCCAATTGTTATTTCCTGTCTCTCGAGACTACTCTTGTATCTATAATTATATACTATTTGACCCTTGAAAAGGTACTTTCTGGTCACTGCTACTGGCAAGCATAGAGAGTGACCTCTGGCTCTCCCTCCTCTTTAAGCTTTAATGTGCAGTTACTAAATTCCATTTAAAACCTCTTACTGGAGCCCCACTGAAGCCATTTCAGGAAAGCTCATGACCCCTATTAAATTCACCATCAATTCAACCCATCCGTATCCTTTCCTGCCTTTTTAACACCAGCCTCGCATAGCCTGAGCTGTGTTCGGGAGGCCAAGGCAGGCCACACTGCAGGGCTCTGCCTAAGCTCTTAAATCCTTCCCTCTCCTGCCAGGCATCCACTAGGCTTGGTTGGAAGCTGTCTTGACATAGGCATGGTAGGCTCCTGCACCAGAACTGTTGCGATTAAAACCTCAATCTTCAGGTGGGGGGTGGGTAAGGCAGAAGACACTGGAAAGTAGGTAGATTAAGGGACTGCCACCTACAAACCTTACCCACAAAAGCAACTAACCCCGAGAAGACAAACATGTTTGTAAAAGAAGAAAGCATGAACTATGCGAGGTGAATGTAGCTATTTCCTAACACGAGATGAAGTGCCTTGAGTTTCTGTGTTTGTTTTGAGGCAAGGACTCTAGTTAGTAGCTGAGGCTGTCCTGGAACTAGGGAAGCTCATGCCTCAGTCTCCCAAGTGCTGGGATTACAGGCGTGAGCCAATACTCCCCACTGAAATTTAAACTAAAAACAAGTTTTTTTAAAAAAAGGTAAAACTGGCAAAGCAACAGTATCAAACTCAAGGTGCCAGGTCTTAACAGGGGGTACCAGTCAGCTGTAGCCAACCTGGCCATCACCCACAATGCCTGCAGCTAGGAAGTGGGAACATCCTGACCCAGAGGCCCTTCCATAACCCCAAGGAGGCCTCTCACCAAGGAGATCAGTACTGGCCAGCTGGGCAGGACCTCCCTCAGAGAAGGCTAGCACAGAATACCCTGTCTGCTCTCAGGTACTTCCCAGTCACTGTTACCTTTCCGGTGTAACAGGGAAGAGGCAAGAGTGGAAGAGAAAGGAGAGCTGAAAAAGTCCTTGCCTACTGGAAGGCGACAGGCTGCCCAGAGGTCGTTTCTGTAGCGGCCAACTTACCTCTACTTTTTCTACTACTTGTTTCCCAAAGGAACACACTTTGGTAGAACAGGTAACCGTCATGTTTTCAGAACTCTCGTACTGACTGCTCACACCATAAAAGGCCCCGGCATCATCTTGGATATTGCAGTTTAGGTCCGCCTGTTGGAAGGAAGCAGGGAGAAGTTATTCTCATACCCTAGGCTCACAGTGGCAAACAACAGAGTTAGCCATTGAGCAGCTATGCCATGGACAAGACAGAGATGCCTCTCTATAAATACCACCTTGATGGGAAGCCACTTCCTTTCCGGGTGGAGCCAAGGATGACCTTGAACTCCCAACTCTTAAGTGCTTACAGGAATGTGCTGCCACACCCAGTTCCCAGTTCCCAGCCAGGGGCTCAGGCATGCTAGGTAAGGACTCTACCAGCTGAGCCCTGCAGGGGTAGGCTTTTGGGAAGTCCTCCCTTCAGGACATGCTGCCAGGGTGCATTCAGCTTGACGTCCTTGCATTCAGTATTGCAAAAGGGCTGTACCCTTGTCATGAAAATTCTAGACGTTTCTAAAATGCACAGAAAGCAGGGCATGAATTGACTACGTGAGACCTAAAAGAACAGGGCCCTGAAGCTGCTACAAACAGGAATATCACATCCAGAAAGAAAAGGCTTCCTACTAATGAGCACCCTACAAAAGATGTTGAATCACAGCTACTCCTGTCACACGTTCTCATGAATGGCCTACTACATAAGGCTCCTGCTGGACTTGATGGCTACACCCTAATGTGGGAGGCAAAGACAGAGAGCAAGTGTCACACCAAGGGATGATGGGATGTCTTTGTTAAGGACTGGCACATGTGGAGGGGAAGGGGGCCTGGAGTGCGTCTTCCAGGAAGGGTTCCTGCATGAACTGAGGAGACCAGGAGGACCGACAGCCTAGGCTGTGGTGGGCTAAACTTAAAAAAAAGGGGGTTGCATCTTGCAGCAAACTGTAGACTCTAGAAAATTCTGGTGCCAGGTATCAAGATTAAAGCAGAGCTTGCCAGAGCAATGTCTGCAGGGCATGGGGTGTGTGTATGTGTGTGTGTGTGTCATGCCCACAGGTTTAGGCTGATGGTACGGCCTGACTGTGGGGGGATGTGCAACTCCCATGGCAGGAATGTGCAGCTTTGGTGACGTGACTAGGGTTTTGTCCTTGTAAATGGAAGGATGCTCACAGAAAGGGGCCGCATCCTCCATAAGAGGCCTTCCCAGCCAGCTGTAGTAGAGCGTACCTGTTATCCCAGCACTGGAGGAGGCAGAGGCAACAACTTGACAATACACACAATACACTCATGTTCTGTAGGAAAGGAGGTTCCCAAGTGACTTTGTTTCTGCTTTAGAAAATCCTACCTTTAAGAGGGAATACCTGTAATTATAGGCACGGCAGCACATGCCTATAATTCCATGATGAGACAGAGGCAGGAAGATCACCACAAGTTCAAGGCCAGCCTAAACCACATAGTAAGTTTCAAGTAATCCAAGGCTACTCTGGGAGATCCTGCCTCAGAGAGGGGAAAGAAAGAAAGCTATTTACAACTAAAGTGCGTAAACTGCTAGTTGTTATTTAAAGAAATATGAGGCTGGGGTCAACCGATCTTCTCTGCAAGAGGTTTACTGAGTAGGTATGGAGGGAGTGGGGGAAACAGGACATGGTGGGGAGAGAGAAAGAAAGAGAGAGAGAGAGAGAGAGAAAGAGAATGAGAGAGAAAGAGTAAGAGAGACCACGTGTCAGGGTTGGCCCTTTAAGGGGCAAGGTAACCAACCACGCCTTCCAGGTGTGGCTACCTGGCCAGCGACACATGATGACATCATAAGTTGCTGGGTAACCCAGGAGCAGGTCGTGTTGAAAAGAAAACATAAACCAAGTTCATCTTTTAGGGTAAACAACCTAGTGCTTTTGGGTTATTCTGAAAGACACAGTGAAGGAAACAAGCAGGGGATGAATAATGCCTAGGAAAGGATGGGGAGCCGATGGGACAGTGATGGAATGAAACTGTCCCTACAGAGTATTAACCTCAATTCAATTAAGATACCCTCAGCAAGTTGTCAATGTACATACACAGCTTGAAAATTTAGAATGACAGCCACGGTGTGACATCAGCCAAGCTGATGACAGTGTTCAGTGTTCACCCTCCCGCCCCTATGAACTGAAGGGAAGCTGCTGCCCCCGCTGGCCACAAACCTAGACTCCTAAGAGCGGACTGGGTGCTCTCTTTCTTTACTCCCAGTGTTAACTGGCACTCTAGCTGAAATTTCAAACTCTGAAGAGAGAGAGGATGGAAGCGGCTGAGCCTACCCCTATATCCTCACCATCTCTAAGCCACTGTCATTCATTTGCAAATCTGTTCTAGGAAACCCATGACTGAGGTTGTACCTGAGAGGCATTGCCTGCTCAAACTGAAGCTGCATCTCCCAGGCTCAGACAATTCCAAGCTGTCACACACTTAACTCTAGAAAAACAAACAAATAAAACCCTACAATGTATTTGTGTGTGTTGCTAAAGGCTAATAACATAAGCTGTGCGTGCTAATTTAATGCATGTATGTGCTGTGTATAAATAAATAAACCTTCAATTTATTATTTCCTTAATGAGGAATTAGGCAAACAACCTGGAGGGGGGGTGTATTTTATCAGTAGACTTACTTAGAACTGTGCCCACATGATAATAATAAAAAGAAGAGTTTTTAAAACAAATGGGTTTTGACACTGTCCGTCAATTCTGCATAGACAACAGCACTCTTAGCTTAAGCCTGCTGCAGATCAGGTTCATTTCTATGCTGCCCTGGGTCACTGCCATGTCTTAGGACTATCCAGACAATGCTGATGAGCCACCATCAAACTGATCCTCAAAAACGAAGTTATGGTCAGGAGTGGTGGCACAGCCCTGTTTTCCCAGCAGCACGGAAGCAGGACTCCAGCAAGTTTGCAGTCAGCATAGCATTGTCTACAGTCAATTCAAGGTCAGGCAGGGCTACATAATGGGACCTGGAGGACCATAAAGGTCTGGAGGAGCCGGGCTATGATGACACATGCCTTTAATCCCAGCACTTGGGAGGCAGATCTCTGTGAGTTCGAGGCCAGCACTGTCTACAGACAAAATTTTAGGACAACCAAGGCTACACAAAGAAACTATGCCTTAAAAAAAAAAAAAAAAAAAAAAATTAAAACACTTGCTGCTTTTCCGGAGGACCTGGGTTTGATTCTCAGCACTCACAACTCACATGGAGACTTACAACTGTCTGTAATTCTAGTTCCAAGGGAACTGATGCCCTTTTATTGCCTCCTTTAATATCAGGTGGTCATGTAGTACATCAATTCCACAAGAGTAGATGTACCCAGGCACGCTAAACAGACAGACAGATAGAAGATAGACACAGACAGATAAGATGGACAGACAGAGAGACAAATAAATAATTTTTTTAAAAAAGGGAAGGGCCAAGGATGGTGGCACACATCTTTCATCCCAGCACTTGGGGGACAGGGACAGGCAGATCTCTGTGAGTTTGGGCGAGCCTGGTCTACAAAGTGAGTCCAGGATAGGCAGGGCTACACCGAGAGAAAATCTGTCTGGACCTCCCACCGTGGAACCCTCCCAAAAAAGGGAAGAAATCTTGAAGGTGCTAGAACTGAAATTTTGGTATGATGCTTGAGAACCATGCATAGGACCCAGGTTCAAATGCCCAGCACCTCAAGGAGGCAAAGATAGGACACTCAGGAGGCAGAGACAGAAGGATCAGAAGTTCAAGGTCATCCTCAGTTACACAGTGCCAGTTTGAGATGTATGTGGTGCTGTCTCAAACAAAACAAACTTCAAGAAGTGGCCTCACACAGTGTTTACCCTGATGCTGTTTGTCCTTCAGGCATTTCATTAGTGACGCTCAGCCTTGTTGTTCATTCACCCTTGTTACTTTAGCACAGACAGGCTTCAAAACTTATTTTTCCTTTCTCTTACATGCTAAGAGAACTTAAAATTGGAGACATATATTTCAGAGTTTAGACTTTGAAAGGCTTCTCCAGTGAGTGGCAAATAATACATTTGCAGGCAATATCACAACTGTTTTACAAAAACTATCCTTGCTGGGTGCGGTGATGTACCCCTTTGATCCCAATGCTCAGGAAGGCAGAGGCAGGTGGATCATTTTGAGTTTGAGGCCAGCCTGGTCTACAAAGTGAGTCCAGGACAACTAAGGCTACACAGAGAAAAATTCTTGTCTCAAAAAACAAAACAAAACAAAACAAAAAAAACTAAAACAAAACAAAGCTACCCTTGCACATGAAAAATAATCACGCAGTCACCAACTGTATCACAGATGCTCTTTAGGAATGTTCTAAGAAAAGATACTGATGTGAACGTAGTTAGCCATCAGTTGATGGCACTAGAACTCTTCTAGAAAGAAATGTAGTCAACAAAAGAAAGAATGCAAGCAATAAAGGAGACAGCTGTAATGAATCTAGGGCTCAAGAAACTTGCTATCCAACCTGTTGACTTCCCCACAACCAAAACCACCCAACTCATACAATTCTAAAGGCAAGAAAATAAGAAAAAGTATGCACTCTTGGGGGTTCAAAATATTCCTGCCAGTTTTTTTTTTTTTTTTTTTTTTTAACCTAACGGGAGTGTTTTCTGAAAGCAAATAAACACATAAGAGCAGCAGAAGAAAACCCATCCTCTTGCTGCAGATGCTCTCAAAAAATGCATCCTGTAGCCTGGCTAGGTGAACAGGTTGACTGGAGTGGGCTCTGAAAGGAGAGGGGCGGACAGCACAAGGAGGCAGCCCTTCTGAGAAAACCACTCAGTTGCTCTGCAGACGAATGGACTTCAGAGTTCAACTATTTGCCCTCCGTGCAGAAACCTCTTTGGCAGGCCCCAGCGTCTAAGTGTTTCTACACATTTCTTCAGCACCACTGCAGGGTACAGTCAGTGGTCTCGTTAGTTCCTTTCTGTCCAATGTGCTTCTTACTGCTGCTGCAACAAACTGTTGTCTTAGCTGGGCTTCTACTGCTACAACAAAGCACCATGACCAAGAAGGAAGTTGGGGAGGAAAGGGTTTATTCAGCTCACACTTCCGCATCGCTGTTCATCCCCAAAGAAGTCAGGACAGGAACTCAAACAGGACAGTACCTGGAGGCAGGAGCTGAGGCAGAGGCCATGGAGGGTGCTCCTGCCTGGCTTGCATCCCAGGGATGGCACTACACACAATGGGCTGTGCCCTCCTCCACTGGTCATTAATTGAAAAAATACCTTGCAGCTAGGTCTCATGTAGGCATATCCTCAACTGAGGCTCCGGCCTCTCTGATGACTCCAGCTTTTGTCAGGTTGACACAAAACCAGCCAGTAGAAACTGCCGCAGATTTAGAGGCTTAAAACAACATTAACTGATCCTGCACTCTGGGTCATCAGAAATCCTACTGGCTCTCACCAGGCTAAAACCATGGTATGCATTACCAAGGGTGTCTCTTATTGGAGAGAGGAAAATCTGTTTCTTAGTCTCCTCTTCTAGTGTCTAGGGACACCCAAATCCCTCCTCTGTAGCTCTGACTTCCATTCCTTATCTATCTGGGTGTGTGTTCCTTCTGCAACACTCTGTCCCCAGGATTACAAGCTCAGTTGGAAAATGTAAGCGATCCTCCTACTGAACTAGCCTCACTGACCTCCTCCCCACGCCTTGCTGGGTAGTGTGCCATAGCACAAACCCCACAGATACAGACATGGCACTTCCTGGGGCATCATGACTCTGCCTAGAACACGTGCTGACAGGCTGGGTCTACTAAGAGAAAAGCATCTCCTTCAGGTCAAGTGGACAGAATCTTGGGCCTGGATGGAGACATAACATTCTGCTTGTGCAGGGTCAAGGGCCGGGCTAAGGTACTGCCCTTTAGTTAGTACCACTCCTAGGAAAGTAGGTTCACCTCAAAGAGTAATACTTTGTGCTTTAATGAGACAAAATACTTTTCTCCCATAATTCCTGCCCTAGGGCGCCAGTGGGCTGGAGCCACAACTATAGGGCTCCATGAACCTGCCCACTTTCCTAAATTACTCAGAAAAGCGTAATCTTTCTTCTTCTGTTCTAAGCTGTGTTCTTCTGTTCACAGCTTCCATGTGGACTCTGGTCTTCCTTACACTTTCTCCCTTCCCCAACCCCCACCACATGGTTACCTCTCTGGCTGACCTTCAGTTTAATTCAAATGGCACCCCTCCTGTCCCCTTCTCCTCTCCATTCCCCTTTGCCAAGCAGTGCTGAGATTTGCAGTTTGTCTGCCCTGAGGATTTTTTTTTTAACTCTAAAACAACTGCCTTCCCACTCCATTTGAGTCCATGCTTAAGTTCTTTTACTAATGAGAATAAGAACTCTAAGAATGGACCCCCCAATTTCCCTAGTATCACTGCTTCCGGTAGCTCCTAACCAGATCTCCGGGTGCTGGAAGACAATTCTGACACTGTCTTCAGTTTTGCTGAGCTCTCCTATCCTCTCCCAGCCCCTCCAGTGGGCTCTGTGCTAGGACTCAAATTACAAATTTCTGTTTTCAGTAAGCCGGGTGTTAGGTTCCCTCTATCTAGTGCAGATATTCTGGATGCTGCTTCACCCGTCACGGCCTCGTCTCTGTCATCTGACCAATGGTACGAACAGCAGGCCTCAACATTTCTCATCTTTAACAGAGAGGCCGGCACAACCAACAGCTGCTGTGGTGCAGTGGGGTGGGGGGCATACCAATGCACCTGCAGGCTGCTGTGCTAACGACAGTAAAAAACACCAGCCATTATTGCTTCTAGCTCTGCAAGTCAAAGACTGACCAGGACAGAGCCTCATGTCCCATCTACAGGCACCTAGCACAATCAGTAAACATGACAATAGCCATCAAGACACCGAGCTTAGCTTCAATCCACACGTGTGTGAACGGCAGGCTGGCTTTTCCCAGATAAACAGAGTGGGAGGTTTCCCTGATTGGTGAGTTTCCCGACAAACCTGGCACACTGGGTGTAACTACTCAGATAGGTACAAACCCACCATTCTCCACAAAGGCACAGGTAAAGATATTACGGGATCCCACAAGAAGTCAACAAAGAAGGCCACTAAAGACTCCAAGATCTATTTGCAGGCAAGTTCTGAAAAGCAGGATGGGAGCATAGGCAGGTCAAACAAATAACAACAAAAATACCACAAAAAAAAGGTGCCCCTGGGGCTGGGGCTGTGACCCAGTTGGGAGAGTGCTTGATGACTGTACATGGGGATATATGCAGGTTTGAGCTTCAGTACTCACAAACCAGGAATGCTGGTGCATGCCTGTAATCCCCACACGAGACACAGACAGAAGGATCAGGAGTTCAAGGTTAGCCTTTGCTACATGAGACCCTTTAAGGCATGGTTTCTCCTTACTGTCCTCTTATTCAGTAAGCCTGCCTACTCAAGGCTGTGTTTCACTGTTGAAATTCATGTTTGTCTGGTTTTTTGTTGTTGTTGTTTGTTTTAATGTGTGCAGCTTTTGGGTAAGCATTAAAAATGCAATTATCTTTAAAAAATGAAGCCTCGTCCAGGTGTGAGGGATCCAGACCCTAAAGAGGGGGGGATAGGGCCAAGAACAGAGCAACTGTTCCCACAAAACCTGTGGCCTCTGGAGAACTGGCTGCAGGGGGAGAAGCAGCAGGAGATAAAGGCCCATGCTGCCAACGCTGGGAGCTGGCAGCCCATATAGCAAGGATACTTGGCTGTGTCACAGGTTGATGAGGCAAAGCTTGCTGGACCATGGGTGGGAGAGAACCCCTAAAGTAAGGACATCAAGGTGCAGGGGGTAGGCTGTGGAGGATATGCCCTTCCTACTTATTTATCTCCCTTCATTCTTCAGTGTGCAAAAGGGCTGGGCAGGGATTATGAAGTTGCAAAAATGAAAACCATCCAGGACTGTCCTTGACAAGAGCCAGTGTAATAGGCACTGATGGATGGGCTGTTTCCAAACCACCACTTTGAATCTCTCCTCTGCATCCTCTCTGAGCCATGATCAAAGGACCAAGATTTCAAATTGTGAAGCAATTTTTTCCCAATGGCAGCATCTGGCTGTTTGGCAGGCAGCACCAGGAGCTGGGCCCTGCTGTGGGCGGCTGTCCAGGCCTGCCACATGGTGAGGCTGGGCCAGGCAGGGCACGCCTTGCAGGCTTTGCAGCTGCTCCCACAGGCGCTAAAGGACAATTGCTTTGCACAGGGCAAAAGGGCCTTGAGAGACTAGGCCTATCTGGGGGGTGAAGGGGTAGGTCTGGAGAAAGCTGGCGGCCCTATAGCCCCCCCAGCCTGCTTCATTTGCATGCATCTGTACCTTGGCCTAGACCCCTGAAACCAGCCCTACAGGCAGGGGAGGCTGGAGTGACCATGAACACCTCTCCAGTTAGACAGCCTCCTATGGGGTTGAGAGAGGAGAGAGGAGCTGCCCGCAGGGCGCTGGGCCCCTGAGTGCAGGCTCCATTCACTGGAGCCATTGTGCCCTGCCCAACACAACTGAAGCAGAGGCAGCTCTCTGTCCACAGCTGTTTTAAATAAGAATAACAGGAATAAACTCAGCCAGCCCAGCTCTTCAAGTTACTTCCCACTAATTATGGCATATATTTACATCCACAAAATAGACGATTTTTAAAAACACCACCAGGGCCCCTTTATTGTGCAGATTGCACGCCCCTATTTGAATTTCATAAACATTTAGTACTTCAAAGAATCTTAAAAGCTTGCTCTAATTACAATAAGCCTGGTCTGAAAAGACCGTCTGTTTGCATTGCAAATTTCTCACCAATATCAGCATTCATTTACAAAAAATGCAATTAATATCACCCACAAAACTCCAGGTAATGGACCAGAGTAGAGTGAGTACAGGCTGTGACTGTGCCGGAGTCAAGGTCTCAACCCTATGAATTAAGTCCATACTCAGGCCAGTGCCTTCCAACTGAGTCAGGTAATGAGTCCTGAGCGCCCAGCGGAGGCAGCCTGACCCCAGTTCATCAGGTGTGCGAATGCGGCCGCTTTCCCAGGAAATGGGGCTGTCTTCTAGACTGAAGTCTCCACACAAGAAATGTCTTTCTTAAGTAAACAACAACCACAGGCAACCAATCGCACACAGTGCAGTAACAATTAATTATATGTGGATAAGCCTCAGGGCACCCAGTGAAATCTGCACAGCAGATGAGCATCACACGGATACTTTGGTCCTTGAATGTTCCAACGATCTCAGAGATACCTGTGGTGGAATTTAAATTAACGTGGGAAGCCTTCAGTGTTAGTTACTAACCCAGTCATTCTACCAATGTAATGAATCATCTTTACTAAAAAGAACAAAAATTAAAACTTATCCTCAAATTCCGACTGCTGGAAGAAAACATGAGCCACTGGGGGACGAGTGTATAGCTGTGCAGTGCTGACACCATGATCCTTTCTGTAGTACAAACACTGTGTCCTCACATTGAAACTGTACTCCTGTATCTGCTTGAACTACTGGTAACTAACTTGTATTACTTCCAGAAGATTTTAATTTTTATCTTTTTTTTTTTTTACTATGTGTATGTGTGTCTCTGTACATAAGTACAGGTGTCCTGGGAAGCCAGGGCTGTCTGATTCACAGGAGCTACAGCTACAGGTAGGTGTGTGGGTATGTGGTGGGATCCGAACTCTCGTCCTCTGGAAACACAGTATATGCTTTTAGCTGTTAACCTCCAAGCCTTCTCTCTAGGTCCCTAGTTTGAAGTGTGAGGGGCTAATAAAGGGTTCCTCTGTGAGTACCGGTCTAAGCTCGGTGGTTGAGTGCTGGAGTGCCTGCTTATTAAGTGTGGGAAGTCAGTGCCACCATATTCCTCCCCCGACCTGGGACAGCAACAGTGTTTAAACAGCCACACACAACAATGGCTGCACCCTGTCCTGAGTTTGGCCAGCAAATACTAAGCCCGATGCCCCAGGAGGACTGGCCAGGCAGCGGGCAGGGGGATTCTCCCAATGCGGTCAGGGCAACTCCAGAGGAAGAGATTCCTTGTGGACTCCACAGGCTACCCCCATGCCAGATAACCGGTTCACCTCTTCTCAGGTTCATAAAATTCTCTCGTATAGTTAGTAAGTTAACTTGTGTTTTTAATTCCTTTAAAAAGTGGCTATGCAGGCACGGTGGTATACACCTTTAATCCCAGCACTCAGGAGACAGAGGAAGGCAGATCTTTGTGAGTTCAAGGCCAGCCTGATCTACATAGTGAGTTCTAGAACAACTAAGGTTACACGGTAAAAGTCTGTCTCAAAAACCAAAACCACACACCACCAACAACGAAAAGTGGCTAAACATGTAAAATGAAGTGAGCATTAGCAGAGCGTTATTTATAGTGAATGCAATTCCAAAAACAGTACAGAGAAAAGCATTATTAAGAATATCGGGAAGCCTTTAACCCCAGCACTCGGGAGGCAGAGGAAGGCGTATCCAGTTCAGGCCAGCCTGGTCTCCAAAGTGAGTTCTGGACAGCCATGGCTACACAAAGAAACCCTGTCTTAAAAAGAAAAAAGGAAAAGAAAACCCTTTGTGACTCCAGTTTCAGGAAAAAAGAATATAGGGTTAATATATATCTTAGTTTCTAAGATATAACTACTTACAATGAATTGGAAGGAAAACAAATCATTAAACGCACATTTAAAAATTTTATGCCTGATAACAAGATACATATCTGTACAACTACAAGTTTTTGAAAGATTTATTGTATTTTGGATTGGGCATGGTGCCTCATGCCTTTAATCCCTGCACCTGAGAGGCAGAGTCAGGGAGATCTCTGTGAGTTTATGGGCAGCCTAGTCTACATATTAAGTTCCAGAGCACCTAGCGAGGTGACTCCTCCCTGTCAAAAGGAAAACAAATATATTTTTATGTGTGTGCGCACAAGTATACAGACTTGTGTATGTGTGCATGCATGCTCATGCTCATGCATATGCACTCAGCAGCCTAAATGGGGTGTCAGATCCCTGAGAGCTGGAGTTACACAAGGTTGGGAGTCACCTGATATAGGTGCTGAGATTTGAACCCTGGTCCTCTGTAAGAGTTAGCAGATCCTCTTAGCCGCTAAGCCATCTCTCCAGGCCCTAGCTACAATGTTTTATTACTTCATTACTCCAATTAAGTTTAAGAATAAGGTTTCATCACATTAAGCCCTGTTATGAATTGTTTGGGTATGTAAGGTGAAAACATACAGCTTTCCTGACACAAGTATTTCCAATCTTGACACTCTTGAGCCCTATCAGGAGTGAAAAGTAGGATCCTCCCAAAGATACTAGCTTCATTGTCATCCCTCATTCAGTGAAACCCCTAAATTCACTTCCTTTGCAAATGTCATTTGGTTTAGTTCTGCCCAGCCCGGCCCAGCATGAGGCTTCCATTACCTAAGGTGCCCACCCAGGGTTCTACGTTGTGCCATTTGCTTTGTTTGTGGGGCTGTGAAATGGCAGCACAGGTATTTTTCCGTAGGGAACACCTCAGGTTGTCTTGCCTTACTAAGCCCAGGTCAGGCACTCTGAAAATGGAATTTCAACAGCAATCAAATGAGCAAATTAAGAGTCCTCCTGATGTGAGAAAGAGGCAAAAGGGAGGCCGGCTGCGCACTGGGTCTCTGTTGTAATTTACCGAATTCCCACTAAGAAGAGAATCTGCTGAATGAATTTCTAATATACAGGCTGCTTCAAAGGGAGCATTAAACCTCCTGAAGCATCGTCCACGGCACGCGCCTGCTGATACCCAAAGATGGGGATGCTAAGAGCTCAACTCACAGTCACCAAGTCATTACAGGAGCCAGGGAGACTGCAGCCTGCAGCCTGATTGAAACTGCCTTCTCCCCTCGGCTGTAACATTTGAGAGCCAGTTTCCTCATAAAGGTTAAGGGCTCCCAACAGTGGTGCTCAGTGAGTCACAGTGTCGATCATATTCATGGAAGTGCGCAATTTTAATCCTGTAAATCTGAAGAGAACAGATAAGTACCGGGGCTCAGAGAGGAACATTCTAAGTTTGCACACCACAAGCTCCACATCTGCAATCTAGGCCTCCTTATTAGGAGACATTATCAGGAGAGCCACGACTCAAGGGGCCCCTCAGGAAAAGCAGCTCATCCACTGGGTAAAAGAGGCAATTCTGGAAGCAAAGCCCCCCAAAATCCGTCCAAGCAACTTCTGCACCAATTCACATTCAAACAAAATGTTAATTACGAGAAATCTCATCATTAAACCCCACTGCTGTTAAATTAAAAGTAGTGCAAGTGGTTTCTTCTAATTAGCTTATACTTTCTTATTAACTTGAATAAACAACCCCATTTCCTATCCTTAACAATATGATTTAAATTTGACTCAAGGACTGTTCTTAGGCTTAAAACACAGCTCTTGTTTTTCATAGTTCACATCTATTTTCTGTACTGTAGACAGATTTTACCTTACCTTATAACAGTGTCAAAAACAAATTATATAAGCAAATTATATGTTACTATACACCTTTTAAAAGTTAAGCATGCAAGCATATAGAGACAGATGATAGATAGGTACATACACACATACAGAGATATATAGATATGGATACAAATATCGATTTAGTTTTTGTTTTTCAAGACAAGAGTTTTATCCTGTGTAACCCAGGCTATCCTGAAAGTCTCACTGTACACCAGACTGGTCATGAATTCAGAGATCCAACTGCCTCTGCCTCACCACCAGACCTAGCTAAGCACAGCTATATTTTCTAAAGTACTGAGAAAGGGCCCCAGGGTGCTGGGAACACCTTTAATCCCAGCACCTGGGGCAGAGGCAGTCCAATCTCTGTGAGTTTGAGGCCAGCCTGGGTTACAAAGAATAAACCTTCCTAAAAAAGGGGGAGATGAACTGGGTGGAGGGGGGGCTGGGAATAGTATTATTTCACATTTGTAATAGGTTATTCAAGAGATTACACCAGGGCTGGAGTGATGGCTCAGAGGTTAAGAACACTCACTGTTCTTCCAAAGGTCCTGAGTTCAATTCCCAGCAACCACATGGTGGCTCATAACCATCTATAGTAAGATCTGGTATGCAGGCAGAATGTTGTATAAATAATAAATAAATCTTAAAAAAAAAAGAGATTACACCAGTTTTTCTTCTGTGTGCAGTGTCCAGGAGACCAAGGGTCACCCTGTGGTGTTACCCCTCAAGAGACGCTTGTTTTCTTATTTATTATAATTATATTTTATCTGTTTGTTATGTGAGGGCAGCACATGTGGGAAGACCAGAAAACAACTTCTTGGTTCTTCTTTAAACCCTGTGGGTCTTAGGGACTGAATTAGATCATCCAGATCATCAAGCTTGGCAGTCTCTACCCACTGAGCCACCAGCTGGCCTCATCTTCCATTCTGGGGCAAGGTTTCCCGCTGCCTGAGTACTCCCTAAATGGGCTAGGCTGGCTAGCCAGACTGCTCAGGAGTCCACCTTTACCTGCCTCCCTGACACTGGGGTTACAAGTGCATGTCACCACACATGGCTCAGGTCCTCATCCTTGCAAGCTATCTGCTTTATTGAGCTACGGTCTCAGCCAGAGTTTTGCATGGGTTAGCTGTAGAGTGAGAGCAGTCCAAATTCACACCAGTCATGCTTGCTTCCTCCACTATGTCAAAATCCACCAGTCTGCCCAGCACGGGTCTCACTAGTCCTGTCTGTGGCTATCATCATCGGAAATCCTGTAAGTACTGGGCACCTGGCAAGTTCACCGAAACAGGGACAGACTTCCCAAGCCTCTTATTTTCCTTTGCAAACTTAAATTTTATTTTAGCGACACAGAGTGTCTGCAGTCTTCCATGTTGTGATGGGCTCACTGTGTTCACTGCCAGCATGTGCTCTAGGTTCCAGATACAGTCAAATGGGGGCATTTCTGGAGCACGGCCTTGGCCTGCAGTCCTACTCTACGTCCCCTCTCACCACTGCTGTCAGGTCACCTAACTGAGTACCGTCAGCAGGGTACAGATTAGCTGTGACGGAATCAGTCCACTGAAGGCTACTGAGGAAGGGCCGGAGGCGGAGCTCTGTTAGTGGGTAGGTGTGGCATCACACCCCTACAACCCTAGCACCCGGAAGTAAAGGCAGAAGGATCAGAAGTTTGGAGTCATCTTTGCGTACACAGCAGGTTCAAGACCAGGCTGGGATACCAGAAAACCTGCTGAATGAAAGGCTTGAAACAAGCAAGCAGGACCTCTGAGGAACCCAGTAGGTGCTGATCTTACACGGAGTCCCTGAGCACAAACATCTTTACAAAGACAGCCACCAGCTTGGAAAAATGGCCGCTGCAGCTTTCTCAAGCTGCGCTGTAGTAGCATGGCCACATCCATCCAAGCTTCAATGCTGACAGCATAACCAGTGTAACCTAGTCACCGTGGAAGGATGGAAAAGTTGAATAAGTTTAATGTGCAAATTCCCCAAGGAATTTAAAACACCCCTTTAATCCACCATTTGTTCCCACATTGGCTAGGCTTTTTTCTCTGGGGACAGACGCCTGGTGTCGCAAATATGGAGTCTTAGGGTGCCAAACCCTGTGACCCATGGAGAGCGGCGCTGCCTGGACACAGGGCAGTATATTGAAGCTGACAGATCTGATTTCAAGTGCCAGGTCCCCAGCCTCAGGCAGTTTGTCCTTTGTCATTCCCAAGCCTGCCTTCTTAGTTGGATATGAGACAAATTCCACTTACAGCATGAAATCCATGTAAAGCACTTAGCCCATTCCTAGCACACAGCAGGCATTCAATAAATGGAAGCCACTCTGTGAATAAGGTCCCCTGGGGGCAGTCAGAGTCCAGAGGGGAGCTGAACACACGTCCCAATAATTATGACCCAGCATGAGAACCGATTAACCACAAAACGAAACAGGAGTGAGGGGGGAAAAAATCAATGGCCTGCTTCATCGAGGAGGGTGCTGAGACAGGAAGGAGCTGGCTTGGTGACAGAAGGGGAAAGAGAATGGTATCTGGATCAGTATGAGGGTGGGAAGGTAGACAGAATGAACACGGAGGCCCAGGACACTGCATAACCCAGGAGCGAAGAGCCCTAGAACAGGTCATTGAGGGCCTTGAACGACACACTCCTCAGGACATAAACACCTGAGGCATCTTCCTGTAGACTGGGCACTCACAGCTCTCAATGCTGGCGGCTTGTCTTCTGTGCTCCCCGTCCGGCACCCACATAATATACCTATGCCTGTATAGTCTGATCAGCAGGCCACTGGCCCACATTTGGCTACTAGGGGCAAAGGGACACAGAGCTTCTTCATCAGCAAGCCCTCGCGCCAAGGACCATTCCTATGCAAGCAGGAATAATTGTTTTTCTTTCTTTCTTGGTGTGTGCAGGCCAGAGGACATCCTCAGGCGTGTCTCCTCAGGAGTCACCCACCTTGGTTCTTTGAGACAAAGTCCCCGACTGGCCTGGAGCTCACTAAGCAGGCTATTCTGGCTGGCCAGCCAAAGTGGAGAGATCCTCGTCTGTGCCTCTCCAGATCTGGGAAGACAGGCGCATGCTGCCACATACGAGTGTGGAAAATCACACACAGATCCCTGGGCTGGCAAGGCTAACACTTTACTGTCTGCGCCATCTTCCCAGGCCAGAAAAAAGCAGTTACCGACAAATCACTGTGTAGCCTCTCTGACACTTAGAAAATCTTGAAGTATACAACTCCATCTTCCTCCTGACCCCAGGTCCTGCGCTCTGGTGAAAGTCACAGGTCACTTGGCTTAATAGGGTGAAAAGCAGCAAAAGGGGGCAGTGTCTCAAGTTTTGAATTGCAACTGCAGCAGCCTGTGAGTTACCATGTGAATAAGGCCTGAGACCCAGCTACCCTAAGTGTGGAGCCACAGCTGGCGACACTGAACCTCGCTCCCAGGAACCAGGGAAATCACAGGCATTGTCTACTCACCCAGAACTTTACGAGGAAGAAGGCATTTTGAGGGCCCTTTCCAAACAGTTCCTTCAAGCCACCTTTCTTTTCGGGAAATTTGTCATATATCTGACGAATGTCCACGGATTCGAGCAATGGGTCACTGTAAGAATGGTTGGCATGCCCAATGTGCACGAAGAGGTGTTTGTTGTACTGCAAGAAACCATTGGAGATATTCCCATTAGAAACTCTTTCATGGAACGGGGACTCACCTGGGTGCACTGAAAATGAGTGGGAACCTTGAAATCCCACCTCCGAAAATACGTACGCTTATAGAAAAAAAGTCATTAGGGCATAGAGGAAAACAACCTCTGTCTCCAGGCAAGATCACGCAGTTTTCCCAAATGCCTAAGCAGAGTCTCTCAGGGTGTCAACTACCAAACCAAGAAACAATTCTACTGTCCAGTTTCACCCAGCTCACTCTTTGCAGTTCTTTATCCACAGCATAAACCTCCTACAATTGCAGCTGCTAACAGCATTGCCCAGAATGCACCCTTAGCCCCAGCTTTCCAAGCAGGAGTGTGGGCACAGCAGTCTGGTGGACGGTACTCCCTTCTTCTGGGTCACCAGCCACCTCAGGAATCCATGTAAAACTTCTGTGTGCACATAACACAGCTAAGTGCAGAGTTAGGGCCAGAATCTCCAAGGCTAAACTAGGACAGTAAGAAAAACGCATTTTTAAAATTCCTTGATGAGGTCCAATGTTTAGCTGAATATGAAGCTGTCAACACTTGAGGCCTGCATTTCCCACCTAATGGCATGGCCCAGAGATGTCCAAACGCCCAGAGACTCCATCCAGTAGAACTCAGAAATCACAAGAAACACTGCGTCTTCAGTTCTTCGTATAGCAGAGCCCCTCTTCCCCCGCTAACAAGGTTTAAACCAGTTTTATCAACTATGACCCCGAGTTATACTATTACAGTAACAGTCAATTGTTGAATGCCTACAAATGCTCCTACTGGGAAAGAATGCACAATCCAGATTCTGTCAGCTCAAGGACAAGACCCTAGCCCAATGTATGTTATCTGTGGCAGTGGCCTTGCCTCCTTAGTGTCCAAAGTGGTAGCAATGGCAGAAGGCCTCTCACAGGGTTGTCAGTGCAGAAGGAAGGAAGGACAAGGTCTTGTGTCCCAATGCTGTGAGCCATACTTTACATATGTATGACCTCAGGTCATCCTTGCTGCAGTAGACTGTATCTTGTCCTTAAAAAAGAGGAAACAGGAGCTCGGAGTTATACCTCCCTGTCTGAGGTCACATATTCGGAAATAGGTCTGAAGTTAAGAATAAAACTTGGGCGTGTGAGAGCCAGGCTCCGTTCAGCATGGACACCACCACTATCTCCCAAAGGAGCCACCTATGCCCTTCCAAACGCACAGTCAACTGCTCCTGAAAGCTGAATTGAGGAGAAAAGCTAACCAGCATTCCCCAAGTCTGTGAGATTAAATGAGAATTCTAGATCCAGTCACAAGCACACTAGACTTCAAAGAGTTCTATTTTGAGGATGTGACCTCTGTCCGGAGGGGAAAGGGCACAGAAGAGACAGGGAAGCTGGAGCTCCCTCTCCAAGGCTGGGGACTTGAAGCCAGAGCCTGGCCAGTGGAGTCCACAGGCTTTCCTGCTGCCAAGGGCTGACTTTGTTTCTAAGAATACAAAGGACTCCAGAAGGTGTCCTGGAGACCACAGCGTGAAACAAACAGACCTCACTCTCCCCTCAATTCAACCTGGGGAGGTCTGGAATCCTTTTGGCCACAAACCCAAAGGCAAAATGAAGAAAGCAGCCTGATGTGCTTGGGCCTAAATGAAACAGAAACTCTAAGAACCAGCCTGCTTTCCTGGTAAGGGAATGGGATAGGAATAGACGCTTCCTTACCAGTTCCCTCCTTCCCCGAAGAAACCCAAGGGGAGGTGCTCTCTCCCCAAAGGCGGAAGGAATATACACCCAAAAAGCAGAGCAGGAAAACACTCTCAAAAGAAAGCAGCTGCCAACAAGCAACCTGTGCCAATACCTAGGACTATAATTCTTCAAAACCCAACCTGTTCAGTTGAAAATAGTCATGTGTAAACACCAAAAAAAGGACCAGGGAGATGGCTCAGTGGGTGAAGACATTCTTTGCACAAGCCAGTGCTAAATCACTGGAAGGAGAGAACTACCTCCACAAAGCTGCCCTCTGACCTCTACATGTGTGCCATGGCCCACCAACACAGACACACAAGCCATAAATAATTCAAAGGAAAAAATTTAAGAATAAAATTTCCTAGGCACTTAACAGGTAAAACGAGCCACCCAAACATCAAGGGCAGCACCAGACATGGTGCCCACTCTGTAATTTCTCCATGGATTTTAGTGGGATGACCTACCAACCACCATGCACTGAGATGGGAAGGCTAAGTCCATAAGCAAACACTACAAGCTGCATTTCTTCACAGAACCCTGTGAAGGCAGAGCACCTACATGGCAGCTCACAGCCATCCATACCTCCAGTTCCAGGGATCTGGCCTCTGAGGCTCCTCTGGCTTCCACATGTACCATGCACACAAAACACTTGTACAGATAAAAATAAATAAATCTAAAGCAAAACAACAAGAAACCCCACATATCTTCCATGAAGCAAAGTGTCTTTCATTAACGGGAGTATGCGTGCAGAATCCACCAGAAAATGTGAATGATTTTACAAACCTAAACCATATGCGTCAGGTTACCCGTACACACGAGAGCAGAGGCCATGTTCAGACACAGGAGGTTTCTGACCTTCCCTTTTGCTATAGGAAACATTTCTAACAAGCAAAGAGAAAAGGCCCATCCCAGAGGGACCTGGCCAGCCAGTCAATTGGGATGTAGGCTGTGGACTCTTGGAGAGGTGGTGGGAAGAAAAATGGACCTGGTAGAGTTCTGTATCAGAACATCCAGAGAAAGTTTTAGAGTTGTACTAGAAACCTGTGTGCATATGGAACCCCTAGAAAGATACACTTGTATAGATACAAAGGCAAAACAAACAAACAAAAATCACAACAAAATCTGAAGAGATGAAGAAGAGAGGCAGCCACATTGGGGACAGTTTATGAAAAAAGGACACAGCACCACGTCACATTACTGTATGGAAATACAACTAGTTTGTAGTGTAAAAGCTAATGTCAGCACATGCTCAACGGAGAGGGAAGTCCTATTCTTTCATAGAAGTCAATAAGCATTTTCTAACTAAACATGAACAGGGGCCGGTAAAAGCACTGAAGACCTACCTGAGTTCCATCACACAATGGAAGGAGGGAACTGACTATGAAAAGCTGCATGCCATCATACGCGCGCGCACACGCACACACACACACACACACACACACACACACATACACACACACACACACGGCGATAACAGGCTACATCTAAAAAAATATAAAGAAGTGGTTGCAAGGGCTGGCATATGGCTGTTTTCCTTATGGGCCATGTGGTTCAATTTGCCTTAGCTTAAATAAATAGCCCATGAAAAACTACCATGGAAACTGGGGGGTAGATCGAGGAAGGAAAAAAAAAAAACATAAAAGGAAACAAAAAGTATGACTTTCAGCATGTTTATTAGGCACTGAATATAAGCTCTCCAGGCTGAAGGAGCTTGAGCTGCTGTAAAGCTCTCCCATGGCTCAAGACAGCTACACAGGAGTCGGGGTAACTGTGTGCACATGGGACTCTCAGAAAAGGCAAATCCCCCTGGATCTGAGGGATTTCTCGGCTCCTTTTCCTACTGCTGTGAAACTCGTCTGTCTGCACTGCAGGCCCTAAAAGCCTGAAAGGGTGAATGAGAATCCTCAGGGACATGAAATGGGAAATGATGGAGGGGTCAACAAAGAACCTTCCCCATGGCTGAAGAAAGGTTTCTGTCTTCCAGGTCCTTGGTTCCATTTGCTCTTTGCTGCTTATTGAAACCACAGAGGAATGAAGAGACCTGGACCTTCAAGTCAGCTGAGACCTGGGACTGGATTTGCTGCTGATTCCATCCACTTCCTGGGACCTTCTGGGCTGGGACTATCAGGCCCTCTACCGAAGCATCCTCCATTAAAAGGCCGTTTCTGCCCTGTGTGACCACCAGAGGATTAGGTGAGAGAACGAACAGAAACTACATTATTAGCGGAGCCTCCTGAATCTGTCACGAATGTTATTTACTCCATAATTGTGACAGTTCTCTACTTGGGCTGAGAAAATCTGAAGTCAGTGCATTCCTTCAGACAGAATTAAAATGGAAGGACTGATTCAAAACAGAAATGGGGAGTGGGAAGTTCCAGGCTCTTCAGGGTGATTCCCACCATCATGAATTTGGCACAGCTACTGGAGTTGAGGTGGGGTTTGTGACCTGGCCTCTGCATCTCTCTTAGGCCAGCAGACTCCACTGGAGGCTCCTTATGAGGAAGCACTAAAGGTGTCCTCCAAAACGAGATGGAGTGGGTGGGGGTGTACCCAATTCAAGACACAGGACAGTACATCTCCCAGTGGTTATTGGGGCTTCACTGCTTCCTCTTCCCCTCTCTCCCTCACCTCAAGGAGGGAAGAAGAGAGGAAAGGAAAAAGGGAGGGAGGGAGGGAGGGAGGGAGGGAGGGAGGGAGGGAGGGATGAAGGGACTCTACAATCTTCTGTGCCCTGGGATAGGCCTGAGAGCTGCACTGCACCAAGCGACCTGAAGATGGCAATCTTCTCCTAAACTTCTCCCCCAAAATTCCAAGTATTTGAGGAACTGAGTAAAACCTTGAAAAATGACTGCTGTCAAATAATACCAAGAGAAAAATTATAATCCACTTAGGAATTTAAAGAAACCAAGACAAATAAGTCATGTCGAAGGATACTAATGTCTAAGCTGAATCAGAACGACGGCAAATCACCTGCATTTGCTTCCTGTCACGATCCAGCCTGGACTGTCTGTCCAGGCACCCTCAGGGTGGCCTGGGCAACCTTTTGATTGATGGCAGGGCATGGGTGTGCAGTCAAGCCAAGAAAGTGACTTGCAGATTCAACCAGGAGAAGCTGGGGGATTGTACAGGCCTCTGTGAGGCTGCCAGCAAGAAGGTGAATCGGGAGTTTCCTCCTCAGCTGAAGCACAGCAGGCTGCTATGTCCCTTGCACTACCAGGATGTGATACCAAGATGCCTCCTTCCTGCTTCCTATTTCCAACCAGCACAGCTGAAAAGATACAATGGCTGAGTGCAGGGCCGCCCCTGGGAAGACAAGCGGGAGGGAAGCTGACCCGCCAAGGAAAGCAGATGGAGCCTGGCTGGGCCTCTGTGAAATGTCTATAAAACCTGCATTTCCAGATGCTTTCAATTGCCTTTTCCCCAAAGGCTAATGAAGAAAGAGGGTGAGTTCCCAGACCAGCTCAGAGAACATAAACCACCCAGCAGACAGGCTGCAGCTATGGGAAGCAGTGTGCTGGCTGTGGGACAACGCAGCATCATTCAGAATACCAAGTGCTGAGGGACTGCGCTGCACCCGCCATCATGAAGAGCCTCGAATGTCACCCTATCTCTCAGGTCCTCTAGGAAGACCACATGGGCTCAGCCAACCACCACACCAAGTTGCAGCACCCCTTCAAGGCCTGGGAGGTGGGGTGGGGTCAAATGTACTCTGAGAACATGTACTGAAGTGTGTTAGGGATGCTAAGAATGCCCAGGTAGGATTTGCTATGTGTGAGCTGTGTGACCTGAAGCACATAGCTTATCAGCCTTTCTGGGCTGTGTCATCAGAACACAGGATGACACAACCGGCTGGGTCACCTCCAGGGGGTCAATGTGAAGGTCCAGTGAAAAAGAGATCTGCCCAGCCGGCCACACCCCTCGAGACACAGTAACTGCCCTGGCAGCCCCTCCACAGCCCACAGCCCAGAAGCTTCACCACTGACAGTTCCCTGCACAGCCACCCAGGCCAGAAGCAGGGATGCTTAGCAATCTAGAATCTAAACCCTCCTCCCAGCCCACACCCCATCCTTAACCCTCCACCCTCCTCTCACACAAAGGTTCCTAGATGCTGATTTCCTTTTATTTGCTCTGATGACATTTCCCGAACTAACAAACGTCAGAAATGTGGTCTGACAAAGGAATTTTCCTGGATCTGGGGATTTAAGCCTTTGAAAGAAGCTATAAAGATAAGAAAATTAAATCATCTTTGGGCCTATGGTGGACCAATCACTTTACTGGAAGGAATCAGGTCATCTGAGGGCCCATCTGTGGAACATCAATGAAAGGCCATGATCTCCTGCAGCGGAGAACTTGTGCTCCCTTGGGCAAGGAGGGCTGCTGACTCACGCCACAGCCCAGGGTCCTAGGCTCCAGACTCTTCCAGGCTCTCAGAGATAAGGAGCAGAAGCCAGGCACTGCAGGATCTCTAGCCTAAGCCACCATTCAGCAATTCTTCCATCCAACAGAAGACAAGTGGACTTTCCCAGAGTCCTCAGTGCACATTTGTGACCTACCCATCCTGATCCTCTTTCTTTTCCAATTTGAGGTCAATGTCATTCTCTCACTGAAAAGCACCATATCTGGAAGGGCACTTTCCCACCCAGAAACCTCCCTAGATGTTAGTAATTTATTGTTTGAACTTTCCCTAAAATGCCTCAAGCAATTGGCTTTTGATTCAAAGCTCAAATGGCCAACCCTTCCTTCCATCCATTCAGTCATCTATGAACTGCTTCCAACGATACATAAACTCTCTGAGGTCAGGTGTCCCAATACCTGTGTCACATATTAGTTAGTTTGAGGAGGATGATGTATTAGAGCTTCCTCTTCTATTCTATGCTCTTCTACATTCCATCAGCACGTTCAGCCATTCCAGATAGCTGCTGCCTCTTGCAGCTGGGTAATCCCCAAGGTTTTTTCCCCCACTACCTACCATCTGGCCCTATTGTCCAATATATCATTTTAAGACCAGGTCAGAGAACATTTGGCACTGTTTGATTTGTCTAAACACAGCATCAAAATGTAATTAAGATAGTCAGCTACTCAGAGACCCTACTATGCTCACATCAAAGCCTAGAAACTGAGGCCCATACAGGTATCCTATCTTTGTATGAGACACAGGTATCATTAGACAGAGGCAGGAGAGTTCAGGTAAGGACAGCCTTTGCTTCTCCGGTGTCACAGAATGCTGGGATGTATGTAAGAAAGTACAGCTCTCCATCCACTGCGAGGGGATGGTGCTACCCAGTGTTTCTCCTGGGAAGCTAACAATTCAGAGGAAAAATGCTCACACAATGCTGATGGCGTGTTTAAGTGCATGCTAGTGATCACTGCCATGCAGGCACCCACAAAGGCAAGCTCAGGATGCTCAGGATGCTAACCTGGTCAAGGGTGCTCCAGCACACAGCACAGACCTGGACCATGCTTCATCCCCTCTCTCTAATATAACTCTCAACCTAAGCAACCCTGCATATCCTCCCTTCCTGCTCTCAGCTCTGCTCCTCTGGCATTCAGACCAGTGGGCAGCAAAAACAAAAGCTGGCACCATGGGAGAGGGAGATGGTGTGTTGGATGGGAGAGGAGCAACACACCACAGAAGGAAAGTTCCTTGTCCCGGGAGTGGGTTGGGGGCGGGGGCTGAGGAACCTCCCAGGCTTTATCAGGCACACAACTACACAGGACACCACACACAGCTTCCTACATGACGTTTTGTGTATACAAGGAAGCAGTTGCTAACATTTCCTCTAGACAGCCCCCAACCCCCATCGCTGATTACAGGACTGGTCCTTTCAACTGCCCGCCCCGTGCAGGCGCTGGCACTTCACACTTTAGGCCGTTTGGTGCACAACACCAAAAACATGTAGAAAGTGTATTTTCAAGCATTCCCAGCCACTTTCTAAAACAGTCTTTGTTTTTTAGGTTCTTCCTTCTTCTCTTCACCCTCTGCTGTTTTTCTCTTAGCTTCTAGTGGAGCCAAAGGTAACAGAGGGACTGCCTTGCTGGTTTTCTACCAACATAAACAGCCACCAACTTGGGGAAGCGCTGCCATCTGCTGCACATGGGTCCCGACGGCACCAGCAGGGGGCGTGCACCCATCTATTATTCTTCCATTAGCTCCTCACAGCCTTGGGCCATGAACACAGACTCGTACTCAGACATAAATGGACCAGACAGCCCTTTGGTCACAATCTCAGGACTCAGTCATCTGACCCGAATATGAATCCCATTTCGAATATCAGTTGACAGCCTAACATTAGACAAACCACTTCATAAGAATTAAATAAGCTAACGTATAGTGTTGGCACACGGAAAAGGTTCAAGAAGCACTGGCCGTAACTGCCGCTGGAACTAACACTGTCCATGTGACTGTGGCAAGACTGAGACGTCCTCAGTGATGACAAGCGTCATGTGGTGAGCCAGCAGCGTTTCAAGAAAGGCTGGTACTGAGTGTGCAGCCCTGTACCCGGGAGGCAGGCTAGATCCCAGGCTTTTACACAGCTAAGCAAACACGGTACAGAAGCCCAGGGTTCAACGCTACCTGAGACGCAATCCTCTTCAAGCCTCTTATTCAGGAAGAGGTAGTGACCGACTTCAGTGTCAAGCTACAGAGTAAACTAGCTCCCCAGCACTGTGCCTGGCTGCTTCATTTCTTTTTGGGCCTCCTGTCCTGGGAATATTCTTTGGGATTTATCTTACTGCATTATGTGTCCGCAGTGTGTCTGAGTGTAGGGTTGTGCACATGAGCTCAGGTGTCCACAGGCCCCCTGGTGAGCTGCCTGGTGCGGCGGCTGTGAACTGAGCTCCAGTCCTTTCTGCAAGAGCAGAAAGTACTCTTCAGCTCAGGGTCATGTCCCCACTGAGGGTACATTACCACCTCATTATTTAAATAAGCCTACACTGCTGCAAAGAAACGGAAGAGATACACCTGCAGGCTGACAGGGAGCAAAGATCTAGGGACTCCAACTGCAACATTTAATTTGGTTAAAGTCCTTGAATTATTGGCCACTTTGCTGGTTTCCTTATCAAATTAATGTGTTTAATGGTTTCATGTTAAAGTTTAACTAAGTATTTCCAAATGTTTTTAAATATACCAGCTGAGTATTTTAAATGACCTTAATGTTTCTATCTTAGAACAAAACTACAATGAAATTAATGTGTCGCAGGAGTGGCAAGAGCCAAGGAAACCACCCACATGTTTCAAATTTCTCAGCCTAATCTTAGTCCTGAAGCAGCACTCAGGCCGTTTGCCTAGTGAGGTCACTGCAAAGGCTGGTGCTTGAGATGTTGTTAGATGCTTCACATAATTTTGTTAATTCCCTTTCGCTTCAAGGAGTTAATTACCACTTTTCTCCTGCAGTACAAAAAGCACGCTTTGGGCCTCATGTTTCCACTAAAATGAATGATACACTATTTTCAGCCCTCTACACATGCAGCTCAGGCTGGCTTACAATTCATTATGGATCCAAGGATGACTGTAAAGTCCTGATCCTCCTGTCTCCACCTCCCAGATGTTGGGATCACAGGCACGCACCATCATGTTCCAGTTCCGTGTTGCTGCCAATCAAACCCAGGGCTCCATGCACACTAGGTAAGCAGTCTACAGACCGAGCCAGCCCCCAGACATTCACCTGTGTACCTTTAACTGCAAAGTCAGTGAGGCTGGTGAACTCTGATATCATTAACCGTCACATCCCAAGTCAGAAACACTGAGCTACCTTAGAAAGCGTTTTCACTGTCTGAAACTATGCATTTTAATTGTGGAGGTGCTGTGGGTAGAACCCAGGGCCTTGCACACACATACAAAATAAGCCCTCTCCCACTGAGCTTGAAACTAGACATTTTTAAACTAAAGATCAAGTAACTTTTATTTTTAAAAAATATTTTAGTCTTCATTAGGTTTCTCTGTTTATGTGTTTTTGAGTGCACATGCTTTGGAGGACAGAAAAGGGCATCAGATTTCCTGCAGCTGGAGTTGCAGCTGGGCAAGTTCTCTGCAGGAGCAGCACACGAAGAACAAGCAACTTTCAACTGTGAGGAAAGACAGTCTTTATACATTTTTCTTAGAGGCCTCTGGCATACTATATTTAGCTGGCCCTCAGTATACTTCCTTTTTATTCCGGTTGGGACCTCAGTCTATGGGTACCATCTACATTCCCCGAACTGTGCTGTAGAAAGCTACTTATATGTAAGTACTCTATGATTTAAAGTACAGGGGAGGGTGTGTGTAAGCTCTAAGGGAATCGAGCATCTGAAGCTTTTGGAATAATCTGCCCACGCTGAGGGACCACGGTCATGAAACCTGATGTGCATTTGATCCAGCATATTTCAAACATCAGCAATAGGTGTACAAAGGGAGAGACTGGCTCATCTCAGACCTATTCAGGACCATCCAGGCAGTTCAGGGGTCCTTCAGCACTGGTGTGGTTTATAGCAATGATGAGAGGACACGTCAGGAGATGAAGTAGTCAGGTTCCTCTGTTTGCCAACTGTATACCTTACATCACCAAGTGTGCCTGGCCTCAGTTTTCTTCTCTGCAAAGCTGGGAAAATAGAACTTACCTGAAAGGGCGCTGTGGGGACAGAAGGATAGAGTCAATGACCAAAGCACTCCGAGACCATTGTTATCAAAACGGCCCGCCCATGTGGATTAGTGAGGCAGGCCGCTTTTCCTGGACAGCCTCCAGCCAGTGGGCAAGGAAGTGGGCAGGCAGCTTCGTCCCTGCTCTGGTCTCAAGAGCTCCAGTTTCTGTTACTCACACTACTTCATCGCAGCCCTATTTTCTGCCAGCCCTCAGAGCGACAGGTGTGTGTCAGAGGGCCCCACGTGTACTTTTGAGGGTACACTGCCTCTGCCTTGCGCACCTCTGCATGCAGAAGCTTGAAGGTCACCTCTAAAGCTCAGGGTATTCTTCACTTAGGACAAACTGTGTGTGCTCACCTCTGTCTGCATCCTCCTCCCTCCCAGCCCTCGCCTCTACAGGGTTTCATTCCTAGAACTCATTACTATATATACCAGGCTGGCCTCAAACTGAGAGAGGTCCACCTGCCTCTGTGGGTGTCACCATGCCCAGCTTCAGATTCTTTCTCTTGAAAACAGATGACAGCAAAAGCCCACAGTGAACCTTGGACCCATATACACAACATGGCCTCTGCAGAGGTCAGTGCCTGGTGATACCGAGTGTAGACAGAAATTGGTGAGGATGCCAAACGCTAACTCATGATTGCTTCAATTGCTGCCTGGGGCTCACCCACACACAGATGCAACCCTCACACTCACAGCCAAGGAGTGGGCGTGAACAAAGGGTACAGGCTTCTGGGGTGGGGAAGAAGGGCGGCTCGCATATGCATGGGATGATGCGCACAAGATGGAGTGGGCGGGGAAGGAAAAGAGGAAAATGACAAATGGAGTCCAGATGCCTGTGTTTCTGGAATTTAAACACTACAAGGCATTGCAGTCGATAGCAGCTATCAAAGCACCACCATTACTTCTGAAGAAGATAACTTGCTTTTTGTTTTGTTTGGCGGGGGGGCCTTAAAAATGGCAGATATTGAGACGGCTAACTATTTAGCCTTTAGTGTGTTAGGACGAATCTTCACCCCAGCAGATATTAACTACATGACTGAAGAAGTTTCTAATTCAGGGTCCTCATTTATCTAATGGTGTCCAAATATTTTACATCTCATCAGCCACACAAGAAGGCTCAATAAACGCTACCTAACATAAATAAGCGAGACACCAGCGAGGCAAGGGGCTGCCTTGCAACCAAGGTACTCCCTGGAGCTTGTGGTCCACACAGCAATAAACACCCACCTCTCAAGCTGGAGATACCTGCCAACAGTGTCCTTCTCCCTGGTGAAGAAGGGCTGCCTGGCTTCTCCACATCAGGACATTTCATACAGGCATAAGGGAAGGGGTCAGTGACGGACAGACCACTGTCAAGAAATGAACCTGGAAGCACCTCCCATTAGCCACCCCTGCCTGGCATACTCACCGAGTCTGGGTCTCGCTGCTGTTCAAGGAAGGCTGAAAATTCCACCAGGCGAAGCTTGGTTGTGCCGATGGAACGGCCCTGCCAGGCAGGGACCGAGGGAGCTGGGGCTGACGTAGGCTCAAACCCTGAAATAAGAATTGTCACCATTACCCTCAATGGGACAGAGTTCTGAATGCAGAAGACATAGCAAGAAAGAACAGTTCCCTCCACTGGTGGCACTCAGGCAGGGTGACACTCTGGCTGAGGCTTTTACACACAGTGGCCAGCTAGGCAGACTGCAGGAAGCATATTGTGTGGCCAGCTTCAGCTAAGGTCAAGGAGCTGGGGCAGGAGGACACTGCAGTGGTTGCCATCCATTGTCAGCTTGATTAAATCTAGTTCTCATCAGAGTCAAGGATCTATAAAGGTTTAATTGAAGAAGAGGATGTGCACAGCACCACCCCACAGCTAGGGCCCAGAACAACATAAAGAAGGGAGCTGAGCATCAGCCTTCATCTACACTTTCTGCCAGCAGATAAATGGGACCAGCTGCCTCATTATGACTCACGGCCACGATGGACTATACCCCCTCACACGGGGAATGCAAGCAAACCAGTTCTCTTTTTGGTTGCTTGTATAGATACTTTGTCACAGCAGCTAACACAGATGGCTAATCCTGGGTAAAGGGGGCTGGCTGGAAAGCAAGCCCCGTGGCTAAGAATGGCAGAAGTGTCTAAGGAAACACCTGTGAAGGCATCCCATGCAGCCAGGACCCAGAGTACACTGCTTCTCTTGGCTCCTCTTCTATCTCAAGACTGTCCTCACCAGCCCTATAGAACATTCCCTCAGGATACTCCATGGAAACAGAGGGCAACAAGCCAATGCATTCTGACCACGAACACTGAAAGGGTAGATCAAGGAAGTTCAGCTGAGTGTACTCTATGTACATTTGCATGAGAGGGCTCAAGAGAAGGGGAGCCAGAAGGGCCAGCCAGATTCTGCTATGACCTTCCATGTAAACCCTTCTTTACAGAAGGGAACCAACAGGGAACTGGAATTCACAACCTAGTAAAGCTTAAGTTATCTGTGCCTGACTCAATTCCATGATTTGGCAGCTTCTGAAGAGAGTGACCACAACAACTTCCCCTTCTAAGTGGGGCCCAGTGTCTTAAGTGAAAGTGGCCAGGCTTCCTGTTTCCTGACAGTCCCGTAAGAAGAGCTCTCAGAAGAAAGGGCTGCTTTTAAACTTATTTTTATTTCCTTATTTTTATCACCTAAGTGTTTTGCTTTCATATATTTGTACCTTGTGGGCACTGTACCCCCAGAACAGGATTAACAAACGTTTGTGAGCAACCATGTGGGTTGGACCCAGGTACTATACAATGGTAATCGGGGTTCTTAACCACTGAGCCATCTCTCTAGAAGGAACTCTTTCTTGAGTGAAGGGAGCCCAGGCCTGATGGGAGATGCCTGGGACTTTTCTCAGCTTCAAAATAGGGCCCATCCTTAGAGAAAAGAAGAGAGGTGGCTGGTGGCTAAGACCAAAGTCTCTGCACTCCTGTGATAAAAGTGGCTGGGCTGTCCCTCAGCAGAGCAGGAAGACTCACCTGGAATGGGGGCTGTGACTGCTGGCTGGATGGGGTAGGCCTGCTGCACAAAGGGCTTGACGCTGGGGACAAACGGTTGGTGACAGTCAAAATGAAGGAAGCAGTAGTGGTTACTGCCCAGGCCTAGTCTTGGCCTACATTAGGACTCGCCCGTCATGCCCGTCACCCTCTTTGCCTGGCTCCCTGACTGCAGTGGGATGCCCATTCCTTGCAGAGGTCCAAACACTGACAACAATGTGGTGGAATAAGCTGGCCTCAGGTCACGCTGGCTTCCCCACAGGGTAGCAGATATGCGTGGAGCATATTTTTCATCTGCACACAGACCAAGGTCAGCTGTCACGGCCCAGGGAGAGTTTAGGAGGCTATGAGTCGGGGTCTCCCTTTTCCAAACCACTATGTCAAATATATACAAAGAAAATTTCTGTTCCGCTTTATCCCCAAACTGTTCTTGGCTCTTGTGGGCTGAGCTTGCTCCCTGGATTTAAGGGGTCTCTGGGATTTTCTATCAGATACTCCTACCATAAGGACAGCCACAATGGAAAAAGATAATGTCTTTGCTGTCCCCTCTCAGATGAGACAGATGCTGGTGATGCAGCCTAAGCCATAAAGATAAGGGACCTAATTCAAGTTTCCAGCTGTGTCTGATAATACTGCAGGTGGCAGAAAGAAATGTATATCCTTGCTAACTCTCAAAGGTGGCCCCTTTACATGTCCTGGAACATTGGGACATAAGGAGGGGCAGACTTCCATTTGACTGTCTTTCCTCCCATAAGCCCTGAGAATGCTTAATGCAGGAGAACCTCCCACAGGGTAGGCTGTCTAGCCTCTGTTGTCTGGGCCCTTCACAGACTTACTCTTGTGAGGATCCTGGCTGTCCTGTCTGTATCATTCCAGGCCAGAACTGAAAGGCAAGAGGCAAAGGCTTCAGGGTCTTGAGTTCTCATCAAAATACAGTTTGGGATAATGTCCAAATTATAAGGCCCTGCTGAAGAACACAAGATTACCCACACCCGCCAGCTTTGGAATCATCTTCCTGGAGTTCGGGTGTGATCACTGTTGTGTAGCCTACCCGCATTCTGCTAACCCAGGAGCTTCCTTTTATCTACCATGTCCTGAAAATTCTCCTAACCAAGAGGCAATATAGAAGAACTTCCATTTTTTCAGCAGGGCAGGTCCTCCCACTACCTCCAAGAGCTTCCTGCATGCCCCATAGTATGTAGCTCCCAAGCTCCAAAAGAGCAACAAATGGACTCTGAGACACAGAAGCCAGAGCTTGGAGAAGCAAAGGCACTTATTTCTGCTGTGAGCATAAGTAAGGTCTTCGGCAGAATCTTGACATCACTACTTATCTGAAAGACCAAGCCACTTTTAATGGCATCTCATTACTGAGCAACCTCAGCTTTTTCATATGCAAAATGGGCATGACACTAAGACTATTGAAGATTGCTCTGGGGTGACACATGATATAATAGATAGCTTCTCAGTCTTTGGGAGCTGTCAAACGAAAATATTAAAAGGAGTATTTTGCCCTGTGAGGTATGGTTGCTATAAAGTAACCCAGAGCATACAGGGACAGAGAGCAAGAACCAGGAAAAAGAGTAAAAGAGGCAGGTTGCAACTAAACGGGGCACCAGAATCAAGATATTTCATGTCTTTAAATTTTACTATTTTCCTCTTATTTCTCTTTTTTCTTTTCTTATTTTCTTCCTTCCCACCCCTTCCTTTCCTTCTCCCCCTTTCTTTCTAGCTCCATCTCTCTCCCCTTCTATCTTGTCCACCTATGCCTATCATCTATATCAATAATCATCTGCCTATCTATCCATCCATCATCTCTTTCATTCTAGCTATTCACCTATCTATCTATCTATCTATCTATCTATCTATCTATCCATCCATCCATTCATCCACCTATCTACTTATCTACCAAACTTTCATTTTGTGATATCGTAGATTGTCCCGAGGGACAATTCCTGGCAGGCAAGTGCTCTACTACTAAGCCACATCCTCAGTCCCCTTTCATTCTTGTTATAGACAGAGCTGATTCAAGTCACCCTGGCTGGCCTTGAACTGGCTATGCAGACCAAGCAGGATTTCAAACTTTCAAGCCTCCTAAATCAGCCTTCTGAGGGGCTGCCCCATTACACTCATGGTGGCCATCATTCCTGGATTCTGGTCCTTACTTACCCCCGGTGCCCCTGGGAAGGTGGGGCGTGGAATTCCAGGCAGCCCCAGCTTGTTGTGGATGGCAGTAGCTGAGACGATCTGGGCTGATGACATGGCAGCCATGTGCTGCAAGGCCTTGTCCTTGGCAGTCTGATCCTTGAAGATGACAGTGACACACTGACTTAATACAGAACACATGGCTACCATGTGGGTTAAAACAGTACAGCCACAAGCACAAAGACTAAAATACAGAGCCACACGGGGGCCATGAAAGCACACATGCACAGAGAGGGAAATCAACATGGCGGGGAGGCTGTGACTGGCTTACTAGCAAGCTGCTAGCAAGCAACACCTAGTGGTAAGGTTGGGTTTTAAACCCTTAATCCATTTTCCAATAGGTAGGAAGCCAAACAATGTATTCATTGTTTCTACTTCCAGGAGAATTCTCAACGACTTATCAGGTCAGGGCTGGGGGTGACATTGCTTCCAGTTAGCAGCAGGGGCAGGGCCATCTAGAGAACACAGGGAGCACTATTTGGGTGCCTGCTGTCATTGTGGCAGGCCCTGCTGGGGTCATGCAGGGCCCAGGAACCCTGGCAAACATCTGTAGGGGGCAGCTCAGAAGCAGCAGACAGGTAGGAAGGCAGCCAAGCAGCATGCTGTCGGGGCACATGCTATGGGGCTAAGGCTATGGTTCCTTTACAAAGCTCAGAGTGTGGGGGCTACTGCATTTTTCCCTTTCCTAAATGGATATTTTCTAGAAAGCCAAGACTGGTAACATAAAGCTAGCCAAAAAAAAAAAAAAAAAAAAGTCTGCCAAGCACAGCTAAAATACAGAATACTCAGTTAGGAGAATATACTTACCATGCTTGTTACCTGGATACAACAATAAACAGTTTGTTAAAAGGATCATGTACAAAGGCAGGGTTACTTTTCTTCTTCAGTTAAAAAATACATATAAACACAACATCCGTGTGCCATAAAAATGTGTGTGTGAATATGGTCATTTTTTTTATACTTTAAGAGTATGCCATCCAGATAGCCGTCTAAGGACCAGCATTGGCAGGACTGACCATGCAGCTCCCTGGCTGTGTGGCTATGTGGTGTCCCCATTAGAGATGGGGCGACGGTCAGGCCTTGTGCGTGTGGCAGGCCCCATGGGTGAGGGTCTATACTCAGAACCCAGCGGCCACGGGAGCTGAAACTAGTGACACCAGCACTGTGCTGCTACCTTCCACACAGCTGCCAACAGAGTTTATGGTGAGGCACGGTGGCTGAGAGGTCACATAAAGTGCCAGCTAGGAGGCAGCTTCCCCGTTCGCACAGCTAACCAAAGCTGAGACACAAACAGCTGGCCAAAGGAAGATCAGGAGAAACCGGAAAAACCCAGACTAGAAAACAATTCTGGAAGCTTCTGACAAGAATGCATTCAGTCTTCCCAAGTGTGGACAGCACTTTGCCCCACTATACCAGGAACACCAGAACATTTCTAAAAGCTCGTATGGAGAGACAGAGCCTCAAAGAATAAAAATATTTTATTACAAAAATTTTGAGAGAAAGAGTAATGAGAGGGGGAGTAGAAGGAGAGGGAGGAGCTAAACATGGATTTTTACATCTCTGTGCTTTGTGCTCGAGAGCGAGTGAGCCCCGAGCCAGCTCTCTAGGCTGCACCCGAATCCTGTGAACACCTCTCATACACCTGCATCAAGGACATGGTGAAGGCCTGGGAAGCTTGCTTGCTGATCCCTGCTACAACGGCCTAGGGTGACTAGGAATGCTGCTTACTATCTCCTCACCAGCTGGCTTTCAAGCCAGGTTTTATTGGCTAGCCAGTCAAAACTTCTATCCCAAAGCCTGTCTAAACCTGAAGTTGATGCAAGTAAAATTTAAATGGTTCCAAAAGATTTGGATGCATGCTCCCATGTACGTGAGTTGTGTGTGTGTGTGTGTGTGTGTGTGTGTGTGTGTGTGTGTGTGTGTGTATGTGTGCATCAACGCAGAGGTGGAATTTTATTATAGACTGGGAACACTCATATGCATGCTAAAGCAGAGCTGACCCCAGCACACACAGGTGTCAGTGCTAGTCAACAGATGGCTTCCTCTGAAGGTAATCTCAGTAAGCATGGCTGTACTCACAGTGAAGAAATGCCCAACACCAAAACACACTGGCTAGTTTTTTCTTTGAGCCCATCACACTGGACTCCAGCCTTGGAGCCACTCAACCCTGGTGAGAGGTTATAAAAGCTCTCCAGGCAATTTGCTGAGACTGAGGAAATAGCAGAGGAATGGCCACAGGTGCCTTGCCCACGCTTCACATCTTCTTTGGGGCCCGGAATGCGGTAGTTTGTTAAAAGAGAAGCCCAGACCTTTTGTCTGTCCGGCACTGTGAATTCTGAAGAACTATAAAATCGCTTGAGGACCTGGCCCTGTTCCCTGAGAGTCATACAACCTCTCAAGAGACCTGTGAGGCCTTGTGTTTATGAGATGCTGGGGAGAGAGGTGACTGTACCTGCCCCGGTGTGGAATATGATTGCTGCATTTTAGTGGCACGATTTAGGAAACCAAAGCCCAGGTCCAGAGAAAAACTAGTTCCTTCAATCTCCAGGACATATTGATACGCAAACCTGCTTGAAACATTTCTCTTTGCTAGGTATGTTCAGAAGTTCTTCAAAATATCCATGAAGGATTAACAGTCTCCTTAAAAAGCTTTTTATACATTTATTAGTAGGTATGTGCCCACCTCGGAGTCGGTCGGTTCTCTACTTCCACAGTATAGAAGTAGTGAGACCCTGGGCTTGAACTCAGATCAAGAGGCTTGGCGGCAAGTCTCTTTACCTGCTGAGCCATCTCACCAGCTACATTCTCCTATCAGTCAGCGTGGGAGGGGGAAGGAAAAACAAACAAACCTGGCTTTGCTGTTTACCTCTCTAGCCTGTAAGGAAGCTCCAGTTCATCTATTTAGTGATTATGGGCCACTCCGGCTAGAAGGTATCATAAATGAAAGCAAAGTCTGAAGGCAAGAGGAGAGGTCTGTTGTTTTCTGTGATTTCCACAGCACCCAGTGACTTCTTGGGAATGAGTCAAGCACCTGGCCTCCTGCCCCACGGACGGCAAGTCACGTGACACACGGCAAGTCACGTGACACCTTTCACTTTCTTCACTTGTGAAGGATTTCACCTTTCTCTCCTATACCCTTCCTGTTCCACTATAAAAGTGTGTATCTGTCAGGATGAAGGTGGTTGGGGAATTCCATTATGACCAGCACATCATAATCTCTAAGGCCAGTGAACTGACCAGAGGCAACTAGGTGGTTTGTTCAAATTTGGACACCTCTTAGCTGCCTGTCCTGACACAGAGGAAGCCAAGTGAGGGATGTAATGTTATCTCAAGCAGTGGCTCCTGCACTTGACCCACCTGCCTGAGAACGGGCAATTTTCTGTAAATGGACTGAAACCGCTACACTCGTGATTCCTAGCTTTTGCAGCAGATACTCTAGTCATTGAATTTCAGAGCAGTGGCCCTTCATCTACAATGTACATGTGCAAATGAAAAGGGTTATGCTCTGTGTGGTAGCTTCGGGGGTGTATGAAATCTAAAGTAACCCTGGAGATAGTAATAAGCCTGACGGTGCTCCATGGAAATTAGGGGGAGAGCCTGGCTGCAGACCCTCTCACTCTGAGATGTGAGCTGAGAAAGATGCTCTCTCTCAGCTGTTATCTGCAGCCCAGAGACACGTGACTGGCTCTAGAAGAATTATCACCCTAAGTGTCAAACCTGGCTGGGTAAATTGCCTACCTGTGTCACTACAGGATAATATCCTGGCCTTTTATCTGTTGGTTCCTCTCACCCTCATACAAAAGAAGAAGGGTTGATGGGCCCAGTAAGTCTCAGTGCTTGTAAGAAATGCAAGCTACACTCACACACCAAGTTAATTTATCTCTAAGATGTATTTAAACCTCTCGATGCTTCTGAGCTGAGGATGAGATTTACAAAGGATGAGCCAACTGGTTTATCTTGAAACACTGTAGAAAGTCAATATTGAGTTATACTCTGCCTGACTTAGACCCCAGGAAACACTGTGTGTGTGTGAGTGTGTGTATGTAAAGGAGCACAGGGAAAAAAAAGTCTCGGGGAAAACCTGGGACAAGTTCCTATTCCCTGTTCATTTTTTTTTTTGTTTTGTTTTTACAATTTATTCATTGTATATCCCTATTGCAGCCCCCCCCCCAACTCCTTTCAGTCAGTCCCACCCTCCCTGCTTATCCTAAGCCCATTACCTGTTTTTAAAGTCCCAAAGAGTAGCAAACATGAGCCAAAGATGCTGGTAAAGTACCAGCTAGAGGTAAGTGTCCTCATTATCTTCCCTTTCCCTCACCATTCAATTTATACCACACACAGTCAACTGTCTCACTGCCCCTGCCCAGTTCAGCATGCTGAGTCACACTTTTTGCAAACTGTTAGTAAGTAAACAGGCCTTCATATTTCATGAAGCTGGGCTCTGTTCTGCTGACTGCCTCTCCTCTTTGATAAAAATGGATGTTAGGAAAATACATGTATGTAATATACATGATGGGAAGGTAGCAATGTGAATGCACGTGGCTGAGGAGGAGGTCCAGGAAACTGTATGAACCAGCCTCTGGCTGTCACATGGGTCTTTCCCTCCTTTCTCATTGCTGTGCCAGCACTCAGTTGGTTTGCAAATGATCTCACTGTCTCTACACGTAATCCACAGATAAACTTTGAGGGTAATAAACATAAAGAGATCACATGCTCTGATATGCAGTGTGTCACAGCATACTATATAAAGCATATATAACCTGTAAAGTTCTCATATATAGAATATACACAAACCATATAACACACTTATTCAGAAACTACCATCTCAGAACTTCAGACGGAAATATTAGCAACACTGTAGGAAAAAGCCATATATAAAGTCACAGAAACCAAGGAGTAAAAAGGAATCGTGAGCTATTAAATGCTTTCCTGCAAAAAAAAAAAAACCAAAACAAAAAAAACATATTTTCCCCAGTAACATAAAATTATAATGCAAGGGAGGGAAAACAGCAATTTGCTTGAAAACACACACACACACATCTTTTTCCCCCCATCAGGGAAAAAAAAAAACCCCACAAAATATGTGCCTAAGAATTACTTTTACGATGTTGTTTCTAATCAAGCATAGTGTGGATTCACGTAACCTCTGCAATAATTAGCCGTGACCCTTGAGCAGATAAACATCACAAAAACATAAGGTGGTCTTGGGAAAGGATGGGGCACTTGAATGTTTTCTAGCCATGATCTCTAATTTGCTTATCATTGCAGAAGGCGGGAGCAAATACAAAAGGGGCAATTCTGGTCAGGCCACAGCCACTGTGGAGGAGGGAAGGCACATTCAGAGCTGGCCTGACTTGCTGCCTAATGAGTAGCAATTAATTCGTCGTATTGTATCTCAAAATGCCGAAGGCTCCATTCACATCAAAGAAAAATTTTTCAAGGCTTTTACACATTGTTCATTTTCGAATGCACAGAGCTATGTTTAGCACTGTGTCACTGTCCACGGCGGTCCCTTTCTTTCTGATGTGGGCCTCGGGCTTCACAAAGAACTGCAGATGAGGGGCTGGGTAGGTGAGCCTTGAGACTGTCCTAGGAATGGAGAATGTGGCCAGCTCAGCCTGGGGCTAGGTGCTGAGGAAAAGATATGTTCCTGATTAGTGCCCTGTTGTCTGGGAGCTGGCAGCTGAGTTCTAGAGTGAGAGTTAGCTCCCATTGCTCGTCTCCGCCATTTCCTTCAAACTCAGAGAAAGACCAGCTGCCTTTGTGCAACTTGCCCATGTGCAAAACCGTGAGTCAGGGAGGGGAACCCTATGAGTCGCTCTGCAAGAAACTTGGGCTTTGGCACCCAACAGGCTGAAGATCAGGGTGAGATCTGTAACCCCAGACAAATCACAAAGCCTTTGTGAGCCCTCACTGCCTCTTTACTAAAGCAGGGACAAAGGCAGCACTGCTCGGACAAGATGGTGGCTCACGGGCCCACTATCCACGCTTCCCCTGTTGTGACCTGCTGCTCAGGAGCTCAGGTCTTTCCTGCACAATCCTGGTTACCAACTTTACTCTAGAGTGGTCTCTGACAGACCTTGGAAGGCTGCTTAGCAAGAGTTTTCTCAATTCAAGTATGAGCACATAGAACAGAGCTGCTTCAGTTCACTCGAAAAGAAGAAGAAAATATCTTCCAGGGCTGGCTCAGAGGAGAAAGGCAAGCAAATGCAGTGTTGGGCTCACAGAGTCTGTCCTGCATTGCCACATTACTGGTGGTGGAGACTCTAATTCCTTCCCACATCAGCTCAAGTACCTATGGCGTCAAAGGACTAATGTCATGATGGCAAAAGAACCTGAAGATTGGAACTGGGAAGAAGCCGGCATGGTTTCCCAAACAGAAGGCAAGACCAGGATGCAGGTTCCCTTCAAGGCTTGGGACCTAGTGCTCTGTTCAGGTCCCACTCCTCACGTGTGGCCCAGGGGACCACAGGGAGTGAATGCAGCGTGTCTGCCCTGGGGTGTGCCTTAGTTATAACACCGACTGGATGCAGCAGAGTGCACTTGAGCAATGCCCCATGAAGTTCTTGAACTTGGAAGAATAAAAGTAATGATTTCAACTTTAAGCTCTCTGCTAAATGGAAGGAATGGCTGACTAGAAAGAAAGGTCTGCAAATGGCAGCTCACAGCCATCTATAATGATAACTGGTGCCTTCCTCTGGCTTGCAAGGAAGGGAGGGAAGGAGGAAGGGAGGGAAGGAGGAAGGGAGGAAAGGTGGGAGGGAGGGAGGGAGGAAGGGAAGGAGGGAGGGAGGGAGGGAGGGAGGGAGGAAGAGAGGAAGGGAGGAAGGGAAGAAGGAAGGAAGGAAGGAAGGAAGGAAGGAAGGAAGGAAGGAAGGAAGGAAGGTCGGTCTGTGTGACAGAGGGCCCCAGGGCAAAAATGAAAAAAAGTATGGCCCCAGGAGAGTTCGTGTAGCTTATAATTTAGTCAATCACTGGATGGATCAGAGACACATGCCTCTTCTGCTCCACTGGGATGAAGCACTATTAGCTTTTCTTCATTGCGCACCCTGGCCAGACATGAACAAATCTTCTGCCCAAGACATCCTGCCAAGATGAGGACAGAGCAATGACCTCATTTCCTCTTCGTATTTTCTCATGCTGTACAACCATCTGAACACAAACATGGCTCCATCCAACTCCCACAAGGAAGATGGCAGTGGTATGCTATCTGCAGAGCCAGGTATGGGTCCCATGGTCTCTGCCACAATAGTTCTGGACATCTTGGATGACAAAAGAGACTCAGAGCAGGAATCTCTGTGTAGAAACTCCACGTAGAAAAGGCAAAGGTAGAAAACATAGAAAATTCAGTTGCAGTCTTTTTACATGCCAGGCCAGGTCTCAATCGGTAGAGATTCGGGAAGAGCTAATGTTGATATATTCATGGAGAAAACATTTCAGAGCAACGAAGAACTTCAATTGTTGCAAGCTGTTCCTCAGATCCATATGCTGTCTCCGACAACCCAACCTGAGATTTTGGTAAGATTCTAAACTGCAGGGGACTAGGGTGTCAGTGCAATACATGAAAGCAGAATGGGTGCTCTGTGTGACAGAATTACACAGCCAGCTCCAAGTTGGCATCTGTGAACTCCGATCCACCTATGCCACAGACCTCGAGGCCACATGCCTATGGCATGGTGTGGGGCTATCTTCTACTTTGCTGACTGTATGAGGACAGCTACAAAGCTGTGGGTCATCTAAAACACACCCACTGCCAGAAGAAGCATAGGTCAGAAGGGCTCTGATCTGGCAGGAAAGGCATCCTCTCTTGAAGATAAGATCCCAGAGGCCTGGAGGAAGCACTTTTGCTTTTTTCTTAGGCACCTTGATCAAGATAAGATAAACCCTTGACTGTGTGAATTTCCACTATCTTGGTGCTCTGGCCACAGATGCCTTTCATTCTTTTCTCAACCTTCCTGGGCTCTTCCTGAATGTCTACTGGAAGTGGCCAACACCATCTCCCTGCTCTGATGCACCGCTTCTTGGTGTAATTCCACATTTCTCCTTATTACAATGTTAGGGATCCAACCACAGCAGGTAAGCCTTAGGCCACTGAGCTATATCCCAACCTATCTCTCACACATGATCATGGCCTGCATGTTAGGGCATCCCAAGTGACCAAGTCTGTCTTCACCTTGCCTTGTGCTGGTGTCAAGAACAACAGCAAGAACTTCTGGTGCACTCATCTGAATACAACTTTGGGGTAGGAGGGAGACAAGGTTTCCACTTGGTTTATTTTCTCCAAGTGACAAAGGAAAGACTTGGGGGCAACGGAAGTGGAACTGAATTTAGTTAGGGAAAAGAGAGGTTGGAGGAAATTAGAAAAAGTACAGAATAATGTTTTTCCTCTTATAGACACATGCCCCTATGCCCAGTTTTCCCCAAGAGTACTGAGGATCTAACCTCAGCTCCTGCCATTTGCTTGGTAAGCACCTTACTGACTCAACCATTCCCCACCTCTTAACAAGGTATATTTTAAATGTGTTACTGGAAATCTGGTTTAGGGGGCTGGAGATGGCTCAGCAGCGAGGAGCACTGGCTACTTAATTCCCAGCACTCATATGGTGGCTCAAACTCTCTACGAGGAACCCAATGCTATCTTCTGGTTTAGAGACATAAATGCAGACAAACTCTCATATACATAAAATATACAAATAAATCTTTTTAAAAAAAATCTTGTTTAGAAGTTCTATCATGTATTTTATAGACTTACGAACAGAACTTTCATATATAATTCTCTCTTTAAAAACACTGAGGAAAGTAAAGTAGTCACAGCGGAGTGAAGTGGGCAGTCAGTGGAGGCTGGTCATAAGGGACAATGGAAGGCCAGTGAGTAGGGCTCACGCTGTGGCAGAGTCCCTGGCCCAGGCACCAACTTCTCCCACACTGTCACAGTCCAGGCACTAGGCCTGGATCTCTAAGTTGGCCTCTCTTATAAGCACACTAATAGGTCTTTCCAAAGGGCCTAGTGAACAATCTCTGAGCGCTCCCTAGCACACTGGGCAAAGACTCCATCTTCAGTTAGATGACAGAGGGTTGCTCCAAGCATTGCCCAGGGACAACCTGCATGGTACTCTTTCTTCAACGTCCCACTCTTGGGTCAGACGGTCTTTTCTGGGCCCTCTTTCCTGTCTACTGCAGAGTCCTGGCTGTGGAAAACCAACAAGGGAATTAGCACATCTTTAGTGTTTCCAGAATGCCAGCTCTGCAAGCTCAGGCCTGGGGTGCACTAGGTCTGAAGAAAGCCCGGAGGCTGAGGGAAGCATTCACCTCCCCGCTTTTAGAGTTCACCAGAACCTTCTCCGGCCTGCTGAGATGAAGACAGACTGTATACCTGGGGGATGATCCAGCCTACGGCGAGGCTGAGAAGCAGGCAGGAGCAGTGGCTGACCTTTAGAACTTACACTAACATTTTCAAGAGTGACCTCAGCAGGGACTACTTATTGAGAATGTCACCTCCATGAGTCCTCTGCACAGGATCAGCACTCTGAGTGGGACACTGAGGTTGAAAAACAGCCCTGAGTGAGTGGCTCCCTTGGCCTTCTGCCTCAGGCAGGGATGGTGGTTTCTCCAAATTCAGCCCACAGGACAGCCAAAGGACAAAGTAGAGCTCAGGAGCAGAGAGGGTGGGCGTCACTTGGATCCACTTTTACAATTTCATGTCTTAGTTTCAGTACAATTTTTCAGCTTAAAACATGAGTTTTGCTGCTTTTTAAATGGGCAAGGGAGATGACTGTGCGTGAAGCAACTGCCATGAAGTGTAAGAACCTGAGTTCAAGTCCCAGCACCCACATGGCAGCTCACAACTGTCTGTAACTCCAGGCCTGCCACCCTCACACCAACACACATAAAATAAAGTTTTTTTTAAAAAAAGGAACTATAGGGGCATTTTCTTGATCAACGGTTGATGTGGGAGGCACTAGCCCACTAGGAGTGCTGCCAATCCTGGCCAGGAGGTCCTGGGTTAGATGAGAAAGCGGGCTGAGCAAGCAGGAGGGCAGTGGCCCTGCCGCTCTTGCCTCCCAGTTCCTGCCCTGAGTTTCATCAGTGATGGAGCATGACCTGAGAACTGTAAGATAAAACAAATCCTCCCTCCCCAAGTTGCCTTTGTTCATGGCGTTTTTTTCTACAGCAAACAAGAGGGTAGCTGGAAAACCAGCATCCTAAAGAATTCTCTCACATCCTATTCTGAAAAAGGAGAGGCAATAATGCTTGGGATGGAGAGGTGGGTCCTGTGGGCAAAGATGATTGCCTGACGAGAGACCCATATTGCTGGAGGGAGAGACTAGATGCCTGACAGCTGTTCTCTGTGCCCCTCCCCCCTCAATTTTAAAGCAAATGTGCTTATGGGAAACTGTACCCAGCAGGGACCTAGTTGTATAGATGGCAGTTTTGCCAACTCTGAGAAGACAAAGAAATGAGACCTTGGTCTTAGTATTCACGGGAGGTGCACAGACAGATAACCTCTTACCCCCACTACGTCCACCTGCCCCACCCGTGGGCACCCCACTTTGATTTCTGGACATATGGAGACATGGTGACTAGACAGTGAGAAGAGACCAGTAGTGGCCAAGTCATCAGTTACCTTCTCCAACAAGCCTCCTACATCTTTCTCAAGGCAAACACAACATCTCGTGTAATCTTGGCCACCTCCTGCCACCCCCACTGCAACTCAGAAGCTACCCAGAAGCAGTTTGTGTCATTTTCAAGATGACTTCAAATTGTGTAGTGAGTTATTGTGGGTGTTCGAGTAGGGCAATCAGTCTGTCCCCATGATGAACTCAGTGAAGAGACCATCACCGTGTCTCCCCAGTGTGCTGCTAGAAACCAGAGCCCAGCAGAGAGGACTGAGACAGGATTCTGAGACCACCTACCCCCTGTAAGATCTAGAAACATGCATGACAGCCAAGCAGATATACCACCAGCCGTCCTTGACTGTCCTGAGACCCTAAGAGCAGGGACAAGGTAGTACCATCCAACTAAGTTACCAGTGACCACCAGTGTCCACCAGAAATCATCTTCATGTATTAGCCACAAACTCACTGATGTAAGGCTATTTAATGGAAGTACTGTGTGTCTGGTGGAGGAGCAGCCAATTCTCTACAATATGATGACATGAAGCCTTCTGCTGGTTTAGAATTCAGAAAGAGCTGAGTTCAAATCTTGAGGCTTGGCAGCTTCAGTCAAATTATCAACTTGACCCATGGAACCATAATTTCTTCCATATTTTTTCTTGAAATCAGAACAGTGAACCCGTAACTTGTGAGCTTCAATGAGAGAACACAGAGGCTCTGCATCAGAATTAAACATCTGTCCTTGAAATTCCAGACTCTAGAGGCCATTCTTCAGGCATGTGGTTACAGAGCTCCTTCTATACCAAATCTTTCTGCAAATAGCCAATAGCGCTCTCTATCTGAGTCCCATTTACACAGCTAGTTCTGAGACAGGGGACCAGCTGTCCAGAGCACACTGATGAGTTTCACACCTGGAACATTTGATAGGTATCAGCTGGTGGAGACACAGACAGGCCTCCATCTCTGCAGGGGCAGTAGGGGAAGAAAAGAATGAAAGAAGCGCTAGAAGGCAACTGTGCTTCTGGGGCTCAAATGCAGAGCCAGCTGCCATTATACAGCCTGCGCCCAACACCTGCTCCTTGTACCTGCCCCCCTAGAGTGGGGTGAAAGTAGGGAGGAAGCAATCTTTTTAATTCGTTAAGAACAAACACATAAACAACTATGTCTGTCTACACAGGTGTATGTATAGTACTGTGACACCTTTGACTAAGTTGAAAACCTCCAAGTGAGTTCTTGTACCTCAAGGGGACCCCTTCTGAGCCAGATAGATTTTTATCACCTTCATAGGTTTCTGTTCAGCCTCCCCTTCCACCCCAGTACCTTCACCCCCACCCCATGAACCTACAGGGAACACACACACAGTGGAGAGAGTTTGTAACATCACAGATTGAAATACAAAATTGGTATCTGTAAACTTCTTTGTACATCATTAATTCATTAGCCTAGAGAAACTAGAATCAGAGTAAGAACTTGAGCAAGCACCAGGGAAGTTACACATACATAGAGAGTACGGCATCTTTGGTTAAAAAGCAGGATCTAGAAAGTTCCTTTAGCCTTTCAGCTGCTCAGCCAGTGCAGCTCAAAGCCAGCCACCATCAGCCACACGTGCGAGCGAGCCAGCATGCTGCCCACTGCAGAGCGCACGACCTATGCTCCTTCCTGCCTAGTCCTCGGCCAGTCAGCCTGGTTTGCATTTTTAAAGCTGAAGGACTTGGGGGAGGGTCCCGCACTATGTTCCGACATAGTTCACTATGTCGTATGACACTACGAAATGACACTGTTTTGTTGTGGAACGAAACCACAAACCTAACAAGTGGGTGGGGGAAAGATACATGAGGATAGCAACAACATGATCCTAAATTAATTTTTACTATGAACTAAAGATCTTCCTAGAGGCCTCTGGACTACTGCACTTGAAAGAAGGAAGAGTCTTGCATACTCTACTATAAACCAAATTATCATTGTCTTATTTACTTATTACCATGGATGGCAGTTGGTTATAAAGGAGGCACATAAAAATGCTCTATATAAACCTGGAGAGAATTGTTATCTCCAAGACCCATCGGGGTTTTTTGTTGTTGCTGTAGTTTGGGTTTTTTGTTTTTTGTTTTTTTTGCCTATGGCCATATCTGCAGTTTTCTTTTATCTCTCTCTCTTCTGTATTTTTGAGGTGTTATCTCTTTATGATTTGTAGCAATCCTCCCTGGCTCTGCCTCCTTCCTGCTGAAGGAGGTATAAGCCACCATGCCTGGTTTAGACTTCTCTACTAAAGAAAGCCATTAAAAAACAGCAGTGCGGAAGACATGAGATGAAGGAGACAATGTATTTTCTTAAATTATCATTATTATTATTTATTATATATATGTGTGTGTTTTGCTAGCAGAGGCTGGAAACAGCACTGGATCCCCTGGAACTGAAGTTACAGTTGTGAACTCCCATGAAGATGCTGGGAATTGAACCAGGGTTTTCTTAACCACTGAACCATCTCTCCAGCCCTGTAATATTTTTAAAAACACATCAAACACACAAATTAGAATCATTGCTACGTCTATTTAAAAAGTCATTTCACATAAGCTCTAGACATGATTTTTCATTTCTTTTTTTTTTAAGTGTACTAACCATCAACTGTTTCTCAGGGTGCAAATTGATAGCTCAGTGCTACAGATGGCTATTAGAAGATTTTTATTTTGTTAGGTTTTTTTGTTTCTTTTAATCGTGTTTCTGTGCTGAAGTTATCAAGATCAGCTCTCTGCTGCGATTGCGTGGTTACTGGGAACTCGCACACACTCACACACACAGAGTTTAATGTGAGGCCAGTTCAGAAGCAGAGATTAGACACAAAGAAATGTAAACAGCCCTCACATGCTAGGAAGCTAGGTTACAAGAATCCCGGCACCAGGCATTCACCAGTCACCATGGAAAACAGGAAGTGAGGTGCGTAGCAACCACGAGCCAAAAAGCAGAAAAGCGCATACCTTTAGCTTGGAATGAAAATCACGAGATTTCCTTCTGGCAAGAACCTGAATGTGACTAGACACCTGCAGGGTAGGGGAAGGGAGGAAAACAAAGGAAAAGCCTGTAACCATGGAGATGAAAAGCCCCCTACAACTGGGCAAGCCAGACGTACCTTAATGGCGGCTTGAATTTCTCGAACTTTCTTTCTTGCTAAGACCTGTATATGACTAGACACCTACATTTTTCGGGTTTATGCGGAAGGGGGGAGAGGGGGGAGAACAAAACGAGAAAAAACAAAAACAAAAACAAAAAACAAACAAAAAAGGAAATCAAATATAAAATCGCTATTCCTCGGGAGGGGTGGGGTGGGGGAGGTTATTTGCATCTCAACGAAGCTCTGCGGTTAGGAACAGACAGTCCCGGCCAGACACCAAGCCCCCAGCACAGCTCTGAAGCTCTCCGGACAGTCACTTGCCGCCGAAGTTTGGGTAGGCTCGCCTCCACGTTCCCCCACCCCCCTGGAAAGACCACAGGTGGGTGCTGGGGAAGCCTCATTTGGAGAGCCAGGAGACGGGGGTGGGGGTGGGGTGCTTTATTTAAAAGGCGGAGGGAGAGGTAAATGAAAATGTTTACAGCTTCTCTGCGTCAGGAGAGAAAATCCCCCCCCCCTCTCAATTTAGAGAGGCTGTACTGTCCGTAAAATTAGCATGTTCTACACAATCAAAGCTGAGGCCGTGAGCTGGATTCTGATCTCCTGGAGGATTCTAGATTCTGAGGCAAATGTCAAAAAAAAAAAAAGCTGGCACATAAATTAAGTATCAAAGAGAAATGGGACCCAGTTAGCAGAGCCTTCCCCCCCCCCCCTTTAAATTTCTTTAATCCTTCCACTCTTTTGGGAATCCAATAGGTGCCAAGTGGATCTGCATATTATTACAAAAAGAAATGTGTGAATACAGCCAGCCAGCCAGTTAAAAATCTGGTCTGAAAAACTACTCAGCTTTGCTGAACACTGGAGGGGTGTCGCCAACTGTGTCCTGCCGGCCCCCGGAGGACGGTGCGGGCTGTGGAAACACGGCCAGGCAGGCTTCTGACAAACAGCGATTCCACTGGGCTAGGAAGCCCGCATCTATTTCAGTGGGAACTGATTAAACTTAGAAGAGAACCCCAGTGAAGGGGGTACCGGGCAAGTCACTAGGGCTCGCTACAATGCGCCAGTTCAGCCCTTGAGATGGAAGGAGAGAGCCTGTTGTCTGCGTCTGGAGATTCTGAACTTCCCATGACAAGTTCAGAGACTTGGGCAGTTACCTCATTTCTAACTCTCCGGTGACTCTAACAACAGGACTCCAGATTATCAAAGATCTTTTAGTGGTTAAATTTGTCTTAGGAGTTTCAGTAAGTCACTTTCTTCCCGTTTCCTGAGAAGCGGGGGCTCCCCAGCCTCTTTGCCCCTCCATCTGGCTCCTGCTGTTACTCATTTTCACCCAGAATCACGTCTGATGCTCAGACTTGATGAGGGCTATGGCTGGGTACATCCCGGGCAGACAGGGCCCTCTTGCCTGTGCTGGCAGGAGGCCACCCCTTTCTGCTGACTCAGCACGGGGCCAGCACAGACAGCCTTTCTGAGGGACAGCCCGGGACCCTGCCCCACAATCCAGAAAGAAAAGATCCCCTCCCCACTGGGGGATGGGCACCCTACTGCTGCCCAGCCTTAAAAAGACAAGAGTGGGTTGGCTGCATTCAGGATTCCGTTATTGCCCCTCACCTTCCTTTAATTAATTCTGAGGTGAGGTCTCTCGCTACGCTGCGAGTGGTCTTGAACTCCTGGGCTGAAAAGGTCCTGATGCTTCCGACTCCCAAGTAGCTGGGACTAGAAGTACACTCCACCGCAGCTGCTGAGCTCTGTGCCGAATCTTTCCACATAGGTTAACATTAAAAAAAATAAGTGTTTTTCTGGTATCAACCAGCCCATCACATGGGTTGTTTGTTTTCATTTCTTTCTCTCTTTTCTGTTTTTAGAAGCTGGTTTCACACCCATTCCATTTGTGAACTTGGTCACATCAGAGGTCTCAGCTGCTTTGTGTTCAAAAGAACCAAGGAAGGCAGAGCCCTGGCCGGAGTCAGAGAATTCCCATTCCTGTCTGCAGCATATAAAAACTGTAACTGCTTTACAGTCGCAGCAGAGGCTGACAAAAAGCCATTGCTAAAGAAGCCACAGTGCCCTGGAAGTGTATCGCTCAGTGTCATATTTAGGCCACTGCTAAAGGCCACTGGCGTGACTTCATTGAAAGCATGACAATTACATAATCATTTCAGGATGTTAAAATGCACAGAACCTCCAAATCTCTTGGCTTGCCAGGGTAACTGCACCTGCAGCTTTCTGAAGCTCTGGCAAATATCAGGGAGGTGAGAAAAAAAAATGACAGGATTGAAACACAGCAGGGGGAAGGAAGTTCAGATACTGGCTTGGCAGTGAACTTTGCTGTGTGTGTATGACGGTGCAGGTAGCACGAGGCATGGGCCACAAAATCGATGAAGAGTGGGGAAAAGCCACTGCGGGACACCTACACCATGGACTCCTTACAGGGCACTGGGACTAGGGCTCCTAGAGCCAAAGCACAGCAGCCAAGGCAGCCCACTGTCTCCGGGCCATTCGCTGACATGCAAACCTTGCAGGCGGGTACTGTACCTGCTTCCTGGTCCTTGTCTTCCCTGTCCTGAGTTTGATGTATCTGGCTATCAATTCATTTCTACCTGCAAGAAAGAAGAATTTACAATAAGGCAGGCTCCTTAAGAATAAATAAAGCCCCCCAAACCTAAGAGTAGAAATGTGATTCAAGAATTTTGAATTGGAGAGGTGGGAGAGATGATGGCTGCTCTTGCATGAGACCCAGGTTCAGTGTCCAGCACACACGCAGTGATTTGCAACCACCTGTAACCCCAGTTCCAGAGGATCTGGCACCTCCTTTGGGTCTCCACAGACACTCACCCATGCAGTACATATACATATATACACACACATGCACATACATATACATATATATATATATATATATATATATATATATATATGGATACAGGTACAACACTCATATACATAAAATAAAAAATCCTAAAAGAAAAACAATTTTGAACTGCAACAGCTGGTGGAATGCTTGCTTGCCCAGCCCTGGGCTAGCTCTCTAGACCATACACACCAAGCATGGTTTTACATACCTGTAATGCCAACACTTAAGAGGTAAAGGTAGGCAGATCAGAAACTTCAGACCAGCCTGGGCTAAATGAGACCTCGACTTTTTCTTTTTCCCCTTCTTTTTAAACTGGGGCTTTTTCAGTTTATTTCTGACAGAAAATAGCAAAACTGTCTGAAAAAAAATATTTACTAGGAAAATTAAGATAGAGATCAATTAACTTTAAATTTTATCCAGCACCAAGAATGAAATACATCTTTTAAGAAAATATCAGTATAGCTGGGCATGATGGCACACACCTTTAATTTCAGAGCTCAGAGGAAGAGGCAGGTGGATCTCTGAGTTCAAGGCCAGCCGGGCCTACAGACCCAGGCTGTAGACCAGGACAGCCAGGTCTACACAGAGAAACCATGGCTTAAAAAAGATCATCAAACAAACAAACAGGCCTGTGTGATCATGTTTGCTTGCACTAGAGTTGGAAAAGGAGACACGGACACGGACACACACACACACACACGGGGGGGGGGGGGAGCGGGGAGGATAGTTAGTCTGGGAGAAAATGAACCCAGTTATTTTAGCCTTTATTTCTCAACAGTCATTTTCTTCTTCGTCCAAGCTTCTCCCTGTGGCCACCTCATTATAGACACAGAGAGTGAGACTCTTGTGGCTGCCAAGTACAGCAATGAAAGGAAGCTCAACAGTATGGAAGCAGAAGAGCCTGAAATGTGGTCCTCACACCCGCAGCTAACTGTAGACTGTTCTCATGCCTGTGTGTAGGGGGCGTGACTCAACCTTCTCCGAGCCTTGCAGCCCTGAGCCAAGAAAAAGCACCTGAACAGAAAAACTTTCATTCTTATGCTGCTGGTAAAATGAAAATTTAAACAGTGTGATGTGAAAGGAAAGCATTCCCCCAGAAGCTGAAGAGGCAAAGTACCACTAAGCTACTGTGAGAAAGAATGCCCACTCTGATGTGGGTCCTTCTAAGTATGCTCCAATGAGTCCCTCCGCCTGTCCCAGGAACAGCACACAGCTCCAGAACATTGTATTTCATGGCCTTTCATTGGCCCCTTTGGCAAGACCAGTTCTAACTAAAGTCAGTCACTTCCCTGCCCTGTTGAGCGTGATCTGGCTTTAACATGACTCCAGGGCTGTTGGAAGCAGTAAGCCCTGCCCTTTCCCCTCCTGGGAAGCACCTGAACTGTCATGGCATAGTTTGTATTGTGTCTAGTTCTCCAGACACACTGAAGAGACCCCCTTTTCACATCCACACTGTCCCGGACATCTAGCACCTGGATGGGCACAGAGTGATATATAGAAACACAGTGCTTTGGTTTGAATGTGAAATGTCCCCCAAAGGCAGTATGTTCAATATGTTTGAACTCATATTCCCCATTTGGTGGCCCTGACTGGGGAAGCTGTGTGGTCTTAAGGGCACACAGCTAGTGGATGAGGTCATCAGAGGCAGGATTTGAGGGTTGAACCCTAATGTTTCTTTCCAGAGGACATGTTATAAAAAGTAGCCACTGTTAACTTATACCACAAAGAACTAAGGAGAGCTAAGCATGAAGTGTTTCCCCTTACGATGGAATGTACACTCTAAACTGTGAGCCAAAATAAATCCTGCTTCCCTTAAGTTGTTTATCAGGTGTGTGATCAATGAAACAGAAGTTACTAACACATACACTACCTCTGCTGAGAGGGTAACCACACACCTGCCCTGGCAGAATAAAGTCAACTGTGCTCAGAGAACCTGGGACACAGACAACTCACTGCAGCCTGAAACATCTGTGTCCTTACAGTGACTTGAGCCCATCTGCTACCTGCTTCACGACCTCACAGAACATACAGAGCACAAAAGACAAAGGTGCCATATTGCCGCAAAGAAGCCCTGGGGTACCCACTCCTTTCTCTGTAACTAAAATGTACCCCAAACCTAAGCCAACATTTTAGAATGAAGGAAGAGGCCTGCTGTATCTTCAAGCAGATTAGTAAGACAAGGGCCTACTTACACAGGGTTCCTGTTAACGTTCATCCTTAGACGATTCCAAGAGTCTTTTAGGCCTTCACACAGGTGCCTAGCTGCCTTTCAGGAGCCCTGCTGGATTCCCCAGACTGTCCTCTGTCTACCTTCCTTTCAGAAGAGTATGCAGAACTAGAAATGACCATGCTGTAAAGCTAAGTGCACCTATCACCTCAGCCTAGACATTCGTATTCTACCGCCACTATTATTAGTATTTATTATTTTTATTGTTATTTTATACATAAGGGTGTTTTATCTGAATGCCTGTGCATCGTGTGCAGGCCTGGTACTCACAGAGGCCAGAAAAGCATGTCAGGACCCCCCAAACCACTGCATGGGGACTGTTCCTCATATTCACCCCTTACCCTGTCCCTCTTCCTTTCAGAACTGCTGGTATTTTCAAACCCCCAATATAAAACTTTCCATTTATCTCTACTCCCATCTCACCTTATTAAATTGAGCCCTATCATTCCGGTCTGTCAAAATCTTTTCAGATCCCGACTCTGGCTGAATGTACCTTTTCCGGAGCATTTAGACTAGAAGGGCTTCTGAGTTCGCCTTGGGGATTGCTTCGGCGAGCAGCCCCTTTCAAACTGCCCGCTGCCAATATCCCCTGTAGTGTCATCGGGCCTACTTGTCCATCTCAAAGAAGGCTGTGCAGATTTTGCAATTTGTCATAAAGGCGCACTGACAGCCGAGCCCAGCCAGGAGTGCCTAATTACCAGAAACCAGCCCCGAATGACAATGTCCACAGCTCAGCCGAGTACCCTCCAGCCCTAGGCCCTCTCCGCACAGCCATTTGGGGCTGATTGAGTGGCCAGGGCTTGTACGACATGCAATTTCATCTGGATCTTGTCCAGGTGGCACAAAAGAGGCTCTTGCCCCAAACTTCCTTATTTTCTGTGAATACAGAAAAGACGGCTTGGGGGATGTGACACGAAACTGGCATAGCGACTTTCGATTCCTTGTAGCATCAGGTTGAAGGAGGATGAGGGCTATGTAGAATAGCCACAAGGACCCAAGATCCCCAGAGCCAAAGCAAATGGTACTGTGTTTTAATCAGGCTGGAAAGTGATTTTAAAGGCCACTTCTTGCAGAGCGGGTCCTTGCTGAAGGGATGTGCTAAGCATGCCTCTCTGACCATTTCACTGAAGGTGTAGTTTAAGCTGGGTGTGGGAGGGGTACCAGCCTGGGTTACACACACAGAGAGGTCCTGTATCAAAATAATAAGAAAGCTTATCTTACTCTCACATCTTTGTTCCAGAGATGAATAGGACCATGCTACAAAGCCTGGATTTTTTTTCTTTGGTGCCCTGCTCCAAAATTTATGTCTTTTAGATATTAAAACCACCTGTTTTAACTTATGAAGAGAGCGTCTTCCAGAAGACAAGGCATAGAAGCAATTTTCTATGCAATTTTCTTGCAAGCAATATCCTAATACTGCTTGTAAATCTTGGGTGATTTCAATCTCTTTATCTAATTCTCTTACTCTGCCATATGGTTTAATCTGGAAGAACAGGCTAATCTATTACCTGGTCTCTTTTGAGGGGAGGGAAGGGAGTTCAAGACAAGGTTTCTTTGTCCTGAAACTCGTTGTGTAGACCAGGCTGTCCATAAACTCAGGAGATCCACCTGTCTCTGCTTCCCGGATTCTAGGATTAAAGGCATGTGCCACCAATGCCCAGCAGAAGCAAATTATTTTAAAAAAAATTATTTGAAAATAGCAAATAGACAGAAATCCTTTAAACCGAAATAGAACCTATGACTGAGTCTATTAAAACTTTCTACATCTATTTCTAAATCTTGCCCGAATTAAAATATTCTTACCTGGGGAAAAAAGAGTGACATTCTAAATGTCTGGGGTTCTCTGTGACCTTGACAGGGCACCTTGAATGTTAGTTACTTTTATTTCTTTTGTATTGGTGTGTGTGTGTGTGTGTGTATGTGTGTGTGTGTATGTGTGTGGGGGGTGCACACATGCATGTACATTCACATCCCTGCAAGTGGCTGCGTTCAGAGGAAGAATGTTTTCATACTGCACTGTCACACTGTCCTTTACTCCCTTGAGGCAGAGTTTCTCATTAAACCTGAGCTCAGCTGGCCATTTCTCATCTAGGCTAGCTTGCCAGGAAACCCCAGCAGTCCTCCTGTGTCTTTTCCTCTCTACCCCAACCCTGTTTTGTTTGTTTGTTTGTTTTTAAATATGGGTTCTGGGGATCTAACCCCAGCTCCTGGCGTTTGTGCGTACTCATAAAGCTGTCCCCACTTACATGTCTGTAATAACCGTCCAGAAAGCCTACAACTGTCACATTGGACTGCAAGTTTCCAAGTCAAGAGCTGAGGTGCATGCTGCTACAACCTGGGAGGGGCACCCAGTTTGCACTCCAGGGTCCTGCCAAACATGCACAACCAGAACACTGGCAGCAGAAATGTTCACTCTTGCTTCTCTAGTTCTTGTGCGCCTTTCCCCACCCTACCTCACACAAAGGCACATAGTTCCATGAACATTACACTGAAAAATGGACTCCCAACAAGGTACCCTTAATTTTACACTGTATCTCCACACAGCCTACAAATTAGCTGAAATGCTTGCAAACAATTGTGGTTTTGAACTGTGACTTTTTCTGAGATTTTTTGGAGTATATCCATATATGAATGAAATATCTTGCAGGCAGGACCCATCTCTAGACATGAAACCCATACATGCTTAAACATGCCTTTAATGATTAGCCTGTAGAGAAACGTAATACATTCAAAAGGAAAAAGCAAAACAAACAACAAAAAATAAGTTTTAACTACAACCTGTCACATGAGGAAGACCTGAAAATTTCCAGTAAATTCCAAAAGCATTGCTGATTTCTGTACTACAGATAGCTAGGCTACATTTAATCTTCCTGTTTCTTTAGGTGTCTTGAGACATGGTCTCATGAAGCCTGGGAAGATGACCTTGAACGCGTAATGCCTAATCCACCTTCTCCAATTTCTAAGATCTGAGCTTAAGGGTGTGTGCGGTACCTCAGGTGCTTGCTCTCCTCTCCCCAGCCACCAAGGCCTGTTATTTTGTTGTAAGATGAAGGCATCTAAAGCTCCTGTGGAATACTTGAGTGAGCATGTCATTACCTAGAGTGACAAGACCAATCTGGCAGCGAGCTGGGTGATGCTGACCAGTGCCGACAGATAAAGACTTATCTTTACAAGCAGGACCCGGGGGCTCTTAGAAAAACCACACTGGCTGCCCTCAGACCTGCTGAGGCTGCGGGCCACACAGCTCACACTCTGCATTCCTGATACGTTCCTGCTCCTTGAGAGCAGCAATACACAGCTTATAGAGCTGAATGGCCAGGTCACCTTTCCTTACTAAATGTCACCCCACGGCACGGCATGGCTCCCAGAGGTACACACACACACACACACACACACACACACACACACACCTTTTCTTTGGTCTGACACCTTGTGACTAAGTTTGCTTCTCTTACAGGCAGGAGCGTACAGCCACCACGCACACAGCTTGCTGCCTGCCCCCTCCCCAGGTCTTTAGATGTCTGAATTTAATGCTTGCCAGCAGGCCTGCCTCTGGCTTTTCCTGGCCACAGTCTACCTTCTTGCTACAGGCCAAGGTGGAGAGAATGTGCTGAGAAGCACAGGGTTCACACAGTAGGACCACCCAGCAGAAGACTCCTCTGGTCTTCTAAACCCAGAGGAGACTGGTTAAAATTGTTGTGGGCTGTGTATGGGAAGGAAAGTGACTTCGAGGTCCTGTTTGAGGCTCAGCAAATGCAGGGTCTGCAGCTAAAAATTGTAGCCCAGAGACACTGAGCTTTAACAGAATGAGGGCCACTCTGTTACTGAATGGAGTCAGACTGCCAGAGCAAGGAAAAATAGAATGCCCCTCTTTCCTGCTACAGCCTGGAGGGAACCCAACTTCAGGCAGGGTTCCCATGATCTCAGCAGTATGGAAAGAGCTCTGGCCCAGTACTGGAAGGAAACCTCTGTTGCCCTTCAACTGCCCGCAGATGTGAGACTCTCCCACCACTGTGGATTACATGAGGACCCCCACTGCCATCATTGATGTAGAAGAATGGGAAGGATACACTGTATCTGACCTTCCTGTTATCTATGGGCACACCTATAAGGTTAGTGATAACAACACCCCAAATCCTGATCTACCCAAAAGGCTATCAGATTACTGGCATATTCTCTAACAGCACTTAAAGTTTCCTGTGCAACTGGAATGTCTCTGCTACTTTCTGAATGTCTAGAGTCCTTTCTGGTAGTATCAACTTCCCAGAGTTTTGACCCAACCCAAGGCTACCAACACCTCCCCTTTTCTAAACACCTCTGGCCCTTAAAAAGACAGTATGCAGGTCTTCTGTGCCTGCCCTGCCCAGCAGCTCAGTGTTAGGGAAGGATGCCCTCATATGGGACATAAACATCCCTGTAAGCAAATATGATCATGGACCATCACAATTAGGCCAAGAAAAAGATACAGTGGGAAGAAGCATTGAGAAGCTGTCCACCACCACCAAGGCCGATGGTGAGAGAAGGAAGGCTAGATGCAGGCTTTGTCCTGCAAGGCCAGAAGCAGCAAGCACACAGCACAGCCAGGGTTCACAGGGGATTTTCGCAGACAGGATGGTATTATTAGAGCTTCTCGACCTAGGATTCACTGTCATTAAGCTGGAGTTCATCGAACTGAGAGGGAAGGGCTAACCTTTTAGAATGTGAAATCTAATAAACAAAGGGTGCAGGAGTAGGGCCACTGCAGGAGCCAACTGTCACCAGCTCAGCAGGTCTGGGGGATGTGGCCAGAGGAGGCAGTCAGTGGCCTTTCTTTACTAACATTAAGGCTTAATAATTAGCCACTACCACCACTGCAACTTGTCCTGGCAGAGTGGGAAGTGGGGGAGGCCTACCGAGGGAGGAAGACACTCATTGGTCAAACCAAAGTGGGTATATTTAATGGAGGGCAGGCAACATGAGGATAAAGTGACGACACCTAACAGACTCCACAGTGTTTAGAGAATCTCCAGAGAGGATCTGGCTGGGTGGTCCTACTGTGTGCTCACAAGGTGCCCAGAATCTCCTCGTGGCTACAAGGCTTCCTGCAGCTGAAACTTAAACGCTGCAGCCTCTTCCCTGCCCCCAACACACAGCATGCAGGAAGTTCCACGGGAGCGTGGAGGAAAGCTGGATTTCTGCTCACTGTACCGAGGCAGCCCGTGGGTAGGCACGAACAGATGGAGTGAATGGCTCCATGGGAGAGATGCGGGATCACTGTGAGAGGGTGACTTCATGGAAAGAGGCATTTCAATCAGTCTCCAAACAAGGAGGAAGTAGTAAGACCTATGTCTCAGTTAATCCCCAATATAAATCATTGACCAAAACTCAGTGCCAATGTGGAAAATCACCAGGAAAGGCCAGGGCACCCTCCTAGGTTGTCAGGTGCTAGGACTTCATGTCCTACAAAGGGACTGGTGGCATTTTCCTGAGATAACTGGTCTCTTCATTCAGGGGCATAGGAGAACAGCTTGTACTTAAAAGAAGAGAGTAACAGACAAGGGTTGGTGGACCCCTGGTCAGTGAGAAGTTCGGTTCTTTCTAGACTCGCTGGGAAGTGTCTGGTAATAACTCAAGTTCTAGCTTCCTGGGAGTGTCATCAGTCCACCACCTTAATAGCATTATCAAGTGACAGCCCCATAAAATACCTCCATCTTGGGGGGGGTAAGACAGCTTATAATACAATTGCCCCGGATTGCAGAAGAGCAGGTAAAAGTAGCTAAGGCTGTGTGCCCAGGGTGACGGTTTCTGACTCTGCATGCATACAATCCATCCTACAACAGCTGCGCAGAACAATAAATAGGAGCGATGGCTTCTACTGGCTAATTCGTTATGAAGCAATGGACACCACTCCATCACATTCTTAATCCCCAAGTGGATAGTGCTACGTTTCGTGTTTCAAACCACTGTCCACTGACAGTGACTTACAACACAGTTCTGGGATAGTCAACCCACAGCTTCAAGACCTTTAATGAGGCTCTGCTGCCTCCAGTCTACATCAATAGCTTTAGTGGGGTGTCCCAGAGGGTGTGACAATCCGTTCTTCCGCTTACTTTTTCAGGGCACACTCCCACCATCATCACTTTACCATCAAGATGCATACTCAGCTGCCGGGTCCATGAACCCATCCAGCCATCCTGAAGCTACTCACAGCTTCCCTCTCCCCCAGCACAGAGGGACACTGAGCTTCACCTTGACCAAACCCAGAACCACCAAAAAGAAAAGGTCAAGGAGGGACTGTCTACCCTGGGTTGGCCTGTGTGGCATGTCTGTAGGAAGGCCCACACCACAGTGAACGCTATGATTTTTGTATGTGTGAGGAAGTCCTGACCTGTGTAAGGGAAGAGGAACTGAGCAGAGAAGGAAGAATTACTGGGCAGGTGATGGGACCAGCTGTTCGAAGACCCTGCCGCCCTGGCTTCCCTGTCATGATGGATTAAAATCTGGAACTATGAGCGAATTTTCATCTTTCTCTTCTTTCATAAGTCAGGGGAACTTATTAAGTTAACAGATGAAAATAGGACAGATTATCGATCAAAATCCATCCAAGTCCAGCTCACAATGTGTTTTTCTCAAAGAAACGGAACACACAGGCCACAGTGCTATGGGGATGGTTGGGGGGCGTGAGGGTGGTGAGCCAGGCAGTGGGAGATCGACTTTCAGGGAAGACCATGGGATTACAAAGCAAAATCAGAGGAACTAGGAACTGTGAGTTCAAAACAAGTAGCTTAGCATACAAAAGATGGCTTGATTGTCACCAGGAAAGAAACCTGGAGGTCAACAAGTCACTCTACTCCCACAGCTCTCCTTCTCTCCCTCGTGGGACTGGGCACTGCCCAGAACTTGACTCTACCGCAAGGGCCGGTCTTATAGGCACCCCAGTATCTTCATTGTCCTGGCAGCCCTCGGTGTATGTACGATCAACTGGATCCTCAGCCTGTTGCCCTCAGCTCTGCAGCGATCTGGATCTCAACAGACCCCTGCTCAGGGGTTTCAGAACACAGCTGGCTCTGACAGGCCCTTTCAACTCATCTCTTTCAGGTCCACATCTGTTTATGTCACGTCCTGGTAATGGTTTGAAGTAAGATGACCACAACAGATACATGTCCTAATACTTGGGTCTCCAGTTGATTGTGTTGTAGGGTCTCATTAAAGAAAGTGAGAAAAAAAGAAAAAGAAAAAAAAAAAAGAAAGAAAAAGAATGAGAGTTGAAGCCGGCTATGGGAGCACACACCTTTAATAGCAGCACTCAGGGAGGCAGATCTCTGTGAGCTCCAGGCCAGCCTGGTCTACGAAGCCAGACAAGGACAGCCAGCCAAGGCTACATATGGGAAACCCTGTCTCAAAAAGAATAAGAGAAGGAAAGATGAGGAAGGACTTCTTGCCCTGTCTTTGATCCTAGTTAGGGCCATTAAGAAACAACAGTACTCCAGCAGTCTTGATACTCTGCCTCTCTCAAACCATGAGCCACACGAACATTTCATCCAGTGAGTTGCTTAGGTATTTTATCAAAACCATGTGAAAAGTATACCCTTCCAGAATCTATTATAAGGAAAACACAGAGTCCTCAGAGCATTCCTGTATAGGGGTCTTCTACTGCTCACAGAGGAGGAGAGAGTGTTCCTACACCATGGCTTTGCCTCCTGTACCCTGTCCAGGCCACTGTGTAGCCTTTGTCCCTAACACTCTTGTCCTCCTCTCTTCTTGCAGACTCCTACTCATCCCCATGCATCCCGACTGCAGTGTTTCCTCCACGTGGTCGGAAAATGGCAGAAACGAAGTCAGTCACTTATTCCTTTCTACCGGACAGCAGGAAGCACATCCCCGCTGAGGCAGTGTTCCTCACTTCCTAGAGCAGAGACGCTCTACAGAGAGTCAGCTTGCTTCCCTCTGACCACATAATCAGCACCCTCTAACTGCACATGCTAATACAGGTTTTTAAAAATTAATTAAACGAGTAAGTTCCAGAACAAAAGAAAAAGCTAAAGGATCATGGGAGCTGGTAAGCACTACCATTACCACCTGGACTCAAAAGCCCTTTCTGTCCACAATTTCAGCGATGCACCCCTTTTCAAGTCCTGCGCTCCGGTGTCTAACACTGCGGAGTGGCCACCACATGGCCTCCTTCTTTGTGCCCCACCCTCAACTGCCACAGAAATAGGGACCTAGTCCAAAAAGAGAGCTAATCTCAACATTAACCCAGGAAAGCCTCGTTAATGAAAAACTTTGCTAAGAACACTCTGTCTGTTTATTAATTATTTGGCCTTAGAAGTGTGAAATCCACACATGAGAAGTGCTAAGAACCATGGGTCTGCGCTGACTCACACTTCTGGGCGTGTCTGCTTCCAGTGCTGGGGACCCCCCTCCACCCCAGCTTGCTTGCTTCTCTTCTTCCTCCCTCCCCCCAGCCCCCCCCCCTCCCCAGCCTCTCTGTGTGGCCTTGACTTACTTTGCAGAGCAGCCTGGCCTCAACCTCACAGAGATCATGCCTGCCTCTGCCCCCACAGTTCTGGGATGGATCACAGCTGTGTGCCACCACAGCCATCTCTCTTCTTCCCTCTTTAAGACAAGTTCTCACTACGTAGCCCTGCTGTCCTGGAAATTGCATTGAGAATGCAGTCTTCTGGCGTGTGAAAGGACACATTTTGCCACCAATATTGATGGCCTGAGTTCAATCCCTGTAACCTACACTGTTGAAGGATGATGTTGGTCTGCATGAGATATCCTCCCAACTCCAGACTTGCAATCCAGATGTGCAAGATGGCATGGACACAACTACTTGTCAACCCATGCAAACTAAAAAAATATATGTCAAAAACTTAAAAATAAAGTAGATTTTTTTTTCATTGAATAAAAAATAGTAAACACCTGGTTCTCAGGTGTGTGTCAGAAGGGCTGAATGGCAGCCAGGGGAGATGGCTTGGTGGTTAAAAGCACTGGCTACTCCTCCAGGACCAGGGTTCAATTCCCAGAACCCACATGGCAGCTCACAGCTGTCTGTAACTCTAGTTCCAGAAGGTCCATACCCTCACACAGACATACATGCAGGCAAAACACTGATATACATGAAACAATAAATGAATAAATAAAATAAATAGAAAGCAAAGTTAGAACAAGGAGCCAAAATAAAGCTTTCCTCCTTTAAAAAAAAGGGGGGGGGGAATGCACATCTTTAATCTCAGCCCTGGAGCAGATGCAGGAAGATCTGAGTTCCAGGACTACAGAGAAACCCTGTCCTTAAACACCAGTGCCTCTGGACTACACAGGTGGCTCAGATGTTAAAAATACTGGCTGCTCTTCCTAGAGGTCCTGAGTTCAATTCCCAGCACCCACATGGTGGCTCACAACCATCCATAACGAGATCTAGTGCCCTCTTCGGGCGTGCATGTTTACATGAAGACAGAATATTGTACATATAATAAATAAATCTTAAAACACCACCACCACCAACAACAAAAACAACCAACACCTCCACCAAAAGAGAGAAACCTTTGGGGGTGGGAGGAGGCAGCTGCTTTTAGAAGCAGCATCCTGCCTTAATACACCAGACACAAAGGGTAAAGCCGCCTCTGAGGAAGTATTTTCCAGGAACCATCTCTTCTTTACAAACAGGTCAAACAGGTAAGAATCAATTAACTAACTTGGGGCCATATTCTGGGTGTCCACAATGTTTTCTAAGGACTATACACTTGCTAGCTCATACACAGACATACATGCAGGCAAAACTCAAGGGCCCACACGTCATATCCTTATTTGGCTCTAGCCTTGAATATTGCTTTGTAAAGATATCTCAAAGTGAAATTATCCAGCAAACCCTTGTGTGGATAGAAGGTTCCACAAGTCAACAACCGCTTAAACAGTTTAAACCAACAAGCAAGATGCCTTCTATTTAAATGCTATGAGTGAATCTATTTTAAGCCTTTAAAAATCCTCCGGGCAGGTGTTTAAGCTGTGTACTGACTGCGCCTGTGGAGGCTCTGGGGTGGGGGATGGCAGGCTCTACTCTCCACGCAGGCAACGTTTTGTTCAGACAATCTTCCTGCTGCAGGTCATGTGACAAAGGCCAAATAAACAGCATCTGGGGATTTTCAATTACAGACCTTCGCCCAGCATGCCTGCACTGTAATCTCTACCAGATGAGGCCCAGGCCTCCCTATTTTCAATAATTCACACACTGTGTACACATAACATGACAATAAGGGCATTCATGGTGCGGCCTGATTCTCAGATCAAAGCTAGCAGAGAGCCAGGAGGGCCAGCTGTAAGCAGGCTCGGCTGCTGGATGCTTCGTGCATTTCACGGGCTTGGAAAAGCTCTCCCTGGGACCTAGCAAGCCGGTCTCTTTCCTGAGTTGTATTGCTGAGCAAACTCTGAATGGGAATAGAGTGCCTTCGGGGACAGCCAGAGAGGCAGCCATTCCAGGTGCATTTGGGAATGCTGGGAAGCCACACCACTCTGTCTGATCCACTCAAAGAGCTGCCCCGTAAGTTCCTGGGTCAGGTGGTACCTAAAAATACCTTACCCAGACGGCCCAAACCAGGTGCCATGTCTTCCCACTTAGCCTGCAGGAGCACACTGAGGACAGAGGGCACAAAGAGTCATATTTTAAAAGCCTGTCACAGAAGCTCAGGTACGGGAAATGAAAGACAAGCTAGGCCACTGTTATCCCTGAAGGCTACAGCTCATTAACTCCACCACCCCGCCACGTGGAGACCACCGCCTTTAGCCGCTGTGCACGCGGCGGTGCCAGCTCTCTAAATGCGCAGGTTTCTCACGTCCGCAGCATCCAGACGCTGCAGGGCGAGACCTTGGACCCGGCTTCCTCCTCCCAAGATTTCACACTCAGGGCACCGATTGGGAGAAAGCCATAATGGTGACTTCCTCTTTGCAAACACATGCTGCTCACCAGCTGTGGCCCTACGTCCTTCCCCCTTTTCTCTCTTATTCAGAACGGTTTCCTCCTAATCACAATAATTCTGAAAGTGCTAAAACATATCAATCGTTGGCTAAGCCGCGCCTACAAAGGGGCCAGCCGGCTGGCTTTCAAGGCCGTGTCCAACAGCAGCTGATACTTCATTCAGCGACAAATCCAATTTAGCATTTACAAGAGGGTTAGCATCCCTGAAAAAATATTGGGGTTGATCTGGCACTCAAAGTCCACACATGCTCCCGGACATTCTGCTTTGCAGGTTTTTCCGCTGCCATACTTGGATGTCTAGATTCAACTGTCTTGTGTCCCCCAAAACACAACTTCTGAGCCCCCACAATCTGAAGGTGGCAGTGCTGAGGGCACGTAAATGTTTGTGCATAGTGAACAGTGTGGCTTCCTGACTGACTCACAAACAGGCAAGGAAAGTAATAGCCAATCTACTTGTCACAAATTCCTAGCACACCAGGGGAAAGCTAGGATCCATGGCGAGTTTGTTCTTAAACCTTTGGGCTTTATGTTGGTCTAAAGATGAGAAAATGTTAAGATTTTCACCATTTGAATAAAACCTGTTTTGTAATAGGGACTCAGAACGAACAGAATCTGAAATGAAACTGCTCTTTTAAATATCAAACTCTGGCCCCATGAGGAAGAGCAAAAAATTGACAGAAAGAATATTCATTTTTAAACGTTTACATTCTTTCCAGATGATTATCTAAGTTCAAGTCAAAAGAATCTCTAGAGAAAATGACTTAAATAATTCAGCCATAAAAAAAGAATCTTCCACCACCAAGATGTCATTTTTAAGCCACAAGGTAATTTATAAAGAAAAATAGAAAGGAAATGATGTAACAGGAACATAGGCTGGTTTCTCCTTAATATTAGGCTTTGTAGTCAATAGTTGGTTATTTATCCCAGCTACAGTTTTAATGATATGAAAAAAGTGAACCACAGAGACATCTGGTTTAAAAACATAAAATTTTTTCCCTGCCATAAAGGAGACACGCGCAACTGTGGCTGGCGAGTTATCAATGTTGGAATATTCCATACATGGAGTTCTCATTCCATGTGGTTTCAAAGAGCTTATTCTTCTCCATGCTCTTTAGAAAGCACAAACTGAAACAACGAAATACACCCTAGAGGCTGCAGGCAAATAAACCGTCAGGTTAATATTTTGTCAATGTCGCTTGTCACAACAAAAGCAGCAGCATTTCTCATTTACTTGAAGACTGGTTTAATTAAAATTCAAAAAACCGCGACAAACCTATATCGAATTTCATTGGCTGCATGGTAATTACTTACTTTGTAGCTGACTATAAACAGTATTTTATTACATCCACAAAAACGCATTAAAAAGCTAACAGGAACTCTGACACAGGCAGAGAGCAGGCCCCGCCTCTTCCACTTGAAATGAGGAGGTACTTGCTATTAATAGGACCTAAGAAATTGAGGACCCATGAGTCCTTCCCCCCTGTGCAAAGGGACGATGGACAAGCCTGCATGGCCCTCACTCACACCAGGGCTCGGCTCCACAAGAACAGAGCTGGCAGAGCCTGATGAACGAACCTCCCCTCACCCCCCTCAACCATCAGAAAGAGGCTGGCTTGGCTCAAACCCAAAACTGAGACAATGGAGGCTGCCAGGCATGATGGATGACTTAGAAGACTTAAAACCACCATTTGCATTCTCCCAGATAAACAATTAGCTGGAGGGAAATGGGAAGGGGGAGGGGGGGCGCTTGTCCAGGGGCCTGGAAGCAACCTGCGAAATCTCTCTCATATACCCAGACTTGCTTAGTGAAGTCAGGCTGGCTAACCTTAAAAACATTCACAACATTACCTTACGGCTTCTCACTGGAATGAGAAGAAACAAGGGGTTAGGGAAAGTTTAGAATCTTAAGTTAGGAAAGGGGAGTAGAGCACCCTTCCAGCATCAGAAGATTTTCCACGCGTGGTGTGGCTGGTGCCTCCAAGTCCTTCTTCTCTATTTTCAACCCACAGAATTCCAACAGGCATCACAGTAACTTTTAAGAAGTCATTTATGGAACAAAGTGGGCACAAATAAATGTGATTTGAGCACGAAGGAAAGGAAACTAACTTCGGACATTCTTGCCAGACAGAAAGCAGCGACTCTGAAGACACCTACAATTTCTTGAGCTCGTGGGGAGGCTGAGTGGGGGTGAGAAATGTTTTGTAGAGGACAGAGAAGCATCTTAAAAGTCAACCTTCGTTTCTCCGGAAAGATTTACAGGCCTAAACAAGAGTACCTCCGGAAGTCCACCAATTCTCCATTAATGCAGCAGGCAGCAGTGTGGTTGCCATGGCAACGGAGACTCTTGCTCGCCAGCGAGCTTAGTGCACGCTGCCAAAGGTTTCTCCTCAAATCTCAACTTCCTGTTTGCAGGTGCTGACAAAACCAGACAGACTTTTAAGTACCAGCAAACAGTGCCGTGATTTCCCCGTCCCACACAAGGGGATTCTAAATCTTGGTATTTGGCAAAAATGACTTGGCAGAATCACAAGGCTTTGCAGCTAGACCTTGCAGAAGAGGCTCAGAAAACAATCAAAATGGGAGTTAGGAGCCTCCTGAGGGCATTCAGTGAGTTAAATATATTCGCTGTAATATTATAATGTGTTATGACAGCTATATATGAACATAATAGGTTCCCATGATTAACACTAGTCTGTTTTTTTTCTGTTACAGGAACGCTTTGAGGGTTGGAAACATCTTGATTTGCCAGAACTCGAGACTATAGAAATCTGAACACACTGTGCTCTCTCGCATCTCTGTATGTGTGTGTGTTTGAGTGTCTTCTCCAACTGCTCTCCTATCTCATTGTTTGGCATTGACGTTCTTGCTGAGCATGGGGCACACATTTAGCTCCAGTAATCCCACTGCCTCTGCCTCCCAGCATTAGGATTGTAAACAAGGGTGGTTGAGCCCTGTTTTTAGTGTGGGTGCTGAGACCCAAACCCAGGTCCCCATGGACATGGCCCCCATGGACATGGCACTTACTTTCCAACCTGAGCCACCTCTCCAAGCCCTGACAATAGTTCTTTAGCACCTACCGCCCTGACACCTGCATTCCTGTGACATCAGGATACACTCTAAAAGAGACTTTTCTATCATGTGAAGAGAGAATTACAGGAAAGTGCAGACCAGAGCTCTCCCACTAAAGGTTGCGAGCTTGTTGACAGTTACTAACCTTTTCAGTCTTAGCTTCCTCACAGATCTAATATGATCCTGCTGTGACGTCTGGCTACTTTTACATACGTGCCAAACACATGTAGATAGCATCAGAAAGCAGCCTCAGTTTTATTGGGGGCCTTCAATGACTAACCCTCCCATTTCCTTCTGAACACCATGTTTCAACAGTGCAAAATCAAGTGCGTCTGCCATGTCAGCAGCCCAGAGAGCTTGGGGAAGGAGGCTCTTAACATCTGAGATCATTTCCAACCAAACTCACAAAAGCAGCATGGAAACCAACAAGCCCCAGCTTCTTTCCGGGGAATGAAAGGTTCTGGAGAAGAGAGATGACCTTCCTGCCAAAGCAACACACTCACTTCCTACTGCAGAGCCATCTCGACTCCTCTAGCACAGTGCTGCCATTAACAGAGGCTGGAGGCAGGACCTGGGAGACTGCAGCTAACTGGACTGGAGGAAAGGCCTCTGTCCTTCCGCATCCACTTCTGCAAACCCTTCCACACCACGGCGGCCAGCAAATACAGGCGGAAGAAAGGCACAGCGCAGTGGCTAAGTATTTTTCAGATTTTCTTCTTTGTATGTGCTCCTCCCTGCTTTGTAAAATCTCTGAATAACCTAGTTTTGTGAGTCCCTCTCTGTATGGACAGGGTAAGGTAGTGCTGCACGGGATACCCTCACGCATGGCAGGTTCTCAAGCTACAAGACTGTCAGACAAAACATTCCTGGTGGCTACGGTCAATAACACACGGGAAAAGGTATTCCGTTTCCATTTTCAGACATGTCTGTCTCAGGACAACCCCGCTGTTGTCAGCAAAAGGGTAAGGGGCTGTCAAATATCTGTGAGAATTCTGAGGGCCCCTGTATGCAGATCTTCTTCTCCTCCCCTCGGGTCACACGCGGGGGCATCACCACTTCTAACAGACAGCGTGTCAATCCATGCATGCAGCCAACCCCCACACACTGAATTAACGATGTTCCTCATTGCTCTGACAAAAGCAACTTGAGTAACGAAGGGTTTGTCTGGACACACAGTATAAGGGTACAGCCAGGAGGCACAGCGGGTTCCTATTTATTTAGTACAGGGCCTGACCCACGGAATCACGCCACTAACACCTCACCTGACTCTGCCCACTGCAAACGACCCAATCTAGAAATGCCACGTGTCCAGATCTGATTCATCCCTTCAAGCTAAAACCCAGTATTAACCATTACAGATGGACACTTAATTTGTGAAAATAAATATGTGAGAGTTAAGTGGGGAACGTTACCACAATCACCCCAGTATAACAATGCTGACCAGGCTTTCCCTATCATTTAATGAGATCTTTACATGAATACAACTACGTCCATACAAAAGTTAGATGACTCTTGTGTTCCCAGCATTCACTGAGTATCTCAGTGAATATGGGTATAACGCTTCTGCCAAAAAAACAGAAGGTGAGCTTTGGGAATGCTACATAAGAAGTCAAGCTCCATCCTGGGAATGGGATCGGTGGGAGCAGATGCAGTCAAGAAAAGAATGCCCGAACAGCTGGATGGTGGAGAAAGTAAGACTAGGGGACTGAACTAACCTTCATGACTTACTCAGTGTAGATATATAGAAAGACCAGCAGCTGGGCATTGTGGTGTAAGCCTTTAATCCTAGCATTTGGGAAACTGAGGCAGGAGGACAGCTATGAGTTCAAAGCTAGCAGGGGCTACATTGTGAGTTCCAGGCCACTCTAGGCTACAAAATAAGACCCCAAGATAGGACAGAAAGGGAAGTAAGAAAAGGAAGGAAAAGGGATGGAGAAAAGATGGGTGGATTTCAGTGGCAACTGGCACTTTTAGCTCTACAATTGGTGGAAACAAAGAATACCACAGGAGAAGGGGGTAAGAGTGTGAAGGCAGTGGGTTGCATCCTGAGTAGGCGAACTTGAGAATAAAAGCCATCCAAGTGGAGCTCCCCAGGAGGCAGCTGGCTGTGCAGAGAGCAGAGTCTAGCAGAGCAGGCTCCAAGGTCACATTGCTGACTACTGAACCCGAGAGAATGAAAGCTATGGGCCAGCGGAACGTAGAAGGAAGCGAGGATGGAGCCTTTACTCGAGTTCAAAGCTCTGCAGTGGGATGCTGCGCACACACACACACACACACACACACACCATGAGCCACCGTGAGGCTGCTACGGAGCACGCCACATCAACACCTCTAGAATGCTAGTGGATGACCTCCTTGGGTGGCTGCCCACTCACCAGCCTCCCTACAAAATGGAAATCAAGTCCAAGAGGAGTGGGGAGTCGGTGGTGTATAGGTAGAGGGAGGGCCGACACACAGAGACTTTTGGGTAGAGGAAATAAGGGAAGGAAAATGTGCCAGGGCTGAGGTGGCAGGTTGTCACTACCTTGTCAAATAGCTGGTGAGTCACCAGAACAAGATTTTGGGGAAAAGGAAACCAATGTATCTTGTGACAATCAATAGCCTATATAGAATAAACAATAAAAATGGTAGAATGTTTTAGTATTTGAAAATATTGAACACTTGACACAAATGGTGTCAAGTATGTGTGTGCGCACGCGTGTGCACATACACCCGGTTATAAACTGTCAGCACTGCTACTGAAAGGCCTATAAGTACCCAAGGAAAAGCAGGTTCCTGGATCAGCAAATGTATCTCGCTGAGCATCCACAATCACTCCCCCTCCCAGGAGCTGCTCAAGGGTGAGCCAGGCAGCGTCCAGAATCAGCACCAGCATCCAGCAGGGCTTCTTCCTCGCCTCTTACTCTTCACTGGAGTTCCTACTGCGCGCCATACTGCACTACAAACACACAACAGAGGCCGTCAGCACTCCTTGCTACCTGCAAGCCTGAAAGAAGCAGCTGAAATAAAGCCTCCACTATGTGCTGGTAGGGGACCCTTCCACTCTCAAGGCTTGTCAAAAACACTCCCAAACTGCCAAGGACACCTGTCTGCCCACCTGAGACACTACATAGCAGGCATGTTTTCCTGTAAGTTCTGCATCCCCAAGTTCCCAAAACACTGTGCTTGACAGCATCCCTGAACTAATAATGAACCAGAAATATGAAGTACAGGAAGTACTTTTCTAAATTTAAGATTCTTATGTGTATTTTTTTAAAATTAATTTGAAATAAAATTACTATTTTCAAAAAAAGACTTAACTTAGGAATTTCTCCACATCTATGATCAGCAATGTTCAGGCATGTGTGTGTTGAGTGTGTGTGTGTGTTTATTCGTTAAAAACGAGCTGCCTCTGTGGTAACATGTCTTCTATCAGACGGAATTTATCAGGCTATTTCCCCAATTTGAGCCACACACATTTTTTTCTGCTGAGAAACGCTGTAATTGCGTAGGTGTTGCTCATCTCTCCAAGCTTCCTAATTACAAAACATTATCACTCAAAACCGAAAGCGTGAACAATGAGAGTACCTCCAACTGCCCGCCTCAACTTGGAGAAGCCCTCAGGAGACGGAATGCTTAACTCCAGCAGACAACTGAGGTCCAGAGACAATGCCAGTGCCACAGAGAAGAAAATCAAAGCGAAGAGACACCAAGAGATACTGATCCCTTTCTAGCCAGCAAGAACTGAGGCCTGAGTTTGGAAGTTCGGTTTTTGTCTGTTTGTTCTTTAAATCCTTCATTTTGGGGTGCATGTGTAAGTCCAAGAACAACTTTGGGAAGTTCAGGATAAAGGAAAATATAAGGGCGAGAGAGGCTCTGATCGGATAGGCAGAGACAATAAGGAGACCTGTGCTCAGAAGGGCCATGGAAGGAAGCACATGGAACCAGAGACAAAGAGAATGGCCTCCGGAAGAGTCATCCAGGCATACTGGAGCCTTCGCTTGGACTTCTGCTTCCAGAACAAGAAGATGACTGCTGTGGGTCTTGCTAGGCTGACCTTGAACGCAACAGTCACTCCATGACCATCTGGGTTCTGCATTAGCATGGCACTACCTTCCCTGAAACATTCAGGAGGATGCCACTGATGACATCTGGAAACTGTGCTGCTCTTAAGTCATTAACAGTGTAGCAGCCACACCAGACTAATCCAAGGTATCTGTAGCTTCTACAGAGATCCAAACTTCAAATGATGCAGCCACCTAAAAGTCCTGTCCAGCACCCTCGACTCCACACTTACGACAGTGTGGGGCCCAGGGAAACACGGCATTTTTTTAAAAAAACTTTTAAGTATTTGCAGTGATTAAAAAATTTAAATACAACACCTTAGTATGACGGAACTGTTACTCTTTGTTATTTTGAGATGCTTTTACATAGCCCAGGTTAGCCTTAAACTCATTCTGAGAATGAGAATGATCTTATACTCTTTTTCTTTTACATGTATGTGGCATGTGTGTGGAATATGTGTAGTTACACATGTGTGGCGTATATCTGAGTATGTGCTTTACATGTGTGTTGTACATCTGTGTACATGTGTTTACATGTATGGACTGTGTCTGAGTATGTGTGCTTTATATGCATGTGGCATATGTCTGTGTATGTATGTTTTACATGTGTGTTGTGTGTCTGAGTATGTATGCTTACATGTATGTGGTCACAGTTGTGAAAAACCAAGGTTGGCACTGAAGACCTCAGACCACACAGATTCCACTAGTCTAGTTGGGTAGCTTGTTAGACTAATTAAATGGTTAATTTTCACATTACAAATTAATTTCCAGCACTATATATAGTTAATTTCCACCTCTGAAATTCTTGGATTATAGGCAGACAGACCAACACCCCACATATATATGGATGCTAGGAATATAAAATCAAGTTCTTATACTTGTATGGCGGTTTCTTTATCCTCTTACTTATCTCCCTAGACTCAACCCTAAACTTTTGGTCCTCTGCTTCCATCTCCCAAATGCTGGGATTGCAAGCATGCAAGATCAACAGGTAAGAAGGACGAGAGAAGGATGAGTGGGGAATAATCGTGTTGGTTTCTTGTAACCCTAAGCAGATTTAAAACTCCACTAGTAGTGTACCCTCCTAAGCATTACAAAAAGTTAATTTACAGATGACTGACAGTGGATGGAGGTAAGTTAATTAAGCTGTTTGCCTGTGCACTGGGGCATATGTTGCTGCTGGGCTAGAGGGAAAGACTCACTACGGGATGTTCAGCGTTAATTAACTTGTGCTTAATTGCTGAACATTAAAAAAACCATGAAGATGCTGAGTTAGTTGAATTAAAGGAAACTGCATTTCATAATACAATGCCTTCAAAGATTTATCTTTGCAAAGGAAAAGAAAAATTTTTAAATATATTTTAAAGCTGGGCACAGCGGAGCATGCCTGTAATCCCAGCCCTCAGGGAGACAGAGGCATATCTGTGAGTTCCAGGCCAGCCTGCTCTACAAAGTGAACCCAGAACAGCCAAAGTTACACAGAGAAACCCTGTCTCTAAAAACAACAACAGTAAAACAAACAAACAACAAAAGAAAATCTTTTAAAGAACTTATTTTACTTGTTTGATTATTTGTGATCGTCTGCTCACGTGTGTATATAAATGAGGCACTCAAAGTCTAACGGGAGAATCAGGTCCCATGAGCTGGAGTCACAGGCAGTTGTCATTCATCCAACTTGGGTTTGGGGGACCGAACTCTGGGCTTCTGCAAGGGCAGAACTTGCTCTTAAACACTGAGCCATCTCTGTAGCCCTGAGAAACAGATCTTGTTATGATAAGTGTACCCTGCTATGTCCAGGTTGTGCTGAAGGTTTGTCACAACCACTGTCAGACAGAGAAGCTGGGGGGGGGGGGGGAGAGCACTGGCAGAATCTCCTGTCTCCAGCTGAGGTGATGGCTTAGCAGTGAAGACTTGAGCTCAAGACCAGCACCATGTAACAGCCAATGTGGTGGACCACACACATGCCCTCAGCCTGGGGGAAGCAGGCAGGTAAAACCAACTCGTCTTGCAGCTGTTTCAGAGCATCTCTGTGAGCTTGTGTGAAGCGAAGCCATGAAAGCAAGCCTGCTGCAAGGGATGAAACACATTCCAGGCACTGCAGAAAAGAGGCAAGTTTTGATCGCTTTGTCACTGACCTAACAGAAGCCAGTCATTTCCTTCTGGCTACCTCTTGGTGGCAAGTGCCCTAACCCAAGAATCTGCTGGACTCCGAAAGAACCCTCTCTCTCTCTGTTCTTCGACCTTTCCTCCCATCCTGTACTCCAAGGGGCCCATTCTAGTATGCAGAGTAAGCATTCTGGCTGAACTCCTTCACACTAAAATAGACAACCCCATTACCTAACAACACAGCAAGAAGAACAGATCACAAGATGTCTACAAACTGTCCTGCTTTTTGATTGATAGCTTTATGGTGAGGTACATGGTACCACTTTGACACAGACCGTAGAGTGACAGCATTGGGCTAGGACACAACTGTTCATTTCCATTTATAATCTCACTGAGAAGCAACGTAATCTCTTACCAGTATGAAAATACTCTGAGGAATGATGTCGAGGTGGACACTGCTCTTATAAAACACTATTGCTGTTGCTAGACCTACCCCACAACAGTGACTCTCTGCTTCTGTCACACAGAGGGCTGTATGTTTTCCAGTTAGAAAGACAAGGTTTGGCTGGTCATGGTAGTTCATGCCTTTAATCCTAACTCTCAGGAGGCAGAGGCGGGTGGATCTCTGTGAATTGGCTGCCCTGGTCTATATGAATTCCAGACCAGATGAGGCTACGTGCTGAGACCCTGTTTCAAATAAACAAGCCAACCAGAAAAGGCACAGTTTGCTGGTCCCCACATTCAGGACTGCTCTTGGGTCTTGGGTAAGAAATGCATACTTTGAGACAACGGAAGCCACACGCAAGCAGAGGAAGGATTTAAGCGGGTGGGGGTGTAGCTGGGTTAGTAGAGGGCACACTTAGCATACACGAAGTCCCCAGCGCCACCTAAAACAGGCGTGGCAGTGCACACCTGCGGTCCCAGCCCTCAGGAACGGGGGGCAAGAGAATCAGTGAGCAGTTCCCGGTCCTCTTCAGCTAATGAGATGGTAAAGGCACTTGTAGCCATGCCAGACAACCTGAGTTCAGTCCCTCAGGAGCCACAGGATAGAAAGGAGAGAACAGACTCCCACACATTAAACTCTAATTGCCATATATACCCAAGGTGGCACTCACCTGAGTGTGCACACCACACAGAGCAAATAAAATGCAATTAAAAAAAAAATTAACGTCACTACAACCAAAAGCCCATGTTTAACCGGTACCGAGAATCGCTTAAGGAAAATCTGCTGTGTACCCCCAGGCACGGCCAACACACACACCCCATCAGCTCTTCACCGGGGTGACAGTTTCAGGCACAGGGCACCGCATTCCACCTGACAGGTGAGGAAGTAGAGCCTATGCTCACTGACAGCACAGCTATCAACTGATGCTGGCCTCTCTGTCAGATCCCACTAGTCCTGGCTGAGTGCCAGGAGCCCATGGTTACCTGTCCCACCCAGGCAATGCCCACAGCACACATAAACAGTCTAAGCTAATCAGTTACCACGGGGGAAAAAAAAAAGAGTCAACTCTGCCTCATACCTCACCTTGCCCTCTGCTCTCCACAGAGGATCTGACCTGTCTCCCATACCTCAAATGGTTTCACACCACACTGTCAAAAACATTCCAGGGCTGGTGGCCAGCCATTTACTCACAGGATTTCGTAATATCTAATTTGATCCAAGTTGTCCTTCTTGGACTCAAACTTCAAATTCTCATTCCTCAAAAGGTAATGATTGCAACTCAATTGAGAAAGCATTTATTAAGCCCTTACATAATTACATGTGCCATGTCCTCAAACACAGCCCTTGCCCAAGGCGAGTTCAAGACCTACTCCGGGAAGGAAGTAACCGACCTGTAAACATGAACAAGGACCTGCTGATTTGGTTTGGGAAGTGCTGTGGAAGCACCCCAGGGGCTTTTAAAAAATGAAGGATCAAAAATGGCTATTGTGACAAAGAGCACACCAAATTTAAAACTAAAAATAAAAACAAAACAAAACCAGATAGGCCAGGCCCGGTGGCCCAAGCCTTTAGTCCCAGCACTCTGAAGGCAGAGGCAGGCAGATCTCTGTGGGTTCAAGGACAGCCTGGTCTACAAAATAAGCCCAGGATGGCTCTATTACACAGAGAAACCTTGTCTCAAAAACAGGATAAATTAAAATCAACAACAGGATTTATTATCACTTGGGATTGTACAGTAAATATGTATGACTAAACAGGTAGTGGGGGATAGATCTCATGACAAAGTAAATTATAAGCAGGTTTTTTGAGCTGGATATGGTGGTCCACATCTTTAATCCCAGCACTCAGGGAGGCAGAAGAAGTCGGATACTGTGAGTTCAAGGCCAGCCTGGTCTACAAAGAAACTCCACCTTAAAACAAACAAACACAGCTTAAGTTTTTGTTTTAAAAAGACTTGTTTTATTTTATAATTGTATGTGTGTATGTAGGGGTCTGTGCAGGTGACTGCCAATGCCAGAAGAGGGCGTCAGAGTGTCAGAGCCCCTACAGCTAAGGTTACAGGTGCCTATGAGCCTCCAACATGGGTGCCAGGAACCAAGGGCTCTTGACTGTTGAGCCCTCCCACCAGCCCTGCTGTAAAACAATTTGACACATGAAAAAAGCTCTGTCTTGGGGTGGCGGTGATTGGCGTTTCCCCAAAACCATGCTGACAGGAGACACCCGAGTTTCAGGAAGCTAATAGAATACTCTGGATCTCTTCCCCAGCAAGAGGCTTGAAGATAAATTCCATGCGTTCAGATGTTACACGCCCTGGGTGTCTGGTTCCTAAGGATCTCCTTTACGTCACCTTGATTCAGGTACAGGGGCATCCAGCCTTGCATGAACCCTAAGGTACCCTAAGGATGAGGAAGAAGGCCAAGCCACACTGAGCTGCCTCTCTACACACTGGAACACAGTGTTCACAGCTAACAACATCTGAATTCCGCCTCCGAGATTCATTTTTATTTTTTCCCCCTCAAGTCATTGATAAAGTCTTGATTAAAAATTCAGACATTTTGTCATCTTTACTACATTAACCTCATCTCCAAACTCTCCTGACTGGATGAGAGCTAATGCTGCTGCCTCTGTCTGGTCAATTATTGCATGGACACGAGGGACCAATTAATGCCATCCATAAAAGCCTGAATCATTCTGTCAATTAACGAGAGCTAACTATGTCATCAGATATATTACTGGTGAGCAAGTCTATTTGGTTGCAGTATGTCTTGGAGGAGAGCACTATCAAATGAATCACAATTGACTTGGACAACCGCTAGCATAATTTCGAAAGATGAAAAGACAGATGTGGTAGTTATTAGTGGTCCCCTGAGGAATTACGGCCAAGCAATCGCGATGTGCTAAGGCTGCACTAGCAGGTGCCTGCAGTAGGAATCAGGCGGAGGGTTAAATCAATATTTTCAATTTCTTAGGATCAATCTGGTGTTTGAACGAGATGGAAACTTGTTAGCAATTGGCAGGATGTGTAAATGAAAAGTCAAACTTCTTATTATTTGTTAAAAGGGAACAAGTGTACTGCCTCATGCCCTTGGCACAAGCTAACGCTTTCATGATCCAGTAGCTGGGCATTTGCTAGGAATCAAGCGGTTCTTACATTTTAATAGAGTACAAAAGGTTAGCCTCAGCAAGGTTGAACATTTGAGATCTTTACAAAGTGATTGAAGTGTCAATGGCAAAGTTTTGAGCTGTGACAACAGTATAGTTATTAATGATTAGTGCAAAACGCAGAAGGAAATGGCAGCCCAGCTTGCAAAGGGGAAGAAGCAGTCCTTCCCACACTGTGGAGACTGAACAGAGCTCTGGCAAGACTTCTGGTTTTTCTGTCTCTAGAATCAGTCTTACCTTGAGAGTGATTTACCAAAAACTTAAACTCCCCTCCCCAATCTTCTATAACACTTGTGAACATCTTTTATTCTTAATTTTTTAATTATATTGGGAGGGTAGAGAGAGGAGGAGACAGACAGACAGACAGAGAGACAGAGACAGGCTTAAGTCATCAGGCAGATTTGGTGACACAAGGACCTACTACACCATATCATCAACCCCTGAACATCTTAACTGAACCATCTCTGACAAATGTCTCATCTCTCCTTTTGTTTGCTTGCTTTAAATTTAGGGACAGACAATCCTTTAAAGGACACAGAGGTATGAAGGACCAGAACATTTAAAGAAAGCTTGGAATAAACAAATAAAAATTTGCAACCTAATACATCCTTCGTGAGCCAGCACTGGAATGGCTAAAGAGAAGGCCGCTGTGCTCCACAGGAAAGACAGTCAGAGAATCTGCATCAATCTGGCCCTGCCAGTCACTCCCCACTGTGCCGCAGATCCCCTCACACCTGTTGAGGACAGAAAAGCTCCTGCCTGCCACATCAATTTAAAGGTGCAAAGGTCTACAGCTTAACATTCTATTTAATTATATATTTCAAAGTAAAGAAACAAGAGCATATAAAATGAAATACAAGGCCAGCGTAAGTATTAACAGACAAAACTGAGACTACCTTAATTTTCCTATGGGAGACGGCCCTCTACAAATACTATTAAAAACAAACAAAAACAAAAACAACAACAAAACTAATCCAAACAAGGATTTCTTGACTATAGTGGAGCAAGATCTCATAATGAGGTAGAGCATGGGCTAGCCCTCGAGGGGTGGGAGTATATGCCAATTAAGAGTAAATAAGGCAGATGTAAAATCAGAGGCAGGCACTGGGGGAATTCTGGAAGGAGAGAGCTTGCCTGGCAGGGGCAAGGAAGGGAACCCTCCATAGGAAGAAGTCACAGAAGACACCAGAGATGAGGGAGGTGAGCTACAAACAGGGTGACAAGGGTGAGTCGGAGAGAGGTAAGCTAGGAGCCAAAGAAAGACATGGCCCTGGGTTCAATTCCCAGCACTGCACAAACTGGGTTACAGTGACACAAGGCCTGCCATCCCATCACTCCGCAGATGGAGGTTTAAGGGACAAGAGTTCAAAGAAGCCATCCAAGCCCTGGCCAGGTAAAGAAAAAGAGGAAGGGAGGAAGAGAGAGAGTGCATTTAACTCAGGGAAAGACCCACATGAGGGAGAAGGGAAACATCAGCCTCCTGTCACACAGCAATCCCTGGGCCCTGGAACTGACAAAGGGACATGGGGACTTGGCACAGCTTGAGTTCAGCCAACAATAGAACAGAGAAGAGGATCCAGTGGATGTGTGGGAGGCATACTGCACACACTCTGCCCACACCTGCTCTCAATGCCAAGGCACTGGGGATGAGCAATACATTATACTCAATCACAGCTGGTGCTAACGACTCAGAAGGATTCTGCATCATCACCCCCAACCCACCTTCTGGGTCCAGGGTAAGACCCAGTGAGCTGGGCCAGAGTCTCAGCCAATGAATGAAACTCAAGGGGTACATACATGAATGTACATACATACATACAAGAGGATAGGAGTAGAGGAGTAATCCCAACATTCAAGGATTTTCTGAGCTGGGTACCATGAAAAACTATGGAAAGTCAAGGGTACAGCCAAGACTATCACATAGAAACTTAGGGTTTACTGAATCAAATAGATGAGGGTAAAATGCTGCCTGCTGTGCTTCAGTTTGGGAGGAACACCCCAGACTCGATACCTCCAGATGTGCCTACACCACTACACACTCACCAGTATTAACACACTGAAGACATTAAGGGATAAGAGGGAGCTGGGCATGGTGGGCACACTTGCAACCTCAGCACTCAGGAGACAGCGGGTATCAAGGCCAGTATCAGCTACGTGAGTTACACCAGAAACAGAGAGAGAGGGAGAGAGGGAGGGGAAGAGAGAGAAAGAGAGAGAGAAAAGAGGGAGGGATGGAAGGAGGGAAAGGGGGGAAGGAAGGAAAGAAGGAAGGAAGGAAGGAAGGAAGGAAGGAAGGAAGAAAATTCTTTTAGAGTCGTGTTTTGTATGTGTGTGATGCATGTACACATGCTTGCATGTACATGTACATGGAAACCCAAAGTTAATGTCATATGTCTTCCTTGATCACTCTTCATCCTGTGGAATTTCAGGCCAGCCTGATCTACAAATGAAGCTCCTGGCCAGCCAGGGTAATACACTGAAACCCTGACTTTAATTGGGTTTGGGGTGGGAGTGCATCCACTGAACCAACTTCCTATCCTTCACTTAAAATTTTATATGATTTTTCTTTAAACACACATACAGACACACAAACAAACAAAACATTTCCACATACACCTCAGGTTTTTGTTGTTGTTTAAATGCACTGGGCAGTGCAACTCATAAAAAAGGAAAGCTGTACCTTTAAGAAATTCAGCTCATAAACACCAGGCTTTGGAAACCAGGGTTCAGCAAAGAGGAACCAATAAAAACCCTGTAACTTGAAACCAACCCACACAGCATTAGAAGAAAGGAGCCCAGCAGCGCCCAGTTTTCAGGACAAGAAGCTAATTGACCGGAATGTCTGCTGCATAAGCTATAAACTAAGTACATAAAGAACAATATGAACATACAGTTAAACAAAAAGGCCCGACTGTCCAACACTGCACTGCACACCAAACAAGCAGGGTGATTGTTTGAGAAGTGGCTGGAGGAAGAAGAAAGAATTAGCGCCCTTGTGAATCAAGTGTCTGCCAGGAAGAGGGTCTCCATCCTGTGGTGTGGCCCTGGCACAGTGGCACCTCTGGTCCTCAAGAGTCTAGCTAGGAGGTTAGAGTGATGGTGCAGGCAGGAGGACGCAGTTCAGATCCACACATGTTGTGGGAGCAAGGCCTAGATCCCACGGCTGAGAGAAAAGACACCAAGAGCTCACTGGCCAGCCAGTCTAACTAAAATGGTAGACTCCTGGCCCCAGGAGACATCCTATCTCAGAAAATAAGGCCAGAGAGCCACTGAAGAAGAAACCCTGCATCAACCTCGGGTTTCCACACAGGCAGCAGACACATACACAGAGCCAAGGTTGGGTTTTTAAGGACCTTTTATTGACAGCCATGAAGGAGGCAAACATACTCTTCAGCCAAGCAAGCTTCACACTCCACTGCGGCCACCTCTCCTTCTGGAACACGTACTTCTCTTCAGGTTTCACCAGCTGCTACTTTCCATGACCGGGAAGGGTCATTTTCTCTCATTTATTGCTTCATTGGCTAGGGATATTACAGCCTGTGCCAAAGGGGTGGGGAAGGGACCAAACCGTCCATCCAAACCATCATGACACAGACTGGCCTACAACAAAACATCATATCCGTTAAAGTCTGTCCAGGGCTCAGAGAAAAGGGTCCTACCCTCTTTCTCTCACTAAGCACGGAAGTGGGTAATCTTCATGATGCAGAGGATACCACTAGGAGAAAATTCATGGAATGTACGTTCCTGTTACCTCCAGAATCTGCAAGGCAGAGCAGCAGGCCCCTCAGAACTCAAGAGTTTGCAGAATCAAGTTCAAATCTCCACCCTCCCTGGAGAACAGTGTCACCAAGTCACTCCTCTATGTGGGCTTTCCTTTTCCTAACAACCACCGTGCTCCAGCATTGCTGAAAGCACAAAGAAGGGAATTTTAAGTCTCTGAAGTGAATTTGACACAGATGTGATCCTATTCATCTATGAAGCTCAGAAAATGCCAGGCATAGTCTCCTTGCCACACAAGAGATGCAGACAGACAATTAGAAGGTGCAGCTCAGGACTGAGACTCACAGGCTAGTTGAAGGCAGACTGTGAAGCCAGGTAAGGCATATGTCACTAGAGATATTGAGTCAAAATGATTATTCGACTCACTTAATTCTTCCCCACTCAAGAAAGTCCACTGGGTTCTATCACAGCCCCAAAAACAATAACAACACAATAGCTGCACCTCCCAACCCCACCAAGGGGATTCCCGGAGACAGAGTTGAGAAGAATTCCCTCCCGGGCTTTAGTTACTCTATGAATTCAAGCCATGGGGAGAGCTACAGCCCAAAGGAAATCATGTCTGCAGTGACAAAGAACTTGCTCCAGACTTGGAACTGCATTTTAAAAAGGAAACACTTACGAGTTGGAGCCTGAGTCAGGGACCTCTAGGGTCTGAGCACTGAGCCTCGGAAACCTGAACACTGACTGCTCAGCATCATGAATAATGGGTTTTTATTTGTCAGGCCCTGCGCTAACCCTCTCAACAAATCTTGCAATTCGTGCTCAAAGCAGTCCTACAGCAAAAATAATTTCTTTATCTCTCTTGCATGACATCAAGTGACGGGCTTGAAGTAAGTCTAAACAGCTAAGAAGTAAAGCATGTTGAATCCATACTAATTTTTATCCCATCATGACTGCTTATTTGTTTGGGCTGTGCCCAATTTGCACTTTATCAGTCAGGTCTTGAAAATCACTCATATAATCTTCTTTACCAAAGGACCAAAGGCATCACGGACCCCCATACTGTGGAGGTTCAAAGATAGCAGAGAAAATGTAATCCCACCCACTTTGATTCAAGTTCTTCCGCCAGTATCTTCTCCAGGAGGGCTTCGGGGGTTAAGAGGGTGGCAGAAGTCTAGAACAGCCCAGATAGCTCTAATAATTGAGTGCTTAATACATGTATGTATACTTACATGCACACATACATACATACCCAAGGGGGTGTGGCTTATCATGTAAAGCTGCATACTACCAAGCCTAACATGAGTGCAATCTCAGAGCAACACAGTAGAAGGAGACTCCTTTAAATTGTCCTCTGCACATGACTATCATGGGGCATTGAGTATACGCACACACACACACACACACACACACGCACACACGCACACACACACACTCACACTCACACACAAAATAATATAGCAAATATTCCAAAAGGGAAGATGGATGGCTCCAAGTCCAGCTTTATATCTAAGCGCTCTGCCTACCTCAAGGTCATGAAGATTTGGTACGATGTTTTTCTGGGAGACCCTACTTAGACCTACAACCCATTTTTAACTTCATTCTGTATACGGAATGTGAGATAAGGTTCTAAAATTATCTTTGTGTGTGTGTGTGTGTGTGTCAATCCAGTTTCCTGGTGGTGTTTATTGAAGACTACTGAATTAAACTCTATTACTTCAGAACTGCATTGGCTCCTTTGTAGGAAAAAAAAAAAAAAATCAACAATGAATAATAGTTTATTTCTGCACTCTCAATTATTTTCAATTGTCTAAGCTTACACCAGTAACATGGTCTGTCACCAGAGCTGTGTGGTAAGTTTTGAGACCAGTATGTTTATGTCTTCTAAATCTTTTCCTTTTCAAAATTATATGTTATCTTGGGGACCCTGCTTCACTGAATGGATTTAGGAAATGGCTTGCAACTTCACCCTAAGGAAACACAAATGCTTGAATTTTTTTCAATGCTCATACTAAATCTGAGTCAATTTGGGGGAGAATCGACAATATTGAGTTTTGCATTCCATGAAGAAGAGCTGTTTGTTTACATCTTTTTTTTTTTTTTTTCATCAAAGCCTGACACCTTTCACTGTTGAAGCCTCATACTTACTTTAATAAGAATCTCATTCTTGGGGGTTGGAGAGATGGCTCAATGGTTAAGAGTACTGAATGCTCTTCCAGAGGACCTGGGTTCCCAGCACCCACATGGCAGCTCACAACTGTCTGCAACTCCAGTTCTATGGAATCTGACACCCTCAAACCGGTATACATGCACTTAAAACACCAATAAATAAAATAAATAAATAAATTAAAAAATAAAGAATCTTATTCTTGCACTGTAGTGGCTGTACATGCCTTTAACCCCAAAACTTGGGAGAGGAAGAGACAAGTGGATCTCTGAGTTTAAGGACAGGCTGGTCTACCCCAAGAACTCCTGTATCAAAAAACAAAACCAAGGAAAACAAACTTACTCTTTGAGCAGAACTGTTTCATTTTGTGTGTGTGTGTGTGTGTGTGTGTGTGTGTGTGTGTGTGTGTGTGTGCATGTGTGCCTGCGTGCCTACCTGGATTTCTCAGGACTGCCCAATACCAGCCCAACCTTTAATGACAAAAAGACACTATTACTTCCTCTTTATAATCTGCATAACTGTCATTTCTGAATCTGCAGTGTCATTTTGATCAGACAGAGCAAGAGAGGACATCATTACCTTGCCCTCTTGGACCTTAGGAGTCACAACCACCACCACCACCATCATCATTATCTGCATAAAGTCAGCTACCCAAGAACTAGAGAAATAGTTTCTTATACTGATGGCCCATGACAGGAGCACTCCACAAATGAAAAATTACTAGTAAACTAAACAATAAAAAAATTAATCAAAGCATGTTTTAATTTTAAGGAGAACTAAAAAGAGCCAAGAGCCTACTTTTTTACTAAAGTATAAACTTACTAACAACTAAGTATATGGAAAAACAGCACATCTCAATTAAGGATTGCTTCAAGTAGAGATGAGGCAAACTACGTGGAGGCAGGTGAGGGCAGCTGCAGCCTGAAAAGAGACCTGACTCTCACAGGTTCTCCAACAGGGTCCAAACTGGCCTAACCCTGTGAAAACAGCAGCAGGGGCCCCAAACAGTCTCTACAGTCCACTCACTGGGTGTCCAGGACTAGCATTGCTGACAAAGCCTCTTCCCACTACCCTGTTAGCTTACTGGGAGTCTGGAAGACAAGGAGCCTCCAGCAGGAGCTCCACACAGCAGCCTCTATCTTACCAAATAGCCGTAAGTTTTAAAATATATATATATAAATAAACAAACACTGGATTCTAGGATGGCAGCATCCAACACTGCTTGAAAGAACACACTAGTTCCTAAGACTTTGTTTTCTTAAAGAGACAAAAGTTGAGATGGCCCAGCAAGGAGCATGTTCAGAATGTGACTGCTGGCTTAAATCCGACTCTGACACACTTCTAGACTCTATGATATATGTGGTACCTGTACAGGACAACTACTGTTTACACAACTGGACAAGCTGCTCGCTGCAGATGGACACACTACACTCTACTGCACAGCGCAATACTCTAAACAGAAAAACAAGGGTGAACAAACTAGATACTACAGGCATGGATTTCATAGGAAATAGACAGGAGTACAAAAGAGTCCCCTAGGAGACCTAAAATTAGCAAGAAAAAAGGTAAAGCCCTGGAGGAGATGAGAATGGAGCAGAACTCTGGCTTCCTACTTCAGTTTACAGAAGTCCACACTTTACAGGGCCTTGGAGAACTGGAATCCTACTCACCCACCGTGCTCTGAAGCACAAAGTGTTCACTGGGAGTGGGTGGGAAGGTCTCCAGCTCCTGAAGGAAATACTGGCTTCCGGAGAGCCGCCCGCTCCTCTGTGGACCGGCTCACTGTGTTCTACAGGCAGTTTGTTCTATATTCCTTCGTTTCTCACCCCATGCATTCCCAATGACTGTCACCAGCACCAAAGCCCCAGCGCCAGGAACACAACCAGGACCTAAGAAATGTCCCATCCTCCTCTCTGAAAGCGTTTTACATAAAATACTAGTGTCAGACTCAGATGGTTTACAGGAAGAATCCACTGTCTGCAGCAAGAAGGTGAGTGCCTGCTGGCCTATCCCTTCACTTAAGAAGGTCCCCGCTACAGAGACCCCCTCTGCATGGGAAGGTGCTATGACCAACGAGGGACACCAAGATCCCAAGCAGCCCCAGCAGGGCAGCGGGCCTGCTTACAGATTACTTCCAAATGGTGCCTACAATGACCTTTCAAAGTAGGCCCTGAAAAGTAAACAGGTCTCCAGGTTCATGACCAAGTACCCTTGCCCAGATAACTCAGCTAGTGGGTACTCAGCACTTTACTTGCCCCTCAACACCACATGCCCAAAGCTTTATTTGTCATTAAATATTTCCTAAAGAAGCTAGAAAAACGGCTCAGAGATTAAGAGCACACTGGCTGCTCTTCCAGAGGACCTGGGTTCAACTCCCACTATCTATATTGTTGCTCACAAATGTCTCTTATTCCAGTCCCAGGGGATCTAACAGGCAGAACTGTGGCATGTTACACACTTGTAGGCAAAACACTGATACACATAACATAAAAATATATAAGTTGAAACTTTTGAATAATGTTTTAAAGAGCCAAGAGACACCATCTGGCAACGAAAGCAAGGAACAACCCACACATCAGCTCTCTTCTTGCTGTTACTGCCACGGATAGGATGTGCTAAGAGAGCAGAAATTTCAGCATGAGGAAAAAAGTGACATATGTTATTTAAAAATTACTGGACAATTACCTACTCAAAATGTTGTCTCGAAATGCGAAAACTACACATGAAACTCAGGCTATGTTCTGAAGTGCTTTTTCAGCTCACTTGTGTGCACAACATGTAATCAGGCGTGCTCAGAAGATTACCCCAATAAGCTCTGAAAAGAGCAGTCATTAGATAAAATCATGAGATAATTGCAGGGTTCTCCGGGCAGGGTGTTACTAATGTGGATGCTAATCTTGTCTGTGCACCCACACTGATATCAGAACCAGGACGCTCCTGAAACCCAAGTTCCTCCGTGCACCTTGTTCTCCAAAGGTGCACAGCAGGGGAAAGAAACCTCTCAGGCTTCTGGCCCATGGCCGCCAAGATCAGAGGACACAAGGCATGGTCTCTGGAAAAGGCATTATGGCTCTCCAGCTCTCCCTCTCTATGCCCATCCCAGTTAAGACTTCACATGTGAAGCTGGGCATCTGGCAGCGCTTGCCCTGCACACACAGGGAGCTAGATGTGAGTGCCTAGGGCCCATGCAAAAAGCTGGGCATGGCTGTAAGCACAGCCCCGGTGAGTAGAGACAGGTGCATCCTGAGGGCTCATGAGCCAATCAGCCTGGCCAAAAAGGCGAGCTTGCAGTTCCGTGAGATTCTACCTTGAGTGATAGAAGACAACCCATCTATATCTTGCTCTGGTCTCCGCAAGCACATGCGTACGTGCACGCCCACGCCACACACATACACGCCGCTGAATGAGAGGTACAAAGCAAAAGGCACGGGGTGGGTGATCTGAGTGCACGCTGGGGCAAAAGAGGTTTTCCTCTAGTGATGACATCACATTTTATAGGCTGTCAAATGAATGGGAATGCAGCAGGTCAGGAATATTACACCCTGCACATTTGGGGCTACTTAGGGAGGGGTCTGAAGCCAGAGTGCCTGAGTTCAAACCGCAGCCATTCTACTTACTAGTTCTGGGATTTATGCATGGCCCACAAGTCACTCTGCCTATTAAACAGAAAAATGGCAGCACCTGCTCCTTTAGGTAAATAAGAGAATCAAAATGGGCTAATTTATATGAAATACAAGTTAGAAAAATGGTGTGAATTATGTTGTTGAAATCTAAATTTAGGCATCCATTGGTATCTGCGGAGGACTAGTTTCAGGAGTGCCCTTGGTACCAAAATCTGAATGCTAACATTCTTCTTCTACAGAGTGGTGTCATATTTCCATGCAATGTGCAAATATCCCGTATACTTTACATAGGCGCTAGATCACTCAGAATACCTCGTATGATATAAACATGAAATAAATTGTTACAACCTTTTTTCCCCCTGATTAAGACTGTGGATGTTTGAAGAAACCAGGACACAGATGACGAGCTGTGTAACTGCTTCCTCAATGCCAAGGCAGGTAAGAAGGAACAGGGCACAGGAAGGGCTGCATAATACCCCTTCTCCTTCAGCCCTTCCTCTGCCAACAGCCCACATCTGAAAGAGAGGTGGTTTGAGCCGTGTACACTGGATACTACACTTTCTGATCCCGTGTGATTTGAATACAACTCTTAACACCTTACAACTGCTTGTACTGATATAAGTTCATGCATGTATATCCACAGCACAGCAGAATATAACAATATCAAACAGAGTTAATCTGGAGAGATGGCACGCACGTTCCCACAGCCAAAACAAAACAAACCCAATGCTTCGCCCGTCTGGGTTGCTGCTGGCCCTGGACCCCGGGAACAGCAGCCATGACTATGAACAGACACGACTTTGTGTTCCGATTCTTCCCATAATTGCACTTCCCCTCTCAACCCAAGCGTGTCTAATAGCCCGCCAGTCCCTACTCCAAAGCTCTCTTTTAGGGTGTTGCGATCTCATCGCTAATGGAGACAACTGCTTCTAAACAGATCCGTGACATGTCTGCCTTGTAAACCTCTGAGATCATCGTTTGGGTGAGAAGGAGGACACTCTGGGAGTGGGATAGGAGGGAGGGGCAGACAACTGTGTCTTTCTTCTCACAAGACAAAGTGCTATTAGACCAGAGCTGTAGATGGCTCCGTGGGTGAACAGAGTGGGGGTGACACACAGCCATGAGGGAGCCATGAAGAGTCTGCTCTCTCTCCCTGACAACAGCAGGGTCTGAGAAACTGAAGGAAGTTATTGTAAGGCAAGAGCCTTGAGCATATGACATTCAAACTGGGCCATGTCACATCCGCCACCATACTTTTCCTCTTAAGACCTTTGTACTGATGAAGGATTTTATATGGGGTGGCATACAGCATCCCTCATGACCGGTCACAATGACCCCTCAGCTGTTTTGCCCCCTCCTCTGACTACACAGGGCTGAGATCCCAGTAACTGGATCACTGGTTCACCTCTAGTAAAAGGGTGACAAGTTGTCACTGCCCTCAAGAAACTCCCATCAGACCAAGAAGGATATGCTAGCATTCAAGAAGCAGTAAGCAAGTCATTTCCTTGTCTGTGGGGCAGTTCTGACTCATTATGTCCAATGGTTTAAAACTGGCCCAATGGATTACAAAGTATGCTGTTCTTTTAGGCTTTCATTCTCCTGTGACATACACATAACTACGGTGAGAGAAACACGAGTGGAATGTTTAAATGAAGGATTGGAGGGCTGGGAACAAGGAATCTGTCTTTTGTGTGTTCCCCAACAAATGAAGGGAAGGGAGGAGATGGCAACAGAGAGGGAGAGAAGAGAAAATATTCACATATGTAACAACAACAACAAAAACCTTAAGTTCCCTGAGCACAGCAATGCCACCACCACCATGTGGCCATCCTGTCCCTAGAACATGCGTGCCTGCCTTTCAGCAGCTCTCTATCTGCATGGCATGCTAGGTCTCACTGTGTACACCTTACTCAAAATCCACCACTAAAACCTCAACGGTACCAGAGGCCCACAGAGCTCCCAGACCTGCTGCGATCCGAACAGCAACAAAAGCCTGTCTGCCTGCCTACTCCCCATGCCTTTGCAAAACCTGAGAAGACCCAGTTGCTTCATACTGGTCCCGAGTCAGTATTCAGCTGAGTCATGGGTTTTCTCATCTCACCACTGAGCTGATAGAGGTTACAAACATTTCCAGAGCAATTTCTAAATGGTATCTGCACACCCCAGCTTTTGAGTGCCTCAGGGAAATTTCTGGCTTCGTGTCTCCTCCCTGCACTATAAGCTTAAGAGACTCATAGACAATGAATCTCCTTTGAAAGCTCAGGCAATGATGGTGGGGCCGGGAGAAGCCCACAGGTTAGAGCAACTATAGACCTGGACTTTAGTAGGCCCCTCCAATACACATAACACACATACCCAAGGAGCTGGACACCTTGAGTCATGAGTCTAAATTACAACACTCCCCTCCACGCCTGCCCTGTTTCCAGAGACATCCCAAAGTCTTACTTCATTCTTTTTGTCTCTGGAAGAGTTTAATGGGTTGTGGAATGAAAGAACTACCCAGAACCTACCTGTTGTGTGAGTGTGTGTACACTTGCCTGTATATTCATGTGGCTCTTAGGTGGAAGAGGCTGGAGTCGGGACAGCTTGCTGCTTCTGTCGCTTCTCCACCTTACTTTTTTGAGACGAGGTCTCGCTGGACCTCATTCTGGCCAGTGAATCCCCAGGGATCCACCTGTTTCCTCATGCCACTGCTGGGGTGGCACGTTCCAGGTAGAAACAGCCAAAACGACATTTCATGAGTTCTAGGGATCTGAAATCAGCCCTTCACTGCTTGTGCAGCAAGCACTTTTAACCACTGCTCCGTTTTCTCCACTTCCACATCCCATGGACAATGCCTGTGGTCACAAGTTTAACAGGAGCAGGATACAATGCTAAAACACGGGTTTTCTAAGTGGTAAGTGGCATGCTGAACACGGTAGCTGTGCACTGTGGACTCTGGATGAAAAATGGGGATGTGCTTTCACTGTAACAGGAGGTTGGAGCAAAGGTTAGGAATCAAAGGTGCCTAATGGTTATTGGATGGTACCACCCACATGTATGAGAAGTAATGGGAGCGTGTCTTCTAATTTCTTATAGGTTGCCTGCCAAATTCCTGCCTTCTTCCTAGGACAGAATCTTCAGTGTTTTCTTTGCCACACTGATATACCCTGTGTCATTATAAACAAACGCCGCTTTCTTTGCAGCTAATAACCACAATGTGTGGGTAAGAAACCTCTCCAGTATAAATCCATGGGGACAAGGCTGCATTGTGGGCATTAAATAATTATAACAATCCGACATGAGTCAGAGGATTGTTTTTCAATGGCCCAACTGCACTTCCAACTTTAAAGTCAACCCCAAACTCTCTTTTCCTGGCACTCCGTCCATGTGGTTGGCTATTGGGAAACAAGTCCCATTCTTTACAGTTCAGTCCCATTGCAAGACGCTGGCAACGTGGGCAATCATGAAATATTAACATGATACATTGATTTTTTTTTTTGTAAGTGTGGCCAACAGTGGATCAATTATATTACTATAAAAAGCTTTTCATAGTTCATGGGGGGGGGGGAGGTGTCAGGATCTCACTGCTGGATGGTACTCATGATGAAGCCAACAGTTTTGAAGAGGTTGGAACTCACAGGCAGAAAATACATTATATGTGACAGATGGGTGAAGGCAGTGTTCACAGAAAGACGGAAGATGTTTGCATCTGCCAGGAAGACTGAAATAGCGCACAACAGATCAACAAGTTAATTACTAAGACCATGCCAGCTTCTCTCCATAAACAAAAACAGAAAAGAAAAATACCAAACACTGGCCTTTCGTTCCCCTATATCAACCACTGTATGCCTACACACACCGCCCTCTGAGGTAACATGTGCTGATTGCTACTTCCCAGCTGTCTCTTCTCTGAACTTCTTTTATTCCCAACAGTTTACTGTGAACTCTGGTTTCACTGGTTTTTGTTTGTTTGTTTGTTTTTTTGGTTTGGGTTTGGTCGGATGAGGTCCCTGTGTGCAGCCTAGGCTGGCCTTAAATTCACAATCCTCCTGCCTCCGAATCCCTGGCTAAGATTACAGGCTCATGCCACCATGTCTGACATACACTGATTTAAGACGTGAGATAGCAACAGTGTGATAGGGTGTGTGTGTTCATCCTCATAGCAGAGAGGCTGAAAGAACCCTATTTCCTAGAGAGTGTGAGTCCAAGCAGTGCCAGTCCAGGTTCTGGTCCAGCCACCAGTGATGATGTAGAAGGTACATCATATTATTTCAAGGAAATAATATTGGTGGGTCCACAGGAAAAGGACACTGCATGCCCTGCAGTCTCTACTTTCTCATCCTGATGCTGCTGTGGTCTGCGGCCAGATGTTCCAGAGTCATCATGACCTTTGCTCCTCACCCTTTGCCAACAGGGAAGATATGCACAGATGTGGTAAGCCAATAGCCACAGTGTGTGCATTCTCCCTTCTGTGCTCCAAGTCTCACATGCAGAAGGTAAGTGCTTCCTCTTTCTCAAAATGCTCCACTAGGATTTTTTTTAAAGTCACCCAAATGGCCTCCTCCTGAGCTCCTGGATTAGGGGCTAGAACGGAAATGCCTGAATAAACAGACAAATGCCTTCAAATGCTTAGGGCTTAGAATCTAACAGGAGAACCCTCAGAGGAGGCGGGGAGAAGTCTGCCTGCCATCTAGCCTAATGGGGAACACGGACCTCAGCTGATTAAAAATTTGCCAAGTGGGGCTGGAGAGATGGCTCAGAGGTTAACAACACTGACTGCTCTTCCAAAGGACCTGAGTTCAAATCCCAGCCTTGCTTATAACCATTTATAATGAGATCTGGTGCCCTCTTCTAGCCTGCAGGCACATAAATAATAAAAAAGTTGTCAAGTAAGCTGGGCTTAGCAGAGCATACCTGCAAATCCTAGCACTCAGGGAGGCAGAGGCAGGCGGATCTTTTGAGAGTTAGAGACTAACCAAGTCTACAAAGTCCAGGACAGCCGAGGCTACACAGAGAAACCCTGTCTCAAAAACAAACAAACAAAACAAAAGGAATTGCCAAGTACAAGCATGGTATCCGACATCCTCTGCCCCTCCCCCAGCCCAGTAGCTTACCACCAAAAAAGAGAAAGTCAGGGCAGTAGCCAGACTGTGCCATCTCAACAGAAGCCCTGGCTGAGGTTGTAACAGCCCTCCCTGTCCTGAAACACTGAAGATTTCGGTCAGGAGCCAATCAAAGCCTTAAGTACAGCAATTAGGAGGTAACTAAAAAGAACAGCATTTCTGCTTCCTCCTGAGCCAGGGCAGCACCAGGAAGGAGTCCATTGATCTGTGCGGCAGTCAACAACTTCCATGCGCCACTCGCAGCCAATCCTGCTGTCCTACGCCCCAGGGCTAAAAATGCACAAGAAATGTGTGACCCGGTCTAGGTTCTGAAACACATGTAAGAAAGAGACATACCCAATTCTAAAAGCATCTGGTCCCTAATGCTTCTGAATATATTACAAATTAGTGCAATAATCCCCCGATTCACTGGAATTAGTTACATTTGGATTAAATTTTAGCTTGCAACTAGTTTCAGAGGTGTGGCAAAAGCTGATGCCCCCCCCCCCCCCGCGCATTATATTAGCTAAGGGTACACACAACCACAAGGACATTGTTTTATCCTGGGTCGCTTACATTTCTAGACTCTCTTCAAATTCCTCTGTTTTAACGTTATTAAATTTTATTTTAAAATCTTTATTTTTACTATTTTTTGCCATGTGCTGTGGTGTGCCTACACCTGCATGCTCACATAAGTGCAAGTGTCCTCAGGGGTCAGAGGCAGCAGACGCCTTGGACCCCTGGTATCAGGGTACCCCTCCATCACCATCCTCTATCATAACTACACCTTTTAAGTCATTTCAAATGTCCTGGAAACTTAATTAGTTGGAGACGGGAGTCCAACTAATTATGTTGTAGAGGCTGGTCTTGAACTTGCTGTCCTCCTGCCTCAGCTTACCTGGTTTTAAGGTATGGAATGTATTGCCATGCCCAGATATGGACTGAAAAACATCTGAAAGCCAAACATAATGGAAACCCCCGAGAAAGGGGCGGCTAGGTGCCCTCCCCCTTCCACAATGAAGACAGTGCTGTGGCCATCCCAGGGGAACAAAGGCTCCCCCAGCTCTTGTAGCCTCCTGAAAAACAGACACCAGGCTCCCTTTCAAAATCATCTTCTCCACAACTTGGAGAAAGGCCTCTAGAGCCACAGAATGAAACCTACCCTAATCTACAAACAAAACCTGCTTTGATGTCAAGCTGGCCTGCATCCCTTCTCAATGGCGACATATCAGCAGCTGCATCTCCATTAAGCACTTAGTCAGCAACCATTAGGGGGCCCAGTTCTGCACCAGGTGTCTCTCCAGAGGACTGAAAGGAACAAACTCATGCCTTGCCTCCTTGCCAGAGGGGCAGACTCATACACAATCGATCTCTGTCAAACACATGCACACACACGCACACATGCGCGCGCACGCTATGGGATTGAGGGTGCTATACCGGAGGCCACACCTTGCCTCTCCACCATCCCTGCTCTGCAGCTATTTGGTGCCTCACTGATTTCTGAATTTCCCCCTCAAGCTGGTCTTCCCCTCCATGACACTGGGGCCCACCCCTGGCCATTTTACAGTTCCTCTGAAGCCCACAGATCCCATCCCAATCCAGGCGCAGGGTTCCCTTCCATGCTAATTGTTCTGGCTGGGCTAGCAGCAAGTCGGGGGCAGGGTGCTTCTGGAGCAGAGATGTCAAAGGTTCTTTATAGTGCAGGCCAAAGCACCCTCTGCACACTTCAACAACCTACCAAGCAACTGTATATACATCCGATTTCAAGAACAAACTGGTTCAAGAGCTAGGGTAGAAACCAGCAGTAGGTACAATCCCAGCAGTCCAGGACACCATGCTCTCAGTGCATTCTGGCACCCTAGGCCTTGGCTCTAGCCATCTCCGCCAAACATCCTCTGTCCACGGAGAGTGTTCACAATGACCTACACTGTCACTTTTCACTTCTCCCACACAGCCATCCCTTGCTACCAGGGAGTGAGACAAGCCACAAACAGGAGGTGAGGGAGGACAAGAGAAGTTTCCAGAATGGCCTGCTTGTGTGTCATCAACTGTTCAGAAGCAGGATGCTGAACAGTGAGCAGGGAGAGACACTCCTTTGAGGTGTACTTGTTCAGGACCACATCCAGGGGAGCCAGACCAGTGATGGACAGCGGCTTCTCTCGTCCTTGGAATGACTCCAAAACCCAGTCCAGCCTAGTCCAAACAGGATCTGGGGAGTTCAAGGTGAATTTGGAGCTCACGGTGGCACCTTCTAGCACCACTCCACCTGGAGCCAGGAAGGGAGGGAGGCCCACACACCTGCAGCATCCGCTCTGAGCCTCGGGCATGGTAGACTTCACTCATGCGGCCTCAAAGGGCCCTATGTAAGGAAGGAGCTCACACAAACCCACATGGCTTACAATTGGGGTTTTGTTTTGTTTTAAAGCCAGAATGAAAAAAAAAATCAAAAGTCCATGGTTTTAACAGTACAGTACCTAACAAAAGCACCTTTGGGGGAAAAAATAAATCATACAGACACAGACAGATGAGAATAAATGGACGGAGGTGGACAGATGAATTGGAATGTGTCCATGTGCGTCTGTGTGCGCACACACAAGAACACACAGTTCTCCCCCGGCTCCAAACGTAAGGTGCAGTACAGAAGACAAGAGTACATCCCACAAAACTATCAACACGACCCTCCCTCCAGACCTACAACATGATTCACTTAACTGTGGATGCCCTCCCACTCGAATGAAAGCTGCTATCTCCATAGCTGCATATAGGAAAAACAAGTAACAAAAAACAAAAAATAACCCTGCCTTCCCGAGCTCCTCCCAGCTCTCATCCTTTCACCCTCTGACGGCTGAGGAGGAGTGGCTTTTAGAACTCCAGGGCAGCCCCCAGCCTCTGCTCGGCAGGCACCGCAAGCATTCTCACTGGAACCAGTCCACCACCTTCAGACCTGCTAACATTCCCCAGGAGCGTCTGACGCCAGCCACTGTGCTCATCAGCGCCTGCTCCAGTTCAGCACTCCTGCACCCACCAGAAGAGAGCTCTACTCTCCCAATTCAGTGCAGACACACCCCCTTGGCTGTTCTAGTATTATTATTATTGTTATTATTAATTTTTTGAGACAAAAATCTCCCTTAGCCTGGCTATCCTGGAACTCCCAAGAGGTGGTGTTAGGGCCAGCACCACCACACCACACACTGGCGACTTCACGATTCTAAGGACTAGAGAAAAACTGTAGGCTAACCAAATTCCTAGATTAAGCTTTCCCTTAATAAACTTAATGAATTAACACCCTCACCGCTATATCTGAAGCCTGATGACCATAAAGCATATAGTATTTCTTTTTGAAATGGGCCGGGCCAGTAGGCAACAGTCCCAGGAATTCTTTCCACCAGGTTTCCAACTAGACACTTCTACCTGGCTGCCTCTTGTTTGACGGGCCCCACCTCGTTGACATAAGGTGGAATACACTTCAGTTCACACAAAGACAGACCCTGGTCCTGACACAGAATTTGCACAGGCTGTTGCTAAGTCCTCAGTTCCCAGTGGGAAGAGTCTTCATTTCACGTGACCACATGCTTCCAAAAAACAGTAACAGGACTGGCTTTAAAGCAAAAGAGCGGGGAAAGGTTGAAGGACTCCCTTAGCTGATAAGTCTTGTTCTAGCAGCTTTCATGGCACCAGCAGAAATCTTGCTCCCTCTAGCTTCTGCTCATGTTCAGAAGTGAGCAAACATGCAAGCCTGCCAATGTTATAGACGTACAGACTTCGTGTCCTCACGCTGAGCCACCTCAGGAGGCTGGCTGACACTCCAATCAGGGGCAACTCTTCTCTACTGGAGGCCCCAGCAAGGCCGACCCTCTTCTGCCCTGCCTGTGATAGACAGGACACATGCCATCCCAAACAGCCACCATGGGATGGCTGTCTGACTCGTATACACTGGAAGCTAACTCTGGAGGTCAAGGGAGGCCAGTGCCACTCAGATCATCCACTATACCAGAAAGGACTGGCATGAGTGCTTTGGAGAAGCAGAGGAAAATGGGCGCTGCAGAGGCTGCTCTAAATGTCCTGCAGAGCTGGGGCACCTTCCAGTTACCTCTGCACAAGAGCCTACCAGTCTCCTGGCTGACAAAAGCAGCATTCCCCAAGCTAAGGAAACAATTAGAGCCATCACTAGAAGAGGATGAGACAGTGGTCCAAAGAACTCATTTCAGGGCCAGGCATCCAGACAAGAAGCTCCTTCAGAGACATGGGCTGAGACCTCTATGGTCAAAGGTCATGAAAAGCACTTCCAGACAGTAAGTAGGTCTTGCTCCATCCCCATGCCCTGAAGAGAGCTTGCACAGAGCTAAGAAACTGAGCTTAGAAAAGGAACCTTAGGTAGACAGAAATACCCAGGTGCAGGGAGGAAAAGACACTGCACCACAAAGGCACACTCTAGCACGGATGAAGACTTCCCCATAGCCAAACAGACAGAGTCCATCATTTGACTGTCCATGCTATACACACAGGCATCTGACCAAGAGGCTACATGCAACCAGGGCAGAATCACACACAAATGGCAGGCTCTCAGGTGAGGGGCCAATGACCAATCCCAACCCTTCTTCTATAAGAGAAGCTCCACAGCCAACAACAGGTCCACTCTCAGGAGATCCCTGGAAGTCATCTCATCTGGTCTGGCTGTTACCGTCAGAGGACAGTCCTCCACAACACCTGTCAAGGCAACAGCGCACACAAATGTTACCACTTCCATTGCCTTTCCAAAAGGAAAAACAGGGCTTTCACACTTAGAAAAATTAGTATAACGTTTTCCCCCTGACGCAGGGTTTCTCTTTGTAGCTTTGGCTGTCCTAGACTCCCTTTGTAGGTCAGGGTGGCCTCGAACTCACAGACCCACCTGCTTCTGCCTCCCTGAGTGCTAGGAGCATAACATTTTTTGATTGTGCTGTTAACACTACATTTTTCACAGGATTTTTTAAAACCTGCAATGTGATTTGTTTCTGCCCCAACAGTTTTACATTTGGTTCTTAATGTAACCCACATAATTTGTCCGTTTCCCATACCACAGAAGCAACCTCAGGACTTAGCCTGTGCTAGCCAACCTACCAATTCATTTGACTACTTGGTGCATCCTGCAATATTTACATGCAATTTCACAGTTGTGTCAACTGCAGAGTGCATGTCTGTGGGTCCAGAAACTGAAGATGAATGGCAAATTCAAGCGACCAGATGGCAGCTCCACACCTGACACTGAACTCTTACACTGGAGTGATTGTGGGACGGTATACAAGGCAAGACTGGAAAGGTCTCCAAACTCAAACAAATGGCGGAAATCACGCTGCCAACTTTGGAATCGTCATAGTCAACCGAGTGCTGGTTGTGTTTTTACATACATTCAGTACAATGCTGAGACCTGAGTGGGAAGAGCTGGCTTCTGATGTGGTAAGCTAGCCATAATCCTCCTGTGGAGGCCCAGAGACTTTGGAGGTCAGGAAGATCCTCCCTTTCACCCTTCATACCAGGGACCTAAGACAGCACGCCAGGATTTCTGGTCCACAGACTTGGCCTACTTCTAGGACCAATGAAGGTCACCCTCCTGAAGCTCACCTAGTCTCACTGCTGTGAGCACTCTCCAGTACAAGAAGTAGTCCTAGGGACCTGTTGAGGGTGTCCCTGAATGTTAGGGAGCAGGTCTGATCCCATTCCAGTGAGAGTACTGTCATCCTACCTGGACCAGTGAGGAACCTGTGCAAACCCTCAATCAATTCATGAATCAATCACACACACACACACACACACACACACACACACACACACACAGATACACAGATAGATAAGTAAATAAATGCCCTCAACAATTCTTTAGTAATAAATAAACTAATAAATTAATTAAAAAAAAAATCCTGAGATCACCTAATCAGCCTAGAATAGCAACAAATGAGCTATAAAACTAACTTGATTTACATAGATTGATCCTCAGCAAGGTACAAGGTGTATCAATCAATGCTTCCACAGGCTTCCGTGCCTACTAATCTTTATCTAATCACATGGCACTTGACTCTGTAGACAGTCTCAAATTCAAAGCCTCCATGGACTGTCTTTAAACCATGCTGCACAGGAAAGGGTCTCTATCAGCTTGTCAGCAGTATTAAGAGGTGCCCATAGGAAGAGCGAGCATTTTGCAAATCAAAACTCACCAAGCTGTACAGAGAACTGGAGCCCCAACTTTAGTGAGTCTCCATCAAAGGTGGCTCAAGTTTTGTTTTCTTTTTTACAATCAGCAGGTTGGGTTACATATTCTTTACTTCCAGAGTAAGAAAGGAAGTTAATACCCATGATGCATAATTATGACATAACAGCTACAGAGTTGGACCAGAGCTGTGATCTGAAATAACAAAAGGATTTCTTATAGTAAAAACGACCTAGCTCATAAAGCACACTTATAAAGGCTCTACCTAATGTTTCTAAATTGAAACATCCCCTCAATAGAGATAGCTAGGGACTGAGGGGAGGCCTCAGTTGATGAAGGGTCATAGGAGAGTGAGGCCTGACTTTGGATCTCCAGCAACCATGTTTAAAAAAACAAAAAACAAAGCCAGGGATGGTGGTGAGTACCTACAATCCCAGCATTGGAAAGGATGAGACAGGAGGATCCAAACAGCTCTGGCCAAACCAGCAATCTCCAGCTCAGTGACAGATCCGGTCTTAAAAACTACAAAGTAGAGAGCAACAGAAAGATACCCAAGGTCTGCCTCTGGCTTCCACAAACACGTGCCCAAGAACATATGTACGTATGTACATACATGTATGTACACACACACACACCAGGAGACAAGTAAATAATGCAAAGTATCGTGTTAACTGTAGTATTACTTATGTTCATTGTGAGTACCTGTCCCTCACATGGATGGCATGCCTGTTCTTGACAGAACTTTTATGAGTACAAATCCTTAAGGAGATTCACCCTAAACGCAGCAAATCACTTAAAGGTCATGTGACCCCTGATCAAACATGGCTCCCAAAGTAGAAGTCTCGCCTATCTTTGTAGGATTATTAGAAAGCACTTGAAGAGGATGAGGAGGAGAGGAAGAGGAGGAAGGAAGAAGGAAGGAGGAGGTAGCAGTGGCAGCACAGTTTGAGGCATTCATTATTTCTGAACCCAGAGGCCAAATCTGATTCACCCTGACGCGTGTGCACTTTGTGCGCACTACATAAGATGCTTTTCCTTTGCCAAGTCTAAGCCGGACCAAATGCGCCCTACACCTTCAATAGCATGAAGGACACTTGACTATGTTATCTGAGCTGTCCTCTGCTGAAGAAACACTATAAACTCTGCCTTCTCTGTGAGGGGGCAGATTCCTTTTGTCCCCTATGTATGCCTAACATATTCCGAAGCAACTGGTCCTAGGTACCAAGGACACAGAGAAAAGAGTGCCTAAGTCCATGAGTCAATCAACGGAAGGCATCTTCTCTTCCAGCTATGAGGTTCACTTCTGCAGGAGCCATGTGTATTAACCACTGGGTTCTCTCAGTCAAGAAAGCTGCTGAGTCGGTGCTCAAGTTTGCATTACACCAGGACATCTAGACCCTGCCCTTCTTCACACGACTCTTCCAGCACTGGCAGAGTCCTTTCTGGATTCTGAGTTAAGTGCATAGGTGTCAACTCAAGACACTATGCAAACACCAGGCACTGAGGAAGACAGCATGGTCACCCCACAAAAGGCTCTCCCGCTCACCTGCTCTCATCCTTGGGTCTTAAACCAGCTGCGATTCAGATCAGTCTCTGCATTCAGCCCATAAAATGTGTCTATTTTTAACAAGGAGACATGATTAAATCATATCAAATGTCTTGTTTACTACATTAACCTCAGTTTCTGCTTAATATGCTTCTCAAAGACAAAGAGACAGCTTGCCTGAAATGGCCGGATTTTAATGAGCCTATGCTGGGTACAAGAGATCTCCACTAGGGAAAAGCCTGGCTTTTCAGCCCTTATTTAAAAGCATTATATAATAATAAATGGGCCACAGAATTGAATTTAAAGCCCTGGAACGCAAGCTCAGGCACAAGCACTTTCCCCTTCAGGTTCCCTAAAAGATTTGAAGAATAATGTTTGCACTTAGGAGGCAGAGTCAAGAGTTTGTCAGTTCAAGACCAGCCTGGGCTACACAGCAAGTTCCTGCCCACCCTGAGCTACACAGTGAGATGTACAAAGAAGAACGTAAAGGATCCAGGGAGGGAGACATCCTAGATGCTCTTTGCTCTGCAGAAAACATTTCTTTTAAGCGTAAGCTATGGGGGCAGCAGAGGTGTCTCAAAGAATATTCTACTCTTGGATGTGACGATGATCTACTTGCAATACCTATGACCCCACTGATAACCGGGACTGCCTGATTTGACTAGCTAGGTGGGTGTCTCCTTTCCATCCTTACTGCTTGGCATTTGTCCCTCCCTAGGCCGCACACTGAAGTGAACCATCTCCCCAGACAAAGAGTACCTACTTCTCTACCGTTAAGAGTATTCCAATCTACTCCCATGCTATAACCTTCAGCCAAGGCCTCGTGCATACTGTACTCCGCTAGCACGGGGCTCCAGGAAAGCTTACAGAACAGCTTACAGCTGGGCTTCATGTCTTTTCCCAGACTCAGCTTCAGCAATGGGACTGTGCATACACCCCCCGATTCTATCTAGCTTTTATAATGTCTTAAGATGTATCTACTTTTATTTTATCTGTATGAGTGTCTTGCCTGCAAGAAAAAAGAGTTGGAGCCCCTGAAACTGGAGTTACTGACGGTTGTAAGAACTGAACACGGGCCCTCTGCAGGAGCAGCCAGTGTTCTTAACCTCTGAGCCACCTCTCCAGCCCCTCTATATGGCGTTCTTAGCACTGCAGGCTGCTTATTCTGCACAGACTAAACCTACCAACAATCCTGTGTAGACCTGAGTATGGAGCCAAGTCACAGGTCACCATGAGCAGCCCAGAGAGCCAATTCCAGTAAGCTCTGTTCAGTGTCTATGAGCCACAGCAGACACTCGGGATTTGAGCCTTCTTCCCTACCCACCTCCCACCTCATCTTTTCGGGTGTGCCACACACATAGCGCTCAATCAACGAAAGCTGTGAAAGCATTATCATCTTTGTGGCTTATGAAAAGCCATAGTTCTCTCTCCCTTCCTATTTTACTCAAAGCCACCTGAAATTGCCTGTGTTCAAACACGGCCCACATAAGCCATGGAAGCTACCGAAGGCAGGAAAGAGGAGCCCTTCCTCATTAGGATGCAAAAAAGAAAGGATTCTACATTCGCTGTGTGAATTTAGACTCTAAACGTCTAAACCCACCATGCTAGGGCCTTCAGAGAGGCCCACAGGAGGAAGAAATTTCCTCGAGCGTTCTGTGGCTGAGAACACCTGGGGTTTCAGGATGAGTGATAATGGATAATTTACCATAAACAGGGAATGTGAATGAGCTTAGAAAGCCTTTCAGGAAAGGAGGAGAAAGCAGCCTCTGGACTCAGGGCCAGGTGGGCAAGGACAGCAGCTTTCTGCCAAGCAGAAAAATATAGGTAAAAAGATTAGGCCTGTGTAACTTTTGTTTTCTACACATCCAGCACCCAGGATGGCCCTGGTCAGGAGGCTGCTTGGCTCCTGGATACCATGGTGTTTTTCTTTCTTGACAATTCACTTCCCCAACAGGCACGGTGCCAACACAAATGAGACTCAGAGCACTGAAAAGCCCTTCAGGTAAACAGTGTGATAAGCTAAACTGAAAAACTAGACAATGTTTTTGGACTATGAGGTAGTTGCTATGGAGACAGTTGCTAATTAACTGCTTTCAAGCAGGAGAACAAAGGGCTCAGGGCAGGCAGGCCTCTGTATCTCCTCACTAGCAATGCAACTGGCTTGCGCAACAGCACGTCGCTCATATCTGGAATACCTGAGACCTGGCTGATCTGCTAGATGCCTGGGGAATTGACAAAAGTGCATTTTCTTCATCTTGACCTGGATTAACAGCACCTGGCCACCAAAACCTGTCAGGGAAGCAAGCTACACAGTGCAGCAGATTCACAGGTACCAATAAAAAGCCCGGCCCTTCCCGAAACAGTTATCTCCGTTGCTGCCCAGAGACATTGGAGAAGTGTTCGGATGAAGGGCTGGGCAGAGAAGCTTTTTGTTTTGGGTCCTGGGGTTGAACCCAGAGCTTTGCACATACATGCTATACACACATTCTATCGTGAATGAGAATGTCAATAATTTGTACGCCCGTGTGTGTTTCTAATGTGTATGCATGAGGCCATAAGTCTACTCTAGATGCCTCTTTCTATTGCTCTGCCTTATTTTTTGAGACAGGGTTTTTACTGACTATGGAAGCCACTTCCTGGCCTAGGCCTAGCCAGAGAGCCTACAGATTCCACCCATCTCTACACCAGGGCCCTGGGGTTACCGACAAGTGCGTAAGTGCTGGGAACCCAGACTTGTGTTCCCATGCGTGGACAGTAAGCACCTTACCCACTGAGGCATCATCCCAGTGCACCTCCACCCCAAACTTCCCTTCTAAATGTTAAGTTTAACTCTTCATGCTCCACTAAAGACAGGGGAGAAAAAGTCTTTCAAAACAAAGGCATAAAATCTCTCCTCATTTGGGATTCAAGTTGCCTGTGGAAAACAGTGTCTGGATAGAGCTCAAAACCTAACAATAAAACCCACAACCACACAATACTCTTTAGCCCAACATTATGTATACTCAATAAACACGCACAAGGGTGAAGCTGAAATGTGTATGTCTTATCACCCTTTCATACACATGCCTATGTGTGGCTTATCACGCGCTCATTCCTCCTACATCGCCACCGCCACGCTGACTGGGCGGTCTGAGACAACCAGTCCAAGCCGGCTAGCCCTTTCCGGACATCAACACTGACGGGGCATTCGAACAGCACAGCTAGTGAGCAGCGGGTCTTGGACAGACATGGAAAGACTGTGATCCCTCTGTCGAGAGCCAAGCTGTTGCTTATGCCAGGTTACATGAAAACATATCTGCATTAAATACATGCCACTGCTGTCCAATAAGCTTTGCCCCCAAGAACACATCAAACAAGCCTTTTGATTCTGAAGACTCCCAGATCAACGCGACCTGGAGCATTCAACTTCATTACCAGAGGCAGAATCTCTATTAAGCAGGCCATGATTCTCAGAGACACAATAAGAGAATTCTCAGCTGGATTCTGGGGCATCTAGCTTCATAAACAACCTTAGAAAAAGCCTGATGGTTTTCTCGAATGGCTGACATGCACCCAAGTACATGAACTGTGAAAGCAGAGACGCAGGATCACACCCAGGTTTTTGAGACACTGTATTTTGTAATGTTGGATCCCTTGAGCTCTGGTTTTTACATCTGCAAAAGATACCAGTTTGGAGGGTCACTGAGCTCACTGGGTGTTTGCTCCAGTCCCCAGTCTATAGCAAGCCATCATGAGACCACAGCTGTTTACCACAATCTGCACTTAGGAACTGCTTTCCTTTAAAATGGCATAAAGTTGCCGGAGACTTCAATTCCCCAGGAAGAGGGAAAAGGTATTTTCAACCTGATTTGTGACCCCATCTGTCCACCATACCAATGACTATGTGCGCAGTTTTAACTGGGGGCACTGGACCTAACTGTGACCTAAGCTCAGTTGAAAGTATAACTGGCTCTGGGAAAGCAAGGAGTTAACTTGTTCTGCAGCAGGCAGTTTTTAATAAGGCTTGCAGCCCGAGCACCTCCCCGCCTGGGTTAAATTTCATCAGCCAGTGCCCAGGGGCAACTCACCTCCACCTCATTTCAATGTTTCCTCTGCTTCTTCCAGACTGCTCCTATCACGCACCCATCCACCCATCCATCCACCCATCCACCCATCCATCTACCCACCCGCCCACACCTTCACCAGAACATTTGCCACTACTTCCATGGCTGTAAGCTCTACTTAAGGTGTGCCAGCATGCACACACACTGTGCTCCCTTCTCCCTATCTGTGTGACAAAGAGGGACCAAGTTAGGAGGGAAAAATGGGAAAGCTAGCTGGACATCAGTAACATGTTAGGACACATCGTTCCCCACTCCCCCAATACCCACTGTCTTGGCTTGGCTGTCTCCTGCCACGCAGTCAGCCCCCTGGGCCAGGCTAGACCACACAGGAATGAACAAGAGCCACGACTCCTATGAGCCACCTCTGCAGGTATGACAGCTGTCCCCCACACAGAAGCTTGTTCATCTGCCCTCTGCCATAGTGCCCATGGAGATACCACCACTGCACAAGCAAAAGTCTCTGCACTGAGATAAACTGGGGTCTGAGATGGCAAAGCAAGCAGTAACGCTGCACAGGAAGGAAGCCAGGCTCTGGCTATTAGATATGGATGGCTGCAGACCGCTCTGCGCAGAGCCTGCCTGGTTCTGGGGGCGGAAAGGGACCCCTACACCCCAACCACAGAGTCTTCACCTGAACCATGGCTCTCCCACTGCCTGTCTCTTCTGAAAACCAGCTCCTGAACTGAAGAGCTTCCTGGTAGCCACCAATCACAGCTCTCTTGGGGCTTCTCAGCCCACACAGTCCAAGAAAATCCCAGAAAAGGGTTTTCTATCAAATTACATACATTTTTTTTAAAAAGTGGGAGAGGGAATCATTGCAACACCTGTTAATGCCCCTTCTTTCAAAAAGCACCATTCTCTTCTCGGCCACCTACTTCTGCCCTACATGTGGGATTCCAGATGAAACAAACCATCAAACCATCACTTCCATCCAACTTGACAAGTAACCTCAAGACAGAGACTTATGTCACACACAGCTATTGGAACAAAGGGCTGGGAGGTTCAAACTGCAATGTGCCTGGCATGTTAAGGTCATAGCCCAGTCTCTACACCTCTCTGAACCACTTATTTCTTCTGCTGAATGGAAATAAACTACAATTCCTCTTACAGTTGTTGGACTAGAGATACAGTATCTGAAAAAGCAACCATAAATTATAAAGCCTTGTGAGTTAGGTTTGTGTATGGGGAGGGGGTATAATTTAACTCACAGACACACAGAAAACCTGATGAGGGAACATACTATAATCCTGGCCCTCAGGAAAATAGGGCAGGAAGACAGAGTTCCTGGCCAACCTGGGCCACAAAGATAGACTCTACAAAATGAGTATAAAGAAAAAACAAACAAACAAAAGATTTGTGGGAATAAAAGGCATAGAGCTGGGCTTTTAAATTGGTAATAATGGGGTGGAAACATGGTTCAGCAGTTAAAAGCACTGTATGCTCTTCCAAATGTCCTGAGTCCCATTCCCAGCAACCACAGGATGGCTAATAACCATCTATAATGAGGTCTGGTGCCCTCTTCTGGTATGTAGGCATACACACAGGCAGAATACTGTATAAATAATAAATAAATCTTTATTCTTAGTTTTTATGAACACTGGTATTTTGTCTGCATGTGTTAGGGGGTCAGGTCCCTGGAACAGGAGTTATATACACTTGTGAGCTGCCATGTGGGTGCTGGGAATTGAACCTGGGTCCTTTGGAAGGGCAGACAGCACTCTTAACTGCTGAGCCATCTCTCCAGCCCCATAATGAATCCTTAAAAAAATTAAATTAGTAATAATGAACCTAGTCCTCTGCATAATTACTGGGGCCAAGAATTTTTTTTAATGCCTTGTTCACATAGGTGTGGGGGTATGCATATGAATGCAGTACCCACAGAGGCCAGAAGAGGGCATCACCCGTGTCCCCATCTCTGTCCCCTACTCTCCTCCACCCCTACAGAAGGGCAGCTACCAGTTGTGAGCTGCTTGGCCTGGGTGCGGGGAACCAAGCTCAGGTCCTCTGTCTGCAAGAGCAAAAGGTACTCTTAGCTGCTGAGCCAGGCCTCTAGCCTTAAAATGACTTTCAACTACAATGACTGAAAGGAGGACGGGGACACATGCTTCTCCAGGATATTTTAAAACATCAGTAATTTAAAATTTAAACTTAAATAAGTTAATTTGTCTGAAGGGCCAGCAAATCAGCACACAGCTGTTTCTAATCATGTGAGACCAGCAGATAAATTACAAGTAAACAGTGAAAAAGCACTTCTCATGAACCTGTTCTAGCAGCCACCGGCCGAAACACAACTGAACCACTGCTCTGAACGCCCATCTTTCTGCTTTCAACATGGTATCAGTGAGCAAATCACCAAGTCTGTGTTTCTGTTTATTGCTTATTTACAGGTGAAGAAAGAGGGAAGGCAGGAGAAAGGAAAGCAATTCAGATGTTGAGCCTGCATCTCCACTCCTTCTCCCCCCACGTGTGATGCCTTGAGACATCAATCAGTCTCAGAAGCGCAGGCTCCTTTTATGGAGACAAAGCATCCAGGGTCTCAAGCATCTGAGAGAAAAAGGGAACCAGGACTGCCTTTGTGCCAAGCTCAACTACAAATGCAAGATCTGTTTTCCTTCTGTGTTCACACAGAGCTCTCTGCCTTCAACACACCAGAAGCCTTTTCCATTTGCTTGTTTCAATAAATACACTCACTGGTTCCAAGTCCCTTCATGCATGTCTTTGACCTGAAGCCCTGAGAGCCTACTATGTGTGGACCAGTGCCTTGCATCTGGTGGGAAAATGGGAATCAAATTCTAGCCTTTAAAGACAGCTTAACCCCACTTGAACCTGACTTTAAGAAACTGGGTTTAACAGCTGGGTGATGTGTTAATCAAGTGGAGTTACAGCAAAGTTAATGAAACATGCTAGAGAACACGAGTACTCTCCAAGTCTGGAGGAAAGAGATCAAAATAACACAGAGTGGTCTGGAAGGGGCTGGTGGAAGGGAAGCCAGAGTCTTGGCTTTCCAGGCAACAGGCACGCATCACTTCCAAGAAGCAATCAACAAGCATGTATGGAAAGGGGTTTTATCTGCCGCTTAAGTGTAGGTACAAGATTCAAGCGTGGACAGAACAGAGATAATAGGGTCAGTGCTGCTGAGGCCAACCTAACAGGGGCATAAGACAAAAATACAGGTGTAGTTCACTTTTCCTTTTTGAGGCAGAGTCTCCCCACGGCCTTTAGCTCACAGAGATCTACCTGCCTCTGCTTCCAGATGCTGGGATGCAAGGCTGATGACACCACAAGGCTATCTCTACCTCACTACCTAATGAAAAGAATCACTCTCTCTTTGGAAGGATACACACAGCTAGAAGATTTCTCATGGGTAGGCTATGGTGGTACAAGCCTTTAATCCCAGCACTCAGGGGGGAGAGGCAGGCATTTCTCTGATTTCAAGGCCAGTCTAGTCTACAGAGAGTTCCAGGTCAGCCAGGGCTATACAAAAAAGACCCTGTCTGAAAAAACAAAACATAAAATAAAGAAAATTACTCCAGTATTAAATAGCAACTGGTACTTGGGTAGTGAGCCTGTAAGGGGGGAATGAGAATTCAAAAGATGCCCCAAGGAGTAACCTAAGAGCCTGGTGTGTGATATGAGGAATTGTGAAATATATAGTCTGGGCCAACCAAGGATACATGACAAGACCCTGTAGCAAAACAAAAATAAACAAACAAAAATCAAAAAGTTCTGGCTCTGAAGAAGAGTATTCAGTGTCCTTACAGAGAGCAGAGTTCAGTTTTCAGCACTCCTATCAGGTGGTTTACAACTGCCTATGACAGGTCCAGGGGGATGTGAAACTTTTATGGCCCCTACATACACACAGAGGGCACAACTAAATCCTAAAAAAAAATTAAAACAAAACCGAGAAGGAGACTCGAGGATTATCCACAGCTTCCACAAGGGCTGAGTTAGTCAAGACGTTTCTAAAAAGGCAGTAGACAGGGGCCAGCAAGGTGGGCCAGCAGAAAAGGGCCTGCTGTGAAAAAACGGCTAGCTTGAGTTCAACACCCAGAAACCACACAGAAAGCTGGATGTGGTGGCCCATGCTTCAGAAAGACAGACTAGCCTGGGAATGCGTCATAAGCCAGCTTGTAGTACACCACCAAGTGGCAGTATCAAGGGAAACTCTGCCCACAAAGTGAAAGGACAACTCCCAAAAGCTGTCCTATGGTGCACACGCACACACACACACCCTCTCACATCCCACACACACACAAAGAGGAGAAGATGATGTGTTTTTAAAAAGTGATAGATGGAAGCTGGAGGAACAGACAAACCCAGACAGGCCCTAAAGAAGAGGAGTCACATGAGCAACAGTCAGAATCCTGGCTCTTTCCTCAAGTCTTGGCATAGTACCAAAGGTACTCTGCAAGCCCAAAACACACAAAGCACCCCAAATTTGGTTTACAGTCAATGGTTCTACAGCAGGAGTTTTTAATTCTGTGTGTGTAACAGAGAGAAAACGACCACTTATTTGTGTACATCTGAAAATACACAGCAAATTAAAAAGAGGGGCTGGAGAGATGGCTCAGTGGTTAAGAGCATTGGCTGCTCTTCCAGAGAGGTCCTGAGTTCAATTCCCAGCAACCACATGGTGGCTCACAACCATCTATAATGAGATCTGGTGCCCTCTTCTGGTGTGCAGGTGTACATGCAGGCAGAACATTACATACGTAATAAATAAATCTCTAAAAAGAAATTAACCAAAAGGTATTTTCTAGCTATCAGAGATGTTTTACAATTTGAAGACCCAGCACCGATTATGACCTGAGAAAGTGAGTGAGTGGGGTGGACACGAGAATATGGAAGAACTATCAAAGCCCTTAAAGAAAATAATCCAGCTTTTAACTACACTTGGGAATTGGCACTAAGGAAATTACCAGGATTATTATTCTAAGACACTCACATTAGCTACTCATGGAATGAAAAAAATCATTTTAATCACAATCAAAAATAGGGAATTAACTAATAAAGTATATTTGAATACATATAAATATTTCCTATGTACATTTCTTGATAAATAATTGTAAGCAATTTTAAGTAACTTCAGAGATTCCCCCCCCCCCCAAAGACCTATAGGTTTGGAAGTCACGATACTGAGCCAGGGGTGGTGAAGCAAGCCTTCAGTTCTAGCACTTGGGAGGCAGAGGCATTGGGAGCTCAGGTCCAGGACTGCCAGGCTTACAAAGCAAGTTTCAAGTCACCAAGTGTTAGTATTTATTCTAAAACGACACCATGCACACTACAGATATTATATGAAAGAGATTTATTGGATAGGGGTGGAGAGATAGAGAAGAAAAGGAAAGAGAGAGACACAGTAAGGGCCCCCAGGGCAGAAAGCGTGGCAGAGACAGTAAGAAAGGTGAGCAAGAGAGAGACAAAGTGACAGGCAGGTTGGTCCTTCTACAGCTTGCACATGTACAGCTGGACCTTTTCTGCCACACACATCTGGTAGGCAACACATGATGACATCATAAATTACTACGAAACGCTGAAGCAGGCTGCCTATACGCTATCAGCCAGTGGTACACAGAGTAAAAAAAAAAAAACATGTTCAATTTTACAAAAAGCTACAGTCACAGAAATAAAAGAAATTAATATACACCAAAATATTAACTTAATTAGGCTGTGGTTAATATTCCTCACCCAGCTCTTTACACTCTGCAAAATGAACATTCCTCCAGTTGTATGGTCAATGACTAAACAAATTAATATTAACTTTATTAATTTCTGAAATATGAATTGAATTTATTTTAATGTTTTTCAATTTCTTCTAAGGCTACAACTAGAAGCCAAATCCACGAGTATACTTTAAAATTAGAAACTCTGAGTTGCAATATTCAGATAATATGGTCACTAATCCAGCATTTTACCAGCCTCTTGGCATATCAACTTTCTCGTCTCGTTAACCCTCACAGTGGCTACACAGCTGCTCCCCAGAACCACCCGGTGTTAGAGCTGATGACCACTGGGGAATGAGGGCAAGCTCTGCAGACAAAAGCTGTTCTGTGTGCACCCTGCCTCAAGACCCAGGGCTTCTGAGATTGCAGCCCTCGGAGGGGTCCCGGGAGCCGTCCACATGTGAGCGCCCGTGAAGCTCACCCAGGCACAGACAGCTTTTCTGAACGGCAACACAAAACAACAACAGGTGTCCAGATGGGCCTATTTGTTCATCTAGCCCCAAACCTTCTTCATAGTGCTGAACAGGGCAGACTTGACTCAGATTCCCTTTTCTTGTTGCTCTCAATAGCCCTTAACCCCTTCCCCACCCCAAGGAAGGGTCCAGCCTTAAGTTGTCTTAAGAAGAAATGCCCCAGCAGGGATGGGTACTGTTCTCTATCAGACCGGGATGGAAATCGCTCTTAAAAACACTTTCATCTTTGTAAGTGTAAAAACACTTTCATCTTTGTAAGGTCATTGTAGGTCACCCATCAAGGACTCTAATCAGGAAGGTGATCTCCAAGTGTCCCCAAGCACCTGAAGGAGTGTCCTGAGCCACACCCGTGCAGCCTCACCTCCCATTCCCTAGCCAGAGTTTCAGTAAATAGAATCCACACTCCAACTGTAATGGCTCCCTTGGTTAGCACGTTATTTCTAGGCCTCATGGGTTCCTTGGGCTCTGTAGTTTCCAGTGATCACCTACCTTTATCCCGGTAGCCACTGAGGAACTCCTATCTCAAAGGTAGACCATTCAATTGGACAACTGTCTTAATCTGCCCCTCCCCCCCAGCCCCCAAAAAAATCTGTCAAGAGGATCGGAGGCTGATACTTAACTCCTGTCCTTCACTTAACTAACCTGTCACCCATAAGCGGCTGGAGGCAAAAAAAAAAAAAAAAAAAAAGCTGGAAACATCTCAAAAGGAGACCCCGCCCAACTCAGAAACTGACAAATCCTTATCAGGTCTCTCAGAGATAACACAGTCCTGACATAATCTTCCATCAACTAGGAATCCCTCTACCAAGCCCGCAACCCACATAACAAGAAGAAGTTCACCCATGCTGGTTCTGAGGAATTCAGGAGGCCAACGCCCAGAAGACCTGAGACAGATACCTTTCACTGATTTCCACCCAACTTTACTGCCGAGATCCACCTGCCTCTGCTTCCCGAGTGCCAGCTGGCTGCCTTCTTCTTTGCAACACAGCCACAGGTTGTAAAGGAGTGGGGCTGAATGCCTGGCACTTGCCATTGCTGGAACACCTCTGCAGAGTGACCTCATTCCCAGAGCACAAAGCTCCCTGTAAGTGTAATGGAAATCTGCATACAGGCATGTTTGGTTCTCTCGGATAGATCTATGTCCTCAAGCAGAACTACTCTAAGCTGAACATTTGAACTCCATGGCTGCTGTCCAAGAAAGCTCACCACTCACATTCTCCCTGACTGTGTGAAAAGGAGCCCCAATTCCCCACCTTCCCCACCACCAATCAGCTTGCTCCCTCAGCCATCCTAACCATGACTGTGTCCTAACCATGGCTGTAAGGAAATGTCTATGTCTGCAATAGACAGTAGGATCTGGTGTTTCTGTGCCTTTTGGCAATTTATTTATCCTTCTTAAGAGGGAAGGCCTGCTTAGATCCACTAGCAGCACTGGTCTGGGTCAGTGAATGAGAAGTACACATGATCTTCTCTTTGAACCTATCTCATGCTGGAGTGAGGAAACAAATACAAATGTCCCTTCACTCGATTCCCTTCTGCCACAGCCAAAAAAGAAAAAAATCACATGCATTTTCTCTCCTCAACTCACACAGGGGTGAAGACATTATTGTCCTCTTTGTCCAAATTTGTCATTTTCTGGGCAAATGTTATCCCAGGGAGCACAGAGAACATGTGAACAGCTTTCAAGGGATCAACTGTCTATTGGAGTAAAAATCACCATGAGACAGAATGACTACCTCTCGGCTAAGTGGGAGAGGTGATGTCTAGGTGTTATGCCCAAGGATGGTAGAACAGAACAAACTCCCCATCTCTGACCATGCTGGGGAGAAAGGTCTCCAGTGGGCAGATAACAGACACTGTACGAGGCTTCTGGGCCCCATTGCAGGCAGAGCGACCCTGGAGACCCAGTGAGCAGTGACAGTTAACCCCCTGGCCAGAGGCCCAGAGACAGAACCCTGCAGAGGTAATGAGCTGAAACCTGTAGCACACACACTGTCACTGCTGAGGCGGGAAGCTGTCACCAGCAAATGAACAGATTTAAATAGCAGAGCAGGGGCTCAAGCAGTTCAGGCCTGACACAGGCTTCAAAGCAGCTGGAGGCCACAGCTCCCTGCTGGGGCCCTTCTGCTCCCTGAGCCCACTGGGCAAGACCCAGGATGTGAAGTGGTGTCTGTATACCAGCTGAGACCGGGACAGGCCCAACTCAGGGTGATGCCTACAGCAGCCCAGCTGAGCCCAGAGGCACCCCCAGCCAGGCGCAGACCTCCACATGCAGTGTGCTCCACTCACGGCTTTCATTTGTTGATACTAATTATCAAGCTGGCTGGGCAGCCATCTGGAGAGGCAGAGCAGGCAGAAAGGCACTCACACTGCAACTTAGGGCTGTCTACTCTGTGCCTGTAACTATTTCACCTGCTCAACGCCCTCAAAGCATTAGAAAGATGTGGGTCACGCACCCAAACTGGAATTGGGGTGGTCCTGGATATTCCATCACCTAGAGAGACGGTTTAATATTAAAAGTATGTGACTGCTCTCGAGAATCAAGGTTTGATTCCCAGCACCCATGTTGGGGCTCTCACAAACTGCCGCTAACTCCAACTCCAGGAGTTCTGACGTTATTTCTGGAGTCTGCAAGAATCTGCACTCGTGTGCACAGAGGCACACACATATGCACATCATTTTAAAGTAATAAAAAGTACTTAGGATATATATGTGTGTGTGTGTGTGTGTGTGTGTGTGTGTGTGTGTGTGTGTATATATATAATGAATATATATACACCCTTTTATATGTATTCAAATAGAAGAAAAGGCAGAGGTGGTTGTACGGGAGGGGGGCTGGAGAAAGGAAAGGGGAGAAGCAATGTAATATTTTAGTTTAAAGTATTAAATAAAACAATAAATCTTTAATAACGAAAGCAATGTTGGTAAGGATGATGTTGGCAGCCACATACTGGCAGCTTACATGAAACTAGGAACCGTGGAAGGGGCCGATACAAGTCACCTCACTTAACCAGCCGAAGCACTCTTCCACAGAAGTTTTATCATTTACATATTTAATCACATTTATTTATTTATTTGTTTGTTTGTGTGTTGGGAGGTGAGTCACCACAATTTGTGTGTGGAGGTCAGAGGCAGCTTGCAGAAACCTCCTTCCAGGGGACAGAGCTGAGGCCGCCAGGGTCAGCAACACACAACTTTACCCACTTGCCAGCCCCATCATTTTCATTTTACAAAAACGAATCTATGACTTAAAGAAATTACAGTGAAAGTGATAGGTAATAGTGTTAGATCATTTTTCTCATGAGTAAGTAGCCCAAATTGCACTTGGACACTTTGGATTGAGTTTTAATATCTGACCACCACCCCCTTTTTTAAAAACAGTCACTGGCATAATAGAAAAGGTATTATAAGCCAACTGCTCTCCTTGTTAATTACTCACACCTGGATTTTGACTTTACTCCAAGTTTTCTAAGCAGCCAGCCCTTCCATGGTACCCTAGTTTGTGCCCAAGGCTCAAAGCACTGGCTCCAGGGGCTGCTCAGCTCACCTCAAAGACAGTCAGACGTGCTTCCTAACTGGGAAGAGCCAGACTATTTCCATATCTGAAATCTGCGCTATGTGGACATGTTAATGTGTCTTCCATTTGTTCCTCCTCAAACACATTTTGTGGGTACTCTGAAAATGCTCAGCAAGGCTCGTTTACCAGTCTGCCATTAGTCAACAGGCTTGTCAACGGTTTTGGAAATATTTGCCTCTCCTGTCAAATTCCCATCATCAAAACAGGCTGACATTTAGAATAATTTTCACTACTTAAAAGCCAAGGCTGTATAGACCCTCCTGAAAGAACATGAGTTATTTTATGAACTCAAAGGAATCTTTACTTTTGAATGTATTCACTGCTTGTGTGACATTAAAACATTTTTCTTTCGCATATATTTTTTTGCTTCTGTGTACACAGCCCTGCATGCCACAATGCAGGTATGGAGGCCAAAGGTCAAAGGTCAAATGAGTCCATTCTCTTCTTGCACTATGTGGGTTCCAAGGTAATCTGGCTTGGCAGGAGGCTCCTTTACCTGCTGAGAGTCATACTGACCCTGCTCATAAAGCATTTGAAGGCAGCTCAGACTGGCCTTCAGATCTCTATCCTCCCACCTCAGGCCATGCTGGGGTTACAGGGGTAAAGGTCACTCCTGGCTTGTGTGAATCTTCAAAGCAGGCTGCCCTGGCCAGGTGAAACACAGTGCCTTATCTGCCTTTTCAGATTGGAAGAGAAAGGGAAGCTGTCAGACTCACCAGCTCTCTAACAATTTTAATTTAAGCCAATTAGTCTATCAAAAAATAACTTCAGGGCAGGAGCGATGACTCAGCAGGTAAGCATGCTTACTTCGGAAGCAGGGGACCCGCAACACCTGTAACATGGGTGCCGTGTAGGGCAGACAGCAGGGTTACTGGGCCTCATTCTAGGTTCGTTGAGATACGCTGCCTCAAAGAGTAAAGCAGAGAGTGGTAACACAGGGCAACACCTTAAGGGCACTGGGACGGACAGACACATACACAAGCACCCACAAGAGGGTTACGTGAGCAGACAAAATACCGTGATTTCTGTTCAGACTTTACATACATACGTACATACATTCCCTGTAAATATTTATACGTGAGTACATACACATAAACATGAGAGTAGGAGGGCCTGCTTGGGAGAGTGTGCCATGTGGGAGTGGGGGGAGGGGAGGCAAGTCATCTTTTCTAGCTGTTTCATCTTAACTGGATGAGGCTGGCATATTCCATTTACCCGCCACACACTCCCCTGTAATCTCCACGAATTCAGGCACTCACACCTGGTTTCACTCACTGTAGTATCCCCAACGCCTGCGACAGCATCTGTCACATGTTGTTCTTGACACTCGACAAACTACCACTGGGCTGAATAAAAGATCACTGTGATTGGCTTCCCGGTGCCTCTGCAGTGAGCAACCTGGCAGGTCCCTACTAACTGGGGTTGCCATGCAAAATACAACCTTTGCATATGACATGCTTGAATTAGAAAGTGGCTTACCCACAATTCAAATCTCACAGGGCACCCCACACGGACCATGGCAGACTTAGTACTAATTATAGAAGAGAATGGTCAGACTCAGCCCACCCAGAACCCCCAGGGGAGACAGAACTCTAGGGTGCCATCTGAAGACCCAGTGACCTTTTCTGTCCTTTATTACAGGGGGCCTGTGGAGATCCAAGTTCTGCCAGACTTGGACGAGAAATGGCGTGGTGCTGGCTAAGACAACCATAGGACAGAGAGCTCTGGCGTCCACCTCTTCTGCTGTCAAAAGTTCCTGCTCTGCCAAGGGTTGAGAGGCCCAGCTGCTCAGATGGAAACAATACAGGAGAGGCAAGTAACTAGCTCCCCTCTCTTTCATGCCAGGAGCCTGCAGCCTCGGGCTTTGCTCTGCACCTGCACAGTGTCCCAGCTTCAGGGCTTCAGCCAGTCACAGAACCCTGGAAGAGAAAGTGCCTCTTGTGCTACCAACAGGCCATGAATAAGAATAAGCAGAATGTTAACATGTATCCCAAGTCCTGAAAAATCAAATCACCCACATCTAGACACCGTACCATCAGATACCATCATCATGCTTTCAAAGGAACAGACGGTCCTCTGGTCTTCCTCAGAATTCCCACCTGCTCTCCTGGGTTTCTGGTGTGGGAGGAGCCTGAAGTTTCTGCTCCGCAGACCAAACCTCGAAGCACCTAGATCTAAAAGATCCTGGTACCCACAGTCATGAGATGGGGGCTGGGGCTGGGGCTGGGGCTGGGCCAGTGTAAGCCCAAAGCAGAGCTTTAGGAAGGAAGATCCCATCTCCTGCTTTGCCTGCCATGGTCCTGGTTGATTCTGGTTCTCCTGGCAAACACCATGCCACTCATTCTCCAAAGTGTTTCTGTTTGGATTTTAGATAGGACAGCCATACTGGGAACAACATCTGAGCCCTGGGACTGGCATGTCCAGGGGACAGCTATGCAGAAGCAGCTGCAAACAAGGCAGCCAGTGTGTCCCCAGAACTGGAACCAGGAAAGGGCCTCCCTGGAAGCAGCCTATGAAAGCTGAGGTGGCTGCCTGCCCTCTCCAGATCCCCTAGCCTTAAGCTCCAGGGGCAGCTGCTGTGAGCCTGCCCTCCCCTCCATGCCAGCCCCGATGAGCACATGCAGGCCCACACGTCCTCAGCTCCCAGGCCCCCAGAAAGGCCCAGCCCTGGCCCAGACACATCTTCACATGAGGGTATCAAATGACTGGGAAGCTACCTTTGATCTGACACAGAGAAAGGGCAGGCCCTACTCCTCTAACAGAGCCCGCCTACACCATCGCTGGGTTTCCTCTACAATTTCCTAGACCCTGGAGCTGGCCCCAGAACAGCCGGTTAAAGAGGGTTTAAAAACAGGGACCATCTCCTGCTGGCATCAACACTCAGTGAAGGATGAGGACTGCAGAAAGGAAACCCCATAGGGAGTCAAATTCCCAGGGAGGCTGGGATAAAGGAAACTCCATACTGGGCCCAGACAGCTCTGGTGTTAGGAAAGGCTAAGATCATGGGGCTGACTGGTGAATGTCTTGTTGGGAGCTCCAGAGCAGAGCAGGTCAGAACGTTAAGCATCCTCTGAGGCTGGCAGGAAAACCATCATGCCTGCATCCCACCTAGCCAGGAGGCATGTCTGAATACTGAACTACTGTACTACTGACTTCTATGAGCTGGCCCATAGCTAAGCCAGGACCACAGCCTGGCAAGTTACTCTAATACAAGCAGAACCAGCCTTCACATACAACATCATCTAAGAAGGACCACTCTTCAAAGTGACTTTCAAACAACTCAAAGCCACATGCAAGCATGCATCTGCATATGTGTGCCCACTCCTGCCATCACAGACACAGACAGGGCCATCAATGGCCCGCTGCAAGTTTCCTCTCACCAGAAGACAATCCTGGGCTCAGGGGTCAATTCTTATCCAAGAAATGAATAGCTGCCCTCATTATTTCATCAGAAGGTCCTTAAATGTGATCTTTGTTTAAAAAGGTGAGATTGTGATAACGGGGAATCCTCTCGAGATACATGATGAGCTTTCTACTAACACCTTCCACCAAGTCAAGCATGTTTGAAAGTCTGCAGTGAAGCAGTTGCTGTGCTGAGGACAAGGGTACAAGGTGGCTGAGTCACAGCACCTGCCCTTGGAGAAACCTTAGGGATTAGGGACACACACACACACACACACACACACACACACACACAGTGACCTCAAAAGTTCTTAGCATAATTTAAGAATCAAATCCGACAAGCTCGTCGACAGATGGCTAATGATCTGTTAAAGGAGCACCATGCCGGGTGCAGTAGCACACATCTTTAATCCCAGCACTCAGGAGGCAGAGGCAGGCGGATCTGGGAGTTAAAGCCAGCCTGGTTTACACAAGTGAGTGTCAGGACAGCCAGAGCTGCACACAGAAAACCTGGCTCAAAAGAGAGAGGGAGGGAGAAAGGGAAAGAGAGAGAGACAGAGAGAGACAGAGAGAGAGAGAGAAGACCTAGAGATCCAGCCCGGCCTATAAGACTGAGGAAGGTTCAGAGAGCAAGTGTCTTTTTTTAAAGACTTGTTTTTATTTTATGTGTGCGTGGGAGAACCTGCACATGTATGCATATGCACCAAAAGCACACTTGCTGCTGTGGATGCCAAGCCTCTGATCCCTCTCCAAGCAGAGAGGTAGTTGTGAGTGGGTGCTGGGAACTGAACCCAGGTCCTCTGCACATGCAGCTCATGTTATCAACTGCTCAGCCATCTCCCAGCCCTGGATGGGGTATTTATTTTTACAAGGCCTTGAAAGTCCTGTGGAGTTCAGCAAGCAAGAGAACAAGATGGGGGGTGTCCTCAGATCCAGGAAAATTCATTCTCCTTCTCCCACTATTACATGGAACCAATCTATCTGAGCAGATAGCGGAGTGGGGACACTAGACTCCTGGGACAACAAAGAGATCAGAACGGCGATTCTGGACCCAAACTGTGCCTTGTACCTTAGCTAGAACAATAACCACTATATAATCCTAGGCAATTTGTTAGACTGTTCTGGACCGTGATAATGTTTCAGGCTGCAACTACTTTAGAGGTATGAGGTCCCTATCCAGACATTACCATGCCCTCAATCTCTTCTCAGGGGGAAAAAAGGCCAAGCTTTCCTAAGAAGTCATATGTTATATGTATTATGAAAATAATGATAGAAACCATCTGTAAAAACTTCAGAGGCATAAATGTTAGGTATTTAGAACAGCACTTGACACAGTGCACACACAATAATAGTAATTAATGTTATCATTATTATTACCTCTAATACTTTGATTCCCTGTCATAACACCTGCCCTGTTCAGTCCAGGCCTTAGTGAGATACACATTTCCTTCACCACTTTCTTTTCTTTTCTTTTTTTTTTTTTGGTGGGGGGAGTTAGAGACGTGGGGTATTTCAAGACTGGTTCCAAACTCAAAGATCTGCCTGCCTCTGCCTCCCAAGTGCTGGGATTAATGGTGTGGTGGCCACGCCTGGCCATCCTAAGACATATTTCAAAGGGTCTCATCACTATGCCAGTGTCCATGGTTCCAGAGAAGCCTCTGCAGCTAGAAATGCTCATGGGTGCTGTCACAGGACATCCAGGCTGGCCCATGTGGGCACTTTACAACTCTAGTTACCAAAGTCACCTGATAGCAGCTTTCATAATCAACATCCCATCTCCACTCCAAGTTGTGTATCGGTGGAGCTTGCGAGCTGCATAAACATGAAATCTGATGCCTACTTGGACATGCTCAAGTGTTTAAGACCGCATCACTTTAGAGTATGCACGTCCTCCTCAGGCCATCACTGTACCCCAGAAATCACTCGGTGAGGTGATTATAAAGAGCTAGCTCTCCTAAGCTGTCATGGAAGCAACTGTGCTTGGAGAAGCATTCATTTGGGGACAGCTGCCAAAGCCATCTCAACACTGTAGTGAGTGAGAAACTCACAGGTGATGAGGACAGAAAGACTGAGGGGGGGGGGGGCCCACACACGACACACACACACAACCTCAACTTATAAACATAGCATAAATTTACTCATTTGCACTAGGCTCATCAATAACACGTCCTAAAAGAGAATTCTCTCTTCTATGTTGTCTAAAAGTTTCTCTGATGCTTGCAAAAAGAACAATGTTCTACAGAAAATTTTCAGGTACGGACTAGTTTCATAAAGAAAAGAAAAGAGAAAGAGAGATAGTCTCTGTCTCTTTCTCTCTCTCATTTTTGTTTTGAAACAGGGTCTCACTGTGTAGCTCTCACTATCCTAGGACTAACTAGGTAGACCAGGCTGGCTCCGAACTCACAGAGACCCACCGCCTCTGGCTCCTAATTACCAGATTAAAGGTGTGCACCAACTCCTGGCAAATTTTTGTTTTCAATAAACTTAAAGGCCCAGGCATCATGGCCATATCTTTGAGCACATCTTCTAGAAGGCCAAGGGGAAGAAAAAGGATATTAATACAAGAAGAAAAGTTGAAGAAATGACATCCACACGGGCTCCATTAAGTACAGATTTGACTTTGTGACTTGTCTGAAATGAAAGCGTTTAGGTAAGGGAAGGAGGGCAGACAGACTCCACAGAAGCACCAGGTCAATGAAACCCATCTGCAACGAACTATAATCTAATGAGTGATTAGAGTCAAGTGAGACTTCGAAACACGCCATAAGGTCCCTAGAGCATTTTCAAACGCTAAACACACCAAATGTGCCCAAAGGCAGGGCAAGCAGATCACTTGCCAGGAAGTGTTACAAAGAATAGAATGTCACCAGAAAAACTACTGGCATTTTAAAAAACAGACACTCCGCCAGGCACCCAAGAGTAAACCAGGTCTATTCTCTAGTGCAGGCTGAACAATAGCGAAGATTCCAGCTCGGCAGGAATCCAAGTCACTCTGATGACACCCAGCCTCCGAGCAGCGGAAGAATGGCTACCAGTGTTCCCCAGCCCACCCAGTCGGCAACTTTACCATAAGGCATACCTAACGCAGAATGCCACTTGCTGCTAGTCTGCGCAGCTGACTGACAGACCCAAGTGGCTGGGCACCTGTTTAACTAACTCCTGCACTCACGTCCTAAAAACCATCCTAAGAACACTCCGTTCTCTTCACCCCAGCACAGACCCGTGACCCCCTGTGCCCCAAGCTCTGTATCCCAGCCACCCTCCTGCCCTGGGACCCTGCAATGGCTGCCCAAAACAGGCCCCTGGGAACACCCTGCTACAGTGCACCCGGGCACTGTGGCTCCTTTTCTACTGTTTGCTGTTTTTCACAATTATCTTTAATGAGCAGTTCTTACTTGGAAGAAAAAAAATAAAGTTGATATAATTATCTCTTTTCCTCTAATTCCAAAAGTAACATATGTTCAGTATTTTTAAAACCCCATTAAAACCGAATCCTATAACAGAAGGAACACTGCAGTCCCATTTCCCCTCAGCAACCACTATGAGTATGTTGTAAGTGATTCCCTCTACTAAGTGGAATGATGTCAAAGACAGAACCTTTATTTATTAAAAATAACAGAAAAACAAAGGGTTACAAAGATTCTATATAAATGGTAATTTACACTTGTTGACAGATTTCAGTATCAATGGAATGGGGTACAAACAGATAAATTAGACCACACACTCTTCAGGTGAAATGCAAGTCATCACTAAGCAGGACCTGGGCTCTAGAAGAACGGTTTGGCAGAGGAAGGGAGGGGCCTGTATGCTTTCTCCCTTCTCTCAGAGGCTGCAGAGCCTCCTGCCTGTTATGGGGCTCCTCCCCTCTGCCCAACATCAGGCTCTACTTACTGGTCCTTCCCATCACATGTAACTCAGTCCATAAAAGTCTGCTCTATACATGCTCTACCTACCCTCTTCCTCTGCAGAAAGAAGAGCTCAGTCTAGTCCCTTCTTAACAGAGCAGAGCCTTCTGACAGGCCCCAGGCCAGTTCTGCTGGAAGCATGTTTTCACACACGGCTGCATTCTCTCCATACACCGCTGAGTAGGGAGTACCCTGGCTTTCTTGCCTCCATTCGTCTGATGACAACTGGCCCAAGGAGACCTCACGAGTCCATGTGGTGTGAGACGAAACAAAGGAAGCATGCCTTCTGACCGTGAAGTCCCTTCTGATGTTTTCATGCTACTGAAATCTATCAAGCTCTTCCTACTCAGAGCTGAGGGGTCACTACAGTCCCCCAGGAAGGGTTATTCAGGGAGCTTGTTTACAAATATGCTCTGTACTTCTTCTGGGTGGCAGTTAGCCAACCCAACCCAACCCAACATAGATCACTCATGGCCTGGATGCTCCTATTCCTTCTCTCTATGGCCACAGCTCACAGTCAAACAATCTGGCAAACTAGTGGCCATTAGTTCAGAACTTGAATCTTCCCGTCTACTCAGGAGCCTGTAATCCTGTCTCTCATACTCAGCAGGCTCCATCTGTCATGACGGGCCCCTGTTCTCCATCCCCCACCACACATACTAGCTCCTTCCCTGATGTAAGGCTATGGACAGACCCAAGATGTTCAATCATGCCAATGGCCTCCCCCAAAAGAAACAGATCTCCAAAGAATTCAATTCAAAATGGATTGCACAATATAGTTTGAACCATGAAACTTTTAAAGTAAGAAAACCAAGAAACTCTTGGCTAGGCACTAAGCATGACTGGCAGAAGGGAACGCTAATCCCAATGACAGCATGAAAACTGAGCTTCTGCTCTTTTGTTAAAAGTTTAACCCAACTGGGCATGGTGGCACACACATATAATCTTAGCAGTTGGGAGGTAGAGGCAAAAGAATCAGGAGTTCAAGGCCAGCCTCAAGCCAAATCCTGTCTTAAAAGAATACCCCACTCAATCCCTACTCAAGTTTACTCACCTCAAAGTTTTTGTTTGGATTTTGGGGTTCACCCATCCCACCCCAATGTAAACACAGCAACAACCAATAAATCTACAACATGGAGAAAATACATGTTAACCATGAGTCCCAAAAAGCACTGTATCTAGAACAGTCTACAAATGTCCAATTATAAGATGGAAAAAGCACCCAAAGTGATGTCACCACTGAGAAAGATGCATAACCCAAATGAGCACAGGAAAAGATAGCTTAGTAGTCACTAAGGAAATATAAATTAGGAATGCAGGAGCTATTGACCCACACTTTTTACAATGGATATGATAAACAGTAGAGTCAGGCAGTGGTGGTACATGCCTTTAGCACTTAGGAGGAGGCAGAGGCAAGCAAATCTGAGTTCTGAGTTCATGCCCAGCCTTCTCTAGAGAGTGAGTTCCAGGACATCCAGGGATACACAGAGAAACCCTGTTTGTTTTTTGTTTTGTTTTGCTTTGTTGGGGGGGGGGTGGATAGGAGGAAATGGTGGTGAAGGATGCAGAGAATGAAGGTGAAAATATGAAACAGAGCAGCCACCCTGGAAAACAGCTGGAGAGTTCAATATCCCCCTCCCCAGCTAGTTACAACTCAGAAAGAAATTCTCCCCACAGGCTCAAACAAAACTCCTAAAACAAATGTTTATAGAGTGGGGGTGGTGATAGGCTAGTCAACCTAGATACCCTCCAACATGTTTAACCATTTGAACCTAAGATGGTTCAATAGCTAAGAATGCCTGCTGTGTAAGCATGAGGACCTGAGTTCAAATCCCAGCACCCACATTAAATTCAAGGCATAGCAGCATGCACACCTGTGTGACTGTGCTTCAGGGGACACGGACAGGAGCCCGTTTAGGGTTTGCTAGCTCTAAGATCGAGGTTCATCAAGGGGATACTGCCTCAAGGAACTAAAGCAGAAAGCAATAAAAAAGAACATCTGTTATCTGGCTTTCAAATGTGCATATGTAAGTGCACACACCCACACATAGGTACAGATCACATCACATAAACACACAGAGGTTAAATGATTTGGGGTTCACACACACTGGGGGATGCTTCTTAATGGTAAAAAGGGATGAACTATTGATATGATCATAAAACTTGATCGTCTCCAGGACTAAATGGAGCTGAATGGAAAAAAAAAAAACTGTATCACTGTCAAATGACAACACACAGCACATGCATGATTCCACTAATAAGGAGCAATCCAGGGTCCCCTGTAGTGTTGGAACTACCTGTGTTCTGACTGATGGAGCAAAAGACCCTGGACACAACCTAATGACCCTGACCGCACACGCATGCGTGCACGCATAGCTGGGAAACTCTAAGCAAGATCCATGGATTGTGCTGATGTAATATCCTGACTGTGGTATCACAATTGTGCAAAATCTAACCACTGGGGGAAATGGGCAAAAGGCACACAAAGAAACCCGTTGTGAGTTATTACTTACAACTTCATGTGAATCTATAATTATCTCAATAAAATTTTCAATAACGAAAGAAAGTAATAGCCTCCAACTTCCCTTGGGCCCTTTGAGGTTTGGTTGGTAATTCTGCTCACCCTGTCTGTCTAGGCCCCATTCTCCTGCAGCTGTGCTAGGCCTGCTCCGATTCTCCACAGCCTATGGGCCAGCTCAGCCATGTGGCCTTAATCACTGTCAGCAGTCAATTCCTCCATTGTGCATGGGAACAGAAGAAGCCCCACCCTTTAGAGTCCTCTCTGGCTTCTGCTCCATCAAAATCACCCTCTCCTCACACACTCCTCTCCCTAGCTCATCGTGCGGCCTAGCCTGTCCCTGCCCTAAAAGTTAGTCTTCTCTTGACTTGACAACCATCCAAGGTATCATGTCTCTCTCCACATAAAGGCCACCACCTCACCTCACCCCAGAGCCTGTGGCATGACCACTAGTGTGATGGGTTAAAAGCAGGCCGAGTGGAGAAGTCACCTCAGCAATGTGAGGAGATCAGGAGTCACTATCCTCACCTGGTGCTTTTACCAACTTGCAAGAGTGAACTGAGGCCCAGCCCTCTGCTTCTCAAACCCGGATGACCACCTAATACACCCAAATGCTCAGAGCACACAGACAGAGACTCTGAATATTTGTTCCTTCCCTCCCTCTTTCTCCTTTCCTTTTCCCTCAAGCTTTTGCTGCTGATAATCAGAGTCAGAGCCATGGACCTATTCCTTTATTTCTTTAAAAAAAAAAAAAAAAAAAAAAGGCAGTCTTGGGGCATGGCTCCACAGAGTGCTTGCCCAGCATGCACAAGGTTCCAGCCACAGCACTGCACACACTAGGATTGGCATTCCAGTCATGCAATCCCAGCACTAAGGAGGTAACAAGCGAAGGGAAGAGAAGCTTGAGGACATGCCCCTGGGCAGATCAGAAAGAAATGAGCAGTACAGAACCCTTGAGAAGCAAACTATTTTTTCTCCCAACTCTAAACATCTCATTTAAAATCTAGGCCAGGGGCCTACAAGATAATTCAGTAGGTAAAAGTGCTTGCCCTCACCCCAGCCTGAAGACCTGAGCTTGGATAACAGGAACCCCTGTGGTGGAAGGGGAGAACTGACTGCCACAGTTCCATTCAGAGCGTAATAATGTTTTTTAACCCGCACCAGTTTTGGTCTTGCTAAAGTGCTAGCCTGGCAGCACAGGCTGCTGCCACCACTCCTGGAGCATGCGGGTGCATCCCTGACCTGAGCTCTAGGCCTGAGCTTCTAACTCCCCACAGGGCAGGCCCCACACCTGAGACATGATGCAAGGCACCTTATTCCCACCTCTCCCAAACCGGCCTCTCCTGTCTCCACTCCCCGTCTCATTTCATAGTCCACCTACCTCTCCATCATCCAGGAAAGTACAACCTCAACATAAGCGCATTCTTTCACAAACCACTTCCGGTCAGCCAGCTCTGTGGGTTCCACCTTGGAAACTTCCCCATCCGAAGGCCCACGCTCCAGCATCAGCACCCACGCCAACGGCACCTCACTTGCTTGCAGAAGTGGCTTTGTAACACACAGAACAGAGTGAAACATCACCGGCTTCCCTGTACTCAGAAGTGCCATGGTACAGTGCACTGCCCTCCACGATAAGGTAGCAAGTGCCCAGGTGGCACCCTCATTTCCCTGCTGAAAATCATGCCGTTCCATGATGAGCAGCCCTCCCCTTTCGTCCCACCATTCTAAACCCAGGCTCCACACACAAGTCATGAAGTCACATGTCAAGGTCTACGGCTATACCGCTCTGAACAAGACTGGTCTTGTGTGAAGTCACCTGCTATAGCTCTGCAGCTACCTACAAACATGCTTCACCATCTTTGGCAAGAAGGGATTTATAATCCAAGGAAAACCATTAAGTGGTTCTTTTCCCAAAATTTAAAGTTACAGCAGACAATTGTCTGTCTCTCTTTCTCACTTGCCCCACTCCTTTACTCTCAAAGATACATAGGGAAATTTCTGATCACTTTTCTCTCCCTCTCAGCAACAGGAAACTGTGTAGGAACAACATCCACTTCCACGGTGCATTTAGCTGTTTGTCAGTGACTGGCCTGGAAATGTCCACTCCACAACTTCTTTGCTGTGTAACCTTGAAAAATAACTTGACCTTGATGATAAACTCAAGCTTCCTTGACTACAAAATGGAGATTCCTATGTCACTGAGTTATTAGGGCTAAGTAAGAGAACACAGCTCTAAAGCAACTCAAACAGCTCAGCTGTTATTACTCCCTGTGTGCTGTCTCACTCATGGTCAGAACATGCTGCAGTCCTCGATGGATGATTTCTTTTTTTTTTTTTACAATGATGGGTGATTTCTAAGTCTGAGCCTTCTGCATCCCAGGTTGTCCACTGTCCACAACAAAGAGGCAGAAGAACTAGTGAATGACTTAGCAGTTTTTTCTTCTTCCTCCCTCATGGCCACACACCTCGGGAATAAACTTCTGCATGCTGGGCCCCCGCCCCCCACCCCCCATTATTTCCCAATCAAAATACTGATGACAGCAGCTAGTCTCCCAGAAACAAGCTGGGTCAAAATCCCCTATTACTCATCTGCAGCAAGGAGTCTAGAACTCCCTGGCTCCCCTTGTGTCCCTATTCAGATCAGAATTCCTTCCTAATCCTTCAATGAAGAATTGCCAACACAAGCTAAAAACACAAGAGCCCCTCTGCTTTTCTCTTTGCTCCCCATTTCAATGTACCATCTCTTCCCATTGAAGAGGTTCTCAGAGCACAAGCAACAAGCACTGAAGATACTCTGGCCTGTGGGACCCAACAATGAAGCCTGCAGGAAACACAGAGATCCCGTTTCCTGCCCATCTCAGGGCAAAGCTCTTTGTGTTTCATTGTCTAACTGGTCATCTTGAAGCAACAGATCAAAAGGAAAGAAAAGTCAAAGATGCCACAGGGTGCGCAGATAGAGAATTGGCAAGGGTGTTTAACTCTGGCCCCAGAACCAGTGACTGTAGGCATTGGAGTCTGGAATCACTTACATACCAGGGCCTCCAGGAGCTCCACAGACTCAGCCACCACCCTCAACCATGAGAGCAATTTGCTTGTGGAAGCACAGACAGCCCTGCCTCCTTAAACAGTTCTCAGGGCTGGGCAGCACCCAGGGACTAACAGCACTGGACCCGCCAGCTATTTGACTGGCACACAGTTGTATTCACCCATGTATACTCTGATGCCCCTAGTCAGATGACCATACTCACTAAAAAGCAAGCCCCTTCCTCTTGAAAAAGAGGCAAGCAGGAAATCCCAAATCTCATGACTGGCAAGGCACAGGTCAGCAATGAGGGAGAGGCACACATGCATCTTCTGTGTCCTCCTGAACTAGCCAGCTCTCCAGGACTGACCAGCAGGCCTAGCATCCCAGCAAGAAAAGCGCCCCTCACATACAGCTAGGAATATAGATCACTTGACAGAATCCTGTCTTGCAGGCATGAGATCCTGGGTCCAATACCAACCACAACAGAAAAAGTATCAACAACAATGTAAACAAAAATGGGGGAGGGGTATCTCCCTGCTTCCCATCCAGCTGTTCTCAAGAAAGAGGGTACAAGCATCTGCTCACAGAAGGAGAAAGCCATTGCCTACCAGTGGCTATGCCCAATCAGCCAGCAGCGCCCTAGGACACTAGAACCTTCCAGACATCTTCCTGGCCAGTACCGGGTCCAGCCTTGTGATCTGGGCCCTCCCTGCTGAGTTCTCTTCCTGCCAGCAGCAGACCAGGTGTCCTGGACTTTAGTAGCCAAGAACAGGCTTCAAAAGGCGGAGTGGAAGGTGACCATCTTCAAAGCGTCCTCAGACTTCCCAGAAATCTTTGGCACCCAGCCCTGACCTCAGGTCAGCTGCCGGCAAATGAACCTGTGACAGCTCCATGAGGGCAGGCACTCTGTGTCTGTCTGCGTCCCTGCCCTCATCCTGGCAACCCCAAGCATAAGGCTGGCAAACAGCTGGTGCTCAACAGTGATTTGATGGATTGATGTGCACTGGCTCCTACCAAGGAAGGCTGGAAAGCACAGTGGGTATGGCACAGGCTTCGGAGAGCTAGACAGACATGGACCTGAAGCCTTCCAGCCACCAACTACACACTGAGCGGCTCTCGCCACCCAGCCCCCTCCTTGCAGAACCTCAGGGTGCCCTTGGAATGTCAGCTGGATATAACGTATAAAGCCTTCAGTAGGACAAAGGCAGAAACTTCTGCTTTGTTTTCAGTTCCCAAACACTTTGTTCACACTCAACTGTATGTGAGATGCTCAAGCATGGTGGGCAGTCCCAGATCACAGTTGTTTCAGTTAATTTTTGTGACAATCCTCTGAAGTTGGACCTATTTAACACTCTCCTTTGCAGCTTCGGGCACTGAAACACAGAGAACTAAGGCAACTTGCCAGAAGCCTGAGACCTAAAAGAACTGGGCCAGGATTCGTATTAATTACACACTCTAAACTGCTAAAGTGCTGCACCTGTCTGCCTGTAGGGCCGACAATCACTGTAAACTAGTTTCTGTCCCAGCCTCTGTAGGATTCCAAAGACATCTGACCACACTACCAGACTTTGTTTTCAGTTACAGAGGAAACAGACACAGGTATTCCCATGGATCATTGTTTGTTTCTTCTTCTTTTGTGTGTGTGTGTGGGGGGGGGGGGGTGCTTGTTTTCAACTCTGGTGTACTCCCCTGAAAATCAATGTCAGACAAGCATGTTCATGCTCACTAACAATTTCCCTCCCATCCCATCCTCCTCCACAACCTACCAGAAAACGAAACACATAGCTATGAAAAAAAATGAAAGGCAGAGCTAAAGAGGAAGGCCTGTTCCTTTAGAGCAAAGTTAGAGGCAATCCTGAGAGCAAGTGCTGTATGTTAGGGCGAACAGAGCATGCCCACGCACAAGAGGCAGCTACATAGCCTCAGCTATGTCCAAGGTAGCAGAAAACTAAGCCACCTCTCTTCCATGGGATGAAAGCTTATCATAAGGAACTTTCTACTTCCTCTCCTGCCAACCATGATGAGAATCTCATTACCAAAATCACCTGATCTTCCTTCTTCCAATGTTTCGGGATAGGTGACATCACAAAGAAATCCACAAACCTTAGAAATAAGGGAATGGCATCCTCAAGGGAAACACACCAGCTGTTTCATTCGGATGTGACTTTGACTGACTTGCACAGATTCTCAGATACTTTCCGTGCATTTATCTTCAAAGCTCCTAGAGAAGGAGGATGTTCTCAGGGACTGCTGATTCCTGGTCTCGCTATGTTCAGATTCATGTATGTGAGAGCAAAAGCTTAATCACAAAGAGTGATTCTGGCCTCACACTGAGTCACATGACAATGTCCCCAATTGGCTGAGAGAGTACTGCGGAGAGTCAATTTTCTCTAATCTCTTAGTCTCTGGTGAGGCAGAGGCAGCTCCCAGGAAGGGAGATCCAGTCTCCACCTCCCCTAGCCCAGGAACTACCACACTTTCCTCCAAGAGAGCAAGAGGCATTCTATCATAAGGCACAAAGACAGGGAGCTGAGGAGAGCGTTTCTCCCTGGAGAGAACGGGATATTGTATGCCCAGTGCAGAAAACCCATCTCTTCCTCCCCAAGCAAGAAACAAACTCCTACAGGTTGTGTACTCTCTGCTGCCCTGGGAAACCCACAACCAGTTGTAGACTCTTTGTCCCCAGTAGGTCGTGATTCCTGAGGCTGCTCACTCAAAAGGGTTGCCTCCTTTTAAACCTGGCTGGCCACCAACACAGTGATCAGATAATGTTGACTTAAGGAAAAACACACCTATATTCAACAACAGACACAACTGGAAAGTACTGAGACCCAAGTTACCCTGATCATACAGACATGTCCCACAGCCAACCTCAGACTTGCCAGTGTCCAATCACCCTGCTGTGCTTGCTCCACACTCCAAAACCACAGTGTCCAACACGCCAAGTCCCCAAGGACCTGTGATGTCATTTATTTGACTATCTTTCCCAGGAGCCCAAGACTAGACTAACACCAAGAGCAAAAGTGACCAGGTTAGTTGCTGATTGATAGAACAAATCAAATCTGAAGCTTCCTATGGTTCAGTTCCCAGAAGGAGATCTTAACAAATCATTTCCACATTACAGCTGAGTTACAGGCAAAGTGTACGTGGTGGTCAACTCTTCACAAAGGAGACCTGGTCTCCCTACACAGCCCAGGCTGGCTGTGAGCGCTCACCTACCCTCCTGCCTTAGCCTCCTGAGTGTTGGAGTTTCAGGCGTAAACTGCTGAATCTGCCTTATGCCATTAATTTAGATTAGAACAATTTCTGAGCAAACGAGTGAGAGCTGCACAACACAATGGCCCAGAGCTACGCCTCACCACACACAACAAAGTCATTTTCAAATGAAAGGCGAGGAAGGGGAAGCCAGGGAAAGAAAGGACTCAGGACACCTGAGGCCTCGAAACTGTCCACCCACAGCAGCTGAGCAGTGTCAGCCCGACTTCACTATCCTAGATAAAAAGAGGATTCTCTGGCTACAGCAGAACTCACAAGAACATAAAACAAATGCCACAAGTTTGGGTTTTCACTCCCGGGTGCACGGCGGGCTGAGAGGCTCCGCGCCACAGAAAGCAAAAGTGTCTTTGTTTCCATTACATCATCCGTGGTGAAGGGGGAGGGCAGGCGGGGCACAGCTGGTGGCAGCTGTGCCACCATCTGCTTTCCCCTCAGCAGCCTTCGCTGGTCTGAGTACAGCCTCCTCCAGCTCCTGACGGAGAAGCGCGGGGTTAAAGGTGCAACACCCTATTACAGAAATAGTGGGAATTACTGAGGAATAAATCACTCCTCTGTTGAGTTAATAGCCCCGGGTAGTTGATGAGCCGGTGTTCGTGGAATTTATGCTGGTTGCATCTCTTTAGACTTGGTGACAACACAAACTCTGTCAACTCAATTAGACAAGCACTATGTACAGGCAGCCACCTGCCGTCTGCTTCCCTGAAGGTAGGTAGCCAAAAACGGCAAGCCTGCAGCTGGGAGCATTCTGGGGAGGAAGAGAGAATGTCCCATCCCTGTGGAGGCAAGCCTCTGACTGGCTAGAGGCACGGACACACGCTGCTGCTCCTGCTGCTGTTGGCATCCGGACCCCTGTGGAAAGCTGGGCTTGCCTTCCACACCCTCATCCAGCTTCCTTCAGAACCTAGCCACAGGACACTCCCCGGGGCAGGGGAAGCTGGCGGCTGGGGTACACACATGCATGAGGGAAAGGGGGCAGTGTGGGCGGGGACACCGGATGAAAGCAGCGGCTCAACCAGCCATTCAACTTCAAGTCTCAAGCAAGAATCGAAACAGGCTGATCAAGCCCACACGTGTGCTCTATCTGAGCAGCACAGGTAGTTGCTGAGGCAGGAGGATTTCAGTATTATTTTAGAGGGGCACTGTATTGAGACAGGGCCTCATGGTGTCCAGACCGACCAAAATTCTCTGTGTAGTGGAGGAAGGAAGACCCTGGACTTCTGGTCTACCCGCCTCTTACTCCTGAGTGCTGGGATTTCAGGGCCTGCACAACCATGCCTAGTTTCCCAGGTGCTGTGAATTAAATGTAGGGATTTGTGCTGTTAGGCACGCAGTCTACCAACTGAGCCACATCCCCAGACAGTAAGAAGAACAGATTTCATACACACATCCAAATCACAGGCTCCTCCTGTACGGGTGGAAAGGATGCAGGAGACGTGGTCCCATTCCTGAGGGCAGCTACGCAGAGCTAAGTGGCGATGCTCCAATGAGATAAGGGCGTGTGCTGAAGAACCTGTCCCCTCCTGCAAGTATGCCACCGTGGCACCTGGAGCCTGAGGGCGTCTGCCAGGAGGCATGTCAAGCACAAAGAAAGAGAAAATCCCAAAGGATGATATCCCATGATCCCTTATCAACACTCCTCTGCGGTGGAGCCGTGGTCTCGGGGATAGCCAACTGTCATTCTTTAAAGAGCATCCAGAGCTGGCTTCGGAGAACACACACGTACAAATAACACGCACATGCACCCTGGCAGGCTGCAGTCCCTGAAAGGAATGTTCCAGGCCACTTACCATACATTTTGCCTTCGTCTGATAAGATGATTTTCCTCCTCCCACAGGGCGGGTAGATAGCCAGGGCCTCCTGGAAACTCTGCTCGATGTCAGGACTCCAGACCCCCTCTGCATCATTGTCAATCGGCTTATCTGCCGAGTCGCTCATCCTTTCCATGTTTTCGGCAGGGCTCTCGCTGCCGCTCCAGCTGCTGGGCTCAATTTTGGCGGTTGGTTTTTCCAAGCCGAAGCCTGGAGCCTTTTCAAGAAAACAAACCTAAAAGAGAAATCATAAAACAGTGTATGGGTGGGGTCACCTTGAGCACGTTGCTCCTACAAGGGGTACTGTAGGTCCCTGGGTCGCTAGTGTTGCGTGGACAGTAACTCCCCGGAGAGAATACGGAATTCTGAGATCCCAGGTGGTTTTGTTCACTGTGTGTCCTGTTAAGTACCCTACAAAAACACTAATGGCCTACTGAAGCTGGGTAATCTCCCCAGATGAGAGGAAATTCTCAGCAATGATGGCGTTCACTCAGAGCTACACATCTTTCTGCGAGGCTCACAGAAGAACCTCTTACTGAGTGCCTGTACCCTACAAGCAGCACGGTGCTCAGGGGTAGTCAAGTCGCCATAGCGGAACGAGTTTATGAGACAATAACGTAAAATGACGTTGGCTTCACTCTAGAAATTGATACCATGAGGGAAATGTCAAACCATTCCAATGAAAATCATCAAGATGTAAGAATCGGGGACAGAAGAAATGAGATTTAGTGCTGCAGTTGCTCATCCAACTGAGTCAGCGATGCCAGCCCACCTAGACCCAGAGCACTGATCTTCGGGGCTCCTAGTCAGGTCACTAGGTTGGGGACCTAAACTCTAACCCTGAATGAAGCAGAGACCAGTCCTGTCCACTCCTATACCTGTCACTCTAATGGAAATGTCCCTATCCACATGGGGCAGCAGCTGGTCCTATAGCATATCGGAATTCCTGATCACATGGAAAGTGTGATCCTTAATTTTTCTGGGCACTGAAGATAAGAAAACCAGAAGAAATCTTTCTCCAAAATGTAAATTCATTCCCTTTCAATTATACACGCCCCCTAGAGTCACAAGGGGATAAGCTTTCTAAACAAATGTCACACAGGCTTGACACCGAGGTGAAAATGATCTAATCCAGTACTCCCTGCTGGCCGCACACTAACATATCAATATGGCTTTGTGAAAACCACATCAGATCATTAATGCAAAGGGCTCCCCAAAAGAGGAGGGAGGTCTGCTCCTGAAGAATGATGGGAAATGGATCCCAGCGTACCTGAGCAAGGCAGGATTCGTGTGATCACTGCTGCTCCCCCTACATCCCTGCAGTATCTCAACACAAGAAACAAGAGAAAAACATGTCCACGTTCCAGGGCACTGCCAGCTGAGAAAACTGAGCTCCTTCCCTGCCTCTCACCTGTTCCCCCGAGCCCTTGGATCTCCATAGACCCTGGGCACAGAAACTCTGACTACTGCACAATCGGTGGTCTAACTGATAGTTAGCTTTGGACTCCTCACCTTGACTTTCTTCAACCTGGCATCATGTGCATTAAAAAAAAAAAAAAAGAAAAAAAGAAAAAATTAGCGTGCTTGCTTTTAATTGTTACCGCTAAACAGGTCAGCAAGATACTGACAGCCCCTTACCAACACACATATGCTTACACGGGACTTCAAAATGTGCTAATGTCAAGGTATAAATTATGAAACAAGAAAGGGTTCTGTGACTGACCCCAAGATGAACTCTGTGTGCCCTCCTCACGGGCCTTTTGAATTTTTAAGTGATTACATTTTGGGTTGGGATCTGAGAGTGCTATAAAATTGAGCTAAGTTTAACCACCCCAGTGATTGCTTACTGGAGAAGTTACGAGAATAGGAGGGACGCTTTGATAGTGGCTAGCCTCATTCTCAACAAACAAAACAGTGCACACATATATAAAACGGTAAGGCCAAGCCAGGAGAGAACACAGTGAGATGAATTCACTCAAAGAAGCTGCATCTAAAGATACATAGTAGACATGTGGGTACTCAATCAGTATAGCTAAGGGATGGAATTCAGTGGAATGAGGGCTGAGGGGCCTGACCTTCCTAGGCCTGAGAAGAAGGTTCTTGTGCAACTGGAAGTATAGTCTCCAGGAGAAAACACAGCAAGCAACAACCCCCACCCAAAATCTCAAGACCATCTTATCAGGCAGTCACACAGGCCATGTGGGAACATCACACCAGTGGGAAGACGCTCACTGGCTCCTGACAGCACCTCCCACTTCCACGCTGCTATGCTGAAGCTGCTCAGCCAGCTAGGTGGCTTCCATATCCTCACTTGACTTTATCCATCTATCCATCCTTTAGATCAGCCTCTCCTCAAAGACCCATTTCCTGTGGCCTGACCAGCCTTTGGGATCCTTATGGACTTTCTGCTCATCCCTCCTCAATGCATCTGTAACCCCAAGGGAGGGGTCAGCTCCACTCTGAGATGCTTAAAAGAAGACTCCCATGGCCATGAGAGCCTGTCCACCAAGGATGGCCTCCCTCAGAAGAAAGCATCAGAGTCCTGCAGACAACGAAGTGGCTTCTAAGGCTAAGAGTCACACACATTAATGGATCTACCAACCCAGGAAGCACAAACATGGCTCTAAGCACTTCCATGTTTTGATTCATTTGCAGCAAAGGGAAGAACTTCATAATTAGGCTCTTGCGATTTTGTTCTACTAGAGCTCAGTCGGATGGGGTTGCCGCCTCTCTCTGGACACGAAGCAGCAGACAGTCCCAGAAAACACCAGACACAAAATCCAGAGCTACTCAGGCTCTTTTTACAACTCCACTGTAAGATGAGTCCCTGTATGGGCAGAGAGTTTCAGATCACAAGGCTGGTGGGGCTGGCTGAGAAAACTCCCCATACTAGATACCAAAATAACATCTCTGGCATTCCACTCCTCAGCTCCAAAGCCACCTCATCCTGGAAACTGTCCTTGTCGCTCTGGTGACTCTGAGAGTATCAGTCACACTTTACGAGCATCCTACATATGTAGAGCTGGTTACTGCTCAATCTTCCTTGATTTGAGTACATACCAAAAAGCACCTGCTTATTAGCACCATCAAGAGCCAATCAAGTCAACCACAGTGGCACACGCCTGTCACCTCAGCACTCTGGAGGTGGGGCTGGGAGGATCCTGAAATGAAGTCAAACCTGGGCTATACAGTGAGACCTCATCTCAGTCACCACCACCCTCATTAAGATCCCCACCACAGAAGAATTTAACAGGCTTTCTGCAGAGCTACTATCTTCCCCTCCCCACACATCTTTTGACTGTGAAAGTCCAGTTTCCCTCAACTCAGAATGAAGATCTCTCTCTCTCCCTCCTTTCCCTCCGTGTGTGTGTGTGTGTGTGTGTGTGTGTGTGTGTGTGACATTCAAATTAGGATCTGGATTCCAAACTAGACTCACTTACAAGCCATGTAACTCAAACTAAACTAGTTAATTTTTTAAAGCTAATTTTCACTTGCACATGAAGATACTAAATTCTACCCTAATGCAGAAAACCAATGGGGGTGGGGGGAAAGCAACTGCAGCATGCCTGCCATGAGATTAAGTGAGATAAGAGTAAGAATTCTGTCATCTGAAAAACCACGTGCCCTTGATCACTGATGATGCAGTCTGTCCTCTCTAGACAACAGCACACCCTGATGCCAAAATACCTATAAGAAACAAAAGAGCGGAGGAATAAAAGCACATCCCCCTGAAAGCTCACTTAAAAGTAAAATGAATTTACAAAGGGTTTGCATCTTAAAAGGCTTCAGAAGGGGTGGAGAGATGGCTCAGTGGATAAGAGCACTGGCTGCTCTTCCAAAGGACCTGAGTTCAATTCCCAGCACCCACATGGCAGCTCCCAACTATCTATCTGTAACTCCAGTTCCAAAGAGAGCTGACACGCTCACACCAATTCACATAAAACAAAGTTAAATAAATTAAGGGGGAAAAAGGCTTCAGAAGATCAAAGATATATTTCAGATTGTTGACAACTAATTTCCTAATATCCACCTAAGTTCACTTTCTCACAAATTATAGTTTTCATATTATTCTAGGCAAGGTGATTTAGTGTCTCCAAGGAAAGACTGCTGAAATGAACAAAACCCCTGTAAGTTTTATATAATATAGTTCAAAGGACCTCAGTTTCCATCATGAAGACCAACAAGCAGTAGGCCCCTCATCTCCCGAAATTTCCTAGCCCATGATAGTCAAAACACAGCTGTTCCGAATAACCCAAGCGGCCTGCTAACTGGCTAGACATCCGCCCTCCCACCAGAAACATTCCTTTCCCAGAACCCACCAACACTTCAAGAAGAGTCATAAGAGCATGGGGGAGGTGTCACAAGCACACTTGACCTACAGCAGCCTATTCTAGGAGTCTCGGGACAGAGGGAGAGAAGAGCAAAGGCAGGCAGTGCTGACACTAGCTCCACTCCCCACAGGGTTGACAGGTGACAAGAGAAGATGCTATTACCTCACAAATTTCCACGAGGCCCTCACCATGTAAACACCTTAGCCCCTCATTAAAATTAGCCTTCGTGGTTAATAAAACATCACTGCGCATGAGGGTCAAACAGATCCATAAACCCTGTTTGAGCCAAGGCTTAACTGTCTATGAAAACATAGGAAAGGAGCCAGTCTGAGAGTTGGACTGAGGTGGTTAAGTACTCAGGACCACATCCCATGTGCCTCAGTGTCCATCCACCGTTAGCCATGAAGGAGGCCAATTCACGCACCCATCCACCATCTTGTATTCCTACAGACAGTGCCTATAACAGAGCTGTGTGTTCGGCACCCCTTAACTGCACCCCTGTGTACCTGACAGACAGGACCATCATGTTCACCATAACATCTTCACTCCCATGATGACTTAGCACCTGATACAGAAACAGCCAATAAAGAAGTGAACATCACCCAGATGACATGAGGATGCTTTGATAACATGACAACTCACCCCCCAAACTCATGCTAACCCAATGACCACTAAATAGTAAGTTCTTCAAGAAGCCATCCTGGCGATGGGATGAGCTTGGTGGTGGGGTGCTTGAAAAGCATGTGTGAGGTCCTGGGGTCATCCACAAAAAGAAAATGAGGGGTGAGGTGGGGTTGAAGGAGTCACCATTTTAGAAACATGTCAAAGGAAACACCAGCCAGACAGAGTGTGGACAGTCCCACTTCTTATCTACCAGCCATTATTATTGACACTAGTGGTTATGTGCAAGAGAAAAAGGTCTTGATCCTAAGAGGAAAGCTGCTTTCATCATGAACCTTAGTCAAAGGAACTTCTAACATTCTCTAGTTTCCTTTTCTCTGGACTGCTAGAGAAGAGGGAGAAGCAGAAGACAAAGCTATAAGGAAATCGGGAGAGGAGCAAAGTAATGTAAAGACCAGGTAGCTCAAGTCCCAGAAAAAAATTCAGAGGGAGAGGAACTGGCAAGGCCAGTGAGAACAAGTGGGGAAGCAGGGGGTGGGCAGGAGCAGAGTTAATAAGCAAAGATCTTCACTAGCTCAAGAGGTGCCAGAAGCAGGAGCCACTGAGGGGGGGGTGACATGGGAAAGGGAATAATCACACTGAGAGCTATTTACAGCACTCAGCCTGACCATAGGCAATAGGACGGCTTGAAGGTCACAGTGATCTTCACAAAAGCCCAGGTGTAAGAAAAAGGCTGTACTCCCTATTAAACAACAACAACTGGGACGCCCAGGAACTTTCCTTCCAGTACAAGCCCACAGCTTCCCAGGGATCCCAGGTGAAGAACAGGGACAAAGATTTTGTCTGAAGGCCCTTTCATCACTGCTCCACCCCTGGGCATTATCCCCACCTTGGGAGGTCTAGAAATGGAAGTTGCCCAAAGTCACGAGCTTCACAGAGTCTGAGTCTCTTGTCCAGATGGGGTACATTCCATAGGTGTATCAGACTTGCTTGCATCCGTCCTCTGTAGGCGGAAGGACGGCAGTGCTGCGTTCCCAGCCCTGTCCACAGCTGACATCACCACGCACTCTCTAATTAATTCCTAATGAACAGTGATGACACTGACTCACCTCCCTGGGCAGTTGGGAGGAATTTTGGGCACTAATGACAGTTAATTGCTTTTGCATATGTAAAGTGGGGCATGTAATTATTTTCCTATCATTTCAGACACTCACAAACCTTGCTAACGAGTGGCCTAATCACGTGAGGCTCACCAACCAGAGGGGTGGAACTAAAGATTATGTGTAATTGCCGGAGACGGAAGAACTCTCTAGAATGCAGACTCGGAAGCAATGTCTGCCACACAACCGGGTTGCCTCGTTAGGTGTCATGGTCTCCAAATGTGAACAGGTTCCCTCTGGAAGAGCAGCCAGTGCTACTCCTTTCAAACGCCTCCTTCCTTTCAACAGAACCCTACCCACATGCCAGGACCTCTTCACCAGCCCACTGTTCCTGAGCACTCCAAATCAAGCCTTGCAATTACCACTCTAAAATACTCTATTCCCAGTTCCACCAGGCCTGAGAACATGCCCAGGTGACAGCTCAAGAAAACCTCTGATGACTTCCTATGATACAGCTCTCAACACACTGTTATCAGTCCCTAAAGAAATGGTCTTCTCCATTTCATGAACCACAGAGGACAGCAATCATGTCCTTTCCTAACACCCACCCCCATCCAAGGTGACCACAGTTCTCCTTCATCTGTGAATTCCTCAAAACAAGATGCGGCCACCTGCCCAGTACAGCGCAGACTATCTCACCCAGCCTCTCCACTCAAAAACCTGATGTAAAAACACAGTAAACCCAACACAATGCAGTCCGCAGGCTGCGGCCAGAACCTCCAGTGAGAGTTAACACGGACAGTCAACTTGATGGGATCTAGCTCACCTAGAAGAGAGGTGACAGACTCTCTAGACTGGAGCCCCACACTAAATGTGGTGGCCCATCCATGGGCTGGGGTCCTGGACAGAGTAAAAAGAAGGAAGGTGAACACATAGATTTGTTACTCTCTGTTTCCTGCCTGCAGACCTGACAAGAGCAGCTGCCTTGAATTCCTGACAGGGTGCTTTCCTGGCCAGGGTGGACAAACGCCTTGAAATGCGAGCCATAAAAAAAACCCTTCCTCCCACAAGGTGTTTCTGCTAGCTCCATTGCCACATCCACAGAAGCACAATGAACACGCCCAGCTAAACAATTATCCTGGAAAAACACACTTCAACACAGATCTAGATCTTCTTTCTAGCTCCAAGAAAAGACCACAGTAAGATTTCACCCACATGGCCATCAGGGCATCCAGAGAACTTGTGACCTTGCCCAGAGTGCCTAGTGAATTCCAACAGGTCAAATGAACAAACGCATGTAGACAAGTCAACCATAGTATATGTTAAAAATAACACCAGAAGATTAACAAGTCTCAGGCAGTACCGTATACATAACCATAAACCCAATTGCTCAGAAAGGCTAGCTCAGAAAGAGCTGGAGAGATGCTCAGCCATTAAGGGCAGGTGGTGCTCATGCAGAGAACCAGAGTCCAGTTCTCAACATCCATGTCGGGCAGCTCACAACCACCTGTAACTCCAGCTCTGGGAAATCTTACATCATCTTTTCCATTCCAGGGCACCTACACTCATAATTGCACATTCCCACACAGAGATACTCATGGTTTGTTTTGTTTTGTTTAAATCTGAGAGCAAACAATTCCTCTTGTTTTACTTTTCTACTGTTATTGTATGAGTGTTGGTGCTGTGTCTGCATGTATGTATGTGCACACCTGGAACGCGCATGCCGAGCACCCACAGAAGAGTGCCAGACCCCCTAAAAGTGAAGTTACCAACAGTTGTAAGCCAACATGACGAAACTGAACCTGAGCCCTCTGGAAGAGCAGCTGGTGCTCACAGCTGATTAACCATCTAGCCTGTCAGCTCACACATAAAGACACACCAGATAAACATGTACACTGTGTTTGGCTAAACCCTGTACAAACCATCTCTCTACCTCAGCAGCTGATACTTGAAGACATACCAGATAAACATGTGTACTGTGTTCAGCTAAACCCTGTACAGAACCAGCATTTCCAAAGGGCCCACCTTCAAGCTGGCAGTGATGCCTGTGAGTGAGCACCATAACAAGGGACGCTGGCTCCCTCTGTCCATAGGTAAAGAAAGGCCTCGGGAATCAACCCGATTACAAAACAGACCCAGTGTCACTGATTGCTGGCAGCGGACTTAATGATACGTTGGCTCTGGGCTCACACCAGAGCCTAGCAGCTGACTTGTCCTAACGTGGCTCCCCTTGGTGATTTGGAAAGCCCACTCCCTGCATTAGAACTATCACTCCCACTGCATGTGGGGAAAATCGCCCCTGCCTTCCTCTCCGGCTGCTGGGACTCACACACTTCTCTTTTTTTTCTGGGCTTCCATCAGTACTGAGAGCTTTGATGCACATTCTACAGGGAACTGAAATGGGAACGGAAAGCCACAGCCCGCCTCTCATTAGGCCGTAAGTTGGACAACAAGGAAACCTTGAATCAAGGTGGCATTTTGAGCTGTTAAACTAAGGGGCCGAAGGAGCCGAAGCCCTACTCTGGCTCACCTACCACAAACACTGGCATCAAATCTTCTCTGAAGACCCGGAGGATCTCCCAGCACTTGTATCGGAACATCCAAAATCTAGGCTCCACCAAAGGGAGAAACAACCCTGCCAACAGGCTAAGGTAATCAAAAACAATCTGCCACAACACACTCTTCTTTCACCTTCCCAACAAACAGGGCCAGAAATCAAACCACCACTTCCTTGAGACTGTTTCTAAAGGACAGGAGCAGACATCCGGACAGCTAACCTAAATCATGCTTGGGTTCCGTTTGAGTCCCGAACCTGACCCCTAAACACCTAGGGCACAGAAACTGATACTGTGTGATCGAGGACCTAGGGCAGTGGCCATTAGGACGCACACACACAATCCCCAGGCTGGATAAAGCAGTGTGTAAAACTCACCTGGTATAACAAATCTATACTCAGCCAATTCTGAAGCCCAAAGCCGAACAGCTTACAATGGCCTATATTCAAACTCCCACACTAGGCACCGTGGCACAGCCTGTAACCCGGCATACAGGAGGCTGGGGCCAGAGAATCCTGCGTTAGAGGTCAGTCTGGGTCACTCATCAAGTTTGAGGCCAGCTTGGGTTACACATTAAGTCCATGTCACCAAGATATACAAAACAGTGTAGTATCTCAAGAGTCCAGAAACAACCCTACATGTGTTTGCACTTGGTCTGTGACAAGGGAAACACTGTGTTGACTTTGGTAAAGGACAGCTTTGTGAATAAATGAAAAAGGGTGATCAGTATCTATAGGAACAAAATAAATGACCCCTACCTCAAACAGTACTCTAAAAATCAACCTGAGACTTTAGATTTGAATTTCAAAAGCAAAATAATAAGGACTTTAGAAGGAGGCCCAGATTACCTTAACGTATCAAATTATTACTGTAAATGGACAAAGTGGGCTGGTGAGTTGGACCAGTAGGTAAAAGGTGTTGCAACCAAGCCCAATTAACCTAAATTCAATTTCAGGACCCAATACTAAGGACAAAGAGAACCCACTCCCTCAAGTTGTCCTATGACTTACACAGCTGCTCAGTGGCATGCACATATGTGTATACACATGATAGATGGATAGATGGAGAAAAAGAGAGACCTGAAATTTTTATGAGCAGGTTGAAGAGACAGATCCTTCGCTAAGAGCACATACTGTTCTTGCAGAAGATCTGAGTTCAGTTCCCAATACTAGCTCATGACTCCAGGTCCAATGTCCTCTGGTTAGGCACTTTTTTTCATGTACAGAAATGTAAATAAAATTAAAAATAATAATACTAAAGATAAAATGTGGCCAGAAATAGCAAATACTTGGTCACAGCCACTTAGAGGGTGGAACAGGAAGATGGCTTGGAATACAGAATTTAAGGCCAGCCTATGTAGAACCAAGCCTCAAAAAAAGCACCAGGGGGGAGGGGATGGGAGGACCCTGCTACAAGTAAAAACTTCCCTGTGCTTCAAAAAGGATTAAAATAAAATTCACCAGGACGGTGGATGCAGACAGATCTCCATGTCTGAGGACAGCAAGTTCCAGGCCAGCCAAGGCTACACAGTAAGACCCTGTCTCATTTTAAAAAAAGCTGCAAAGTCACTCAGTAAATATTCATCTTGATACCTAATCAGTTCCTATGAAATAGTAAGAAATCAGAACACAAAAAAAGAAAAATTAAAAACTAATATATTGTATGAAAAACAAAGGGACAACGAATGAGAAGATGTGAGGATGACTTTTAGAGTCGGATCTCTGAAGTCTTTCTTGCTGTTTCTGCTGTCATACTGCATGCTCTAGGCTAGCTGGCCCAGGCTGGATGACTCCCATCTCTGCCTCCATCTCACTATGGAAGGGCTGGCCAACTCATCTTACCAGGCCCCACAGCAACCTCTGAGCCACCTTCTCAGGCCCTAAGATAAAAGACTAAAGTGTTGTCAAGGATGCTGAGGGCCCAGAACCTTCACAGATAGCTGATGTAGTATAAAGCAGTCCAAGCATTCTAGAAAACTCTTTGGCAATCACTGTGAACTACCAGAACTAGATGCATACTTGCTGACTCGACAATTCCAAGTCGTTCTCATAAGCCCCACAGAGGGAGATAAGTTCCTTTGAGGATGAGTACAAGAACATTTATATGAGCGCTCGTGAGGACAGGCAGAGGGACCCAAATTCTTCTTGACTGCAGGATGCATCGCATCACACTCGTAACATAAGTGCTGGAAAATCACACAGTCCGATACAGCCAACCCACGTTTCAATGCCAGTCGCTAATGTTGAATCAGCAGCACTTCAGGAGCTCAGGAGCCACCTGTGGTTAGTAGCTACAGTGTAACTCGAAACAGGTAAGAAGTGTTGAAGGTTCTGCAGGGTGTTGCTATCGCAGCCCATTGTGATGTTTAGTGGCATACACCAGATACAAAGAAAAATCTACTCTGGGTATCCATTCACAAGTTCAAACCCTAACAAGACTAATCTATGAGCCAGGTAGAGCGGCTCATGCCTGTAATTCCAGCACTGAGAAGTTAAGAAAGACTTCAAATTCAGGGTCAGTCAGCCTGGGCAGCAGAGTGACACCTGTCTTTTAGAAATAAGGTAACTGAATTAAGAGAAAAGGCTAATGAGTGTTTAAACTAGAGATGAGAATAGCAGCCTCCCTTTGGAGGTTGAGAGCAGTGGCACATGGTTGTATGAGGTGCATAAAACAGAACAAAAAGTCTATATGTATAAGTGTTCACAATGGAAAAACACAGGGACTGGAAACTGATGACGCACACACTTTTTTCTAAGCATGTTAGTTACACTTCAATAAAAACCCTGGCGGGGGGAGGGGAGAGAACCCAGCCAAGCATGGTGGCACACGCCTGTAATCCCAATACCAAAGGTCGCAAATTTGAAGCCATCCTGGGCTACACAAGGAAGGGCTGGGGGGGTGGGGCTCGTGGATAATGAAAACCACCTGAGTATTTCAGGCCCTTTCTGACTCTGAGTAACACAGAGTCTATCTAGTCAAGTAGTTTTGAGCACAGCTGCTCTTACTGTGAGAAGGTAGATGTGTTGCCACGAACCCCTGAGGATTAGCAGAAAAACCACCCAATGAAATCAGGCAATGGATCCTCGCCAAAGAGGGTGAGGATGTCACTCATAATATCACATACACTGCTTTCTACAAAGATCCCTAAAGAAAGAGGAGACAGACAGAGAATGAACCACACAGTCAGCAAAGGCTTTCTCCTCCACTCCAGCTGCCAAAATGCACTGAGCCACAGTAGAGCGCCCTCAGACAAACTGGAAGGTCATCTGGTCCTTCACATGGATGGGAGTTCAATAAATATACTCTATTACTGTGTGCTGGCTAGTCTGTATGTCAACATGACACAGTCTAGAGTCATCTGAGAAGAAGGAATCTTCATCAAGAAAATGCCTCTGTAAGACTGGCACATAGACACTGCTGGGTGCGGTCCCTTGATTGATGACTGATGTAGGAGGGCTCAGTACTGCCTCTGGACTGGTGGTCCTGGGTGCTGAGCAACAGGCCGAGCAAACCATGAGGAGCAAGCCAGTGAGCAGCACTCCTCCACGACCCCTGCATCAGTTCCTGCCTCCAGGTTCCTGCCTTGAGTTACTGCCCTCACTTTTCTCTGGATATGTCTGTACAACTATATCATGTGAAAACTGCTTCCTCCCAAAGTTGCTTTTGGTCATGGCTTCTCATCACGGCAACAGAGACTCTAACAAGACACCTAACTAACTAAGGATATTAGGTGAGCACCCTAATATCCTCAGAAGACAGAAAGCACATTAATTATCCTTCAAGATCCCGTCCTCCCCTTGAAGCTTGACCTGACCCTCCTGCCTAGCAGGTGGCATCTTATCTGGTCAGTGTATGAACAGGACACGTCTGTCTACCTGTCAGTCTTGCCAGTTTGTGAGCCTTCAGGAATCTTTCTGTCTTTGATATTCAATACAATGCCTGACACATGCTAGCTGACACTACCCTTTACTATTAGCTGAGTAAATAGCTAACATGTTGAGCTGAAAACATGAATTTAACTGACTGGATGACATTACATGCTGCACCCAAGAGCACAGGAATGGGAGTCTGCTCTGACTCAAGCCAACTAAAGCTTCTTGGAAGGAGATAGTGAAGGCTGAGCAGTTAAGTCCTGTAAGAGTATAGCGACGCTAATGTGTTAAAAGTCTGGACTAAGCATGAAAGCAGAAAGGCTGGAGCCAAGACAGAGGATGGCGCAGAGCTGGAACTTTTCATAGAGCAAGCCAGAAGACACCAGGACTGTGCAATCCCAGAAAGAAATGCAATTCCAGAGGTGTCTGTTTGGAGGAAGAAAGGATAAGATTGTTTTATCGATGGAAAACCAGGGTTTTTAAATCAAAAGCATTTTTAGTGTGGTCCAAAGCCAGGAAACCTCTCTAGACTATCTGAGGGATTACATGTGATACATTTTTTAAGCATTAAAATTTACAAATGCATGATAGTGATAATTCAGAGAGACAATTCCGTTTACACGGGTAGCCTGTTTGAACAGCCAAAAGCTATGGATTAATAATGCTGGGGGAGGGGGCAGTCACTCAGCTCCAATACCTGCTCACCCAACTTTGTCTTTAGTCTTCCTACCTATTCCCCTGGTTCCCTAAGGAGGGGTTTCCAGTGACAGGGGGCTGTGCTAGGTAGGGCCAGGAAAGCCAACACAAGCTAACACAGGAACTGACCAAAACCAAACAACAGTGGACGCATGTAAATGTCTGTGGCCACCAGATGGGCTCTCCCCACCCTTCAGGAGAGAAATAAAATCTGCACTGAGATGAAGCATCTGGAAGAGAAAAAAAAAGGTCTCCCACTAATTAAGATGTGAATTCAATGGCAAATTAAAGCCCCACCCTCAGGCCAACCCATTCTCTAACCAGATCAAATTCAGCAGAAGAAATAATCTTGGCACTCTGGTAGGAGATAAAGGAGTGACTTTTTGTCCCTGGGAATTTTTAACTCTGCACTTAGTGCCCCAGTTGCCTTTTATCCAAAGTTAAGACTAATATTTTATCACCATGGTAAAGATTAAACGAGAGGATCCCTAGAAATTCTTAATAAATAATATGTCTCTTGTCATCCACAGACAGTCATACATTGCTTTAGCTGAATGTATACAGACTAACACAGTTTTCCTTTTTGGAGACTCACTTTATAGCCCTGGCACACCTGGAGTCACACTAGACTGCCCTCAAGCGCAGAAGAGCTACCTGCCTCTGCCTCCAGAGTGCTGGGATTAAAGGTGTGCACCGCCACGCCTGAGTGTACCTGCATCTTGGTTGGCATGCGGCCAAGCCACTCAAGCAACTGCTGAGTACATACCATGTAACGATCTTTATTAATTACAGCTTAAATGTGTCCACTCTGTATAACCAATTCTCAAAGGCAAAAGGTCTTCTATTCAGCTCTGCACCCCTCCCGACACCTAACACAATTCAGTAAATAACCATCCAATTTATTTAAACATCAAATATTAATAATTTTTATGACTTTTAAGAAATCAAGCCAGGACCAGGGATATGTGCCTGTAATCCAGAACTCAAGTGGTAGAGGTGGCCTGCCATTTCAGGGCCTGCTTGGACTATACACTGAGACTCTAGGGGTCTGGGAGTGGGCACAAAACTCTTCCACATCTAAAAACTTTCAAGGACCCATTCAGGCACACACTAGACACACAGAGCAAAAGCAGTAACTCATTGACTTTCTGAAAAGTACTCCTCCCAGTTTCCCAAAACCCCCAACTGGATTCAATAACCAACCCTCTCTTGACTTCAAGGCAGAGGCCCCACCTCCCAGTAGGGCCTGCTGAGTTGTGATCTCAAGTCCTCACTAGTGCCCCCAGCCCCCAGCTCCCAGCCCCCAAGGCAGCTGCTTGGCCTGGGTGACAGCAACAGCATTGGGCCTGAGCTGCATTTTCAACCTAGGGCAGGCTCACCTCCTGAGGCCAGGGGGCTGCTCTAAGTATCAGGTTACTACAAAAATAACAGCAGGCCTGTCTACACCCCTGCCAAGTGCAAGAGGGAAGCATCCAGGAGGTGCGAGAGGGGCCTGGGAGGAAAAGGGGCCAGTTTGAATAGACAGGAAAGGATGTCCCGCTTTGAGAAACGCACTTTATAATTCCTAGCTGCCTTAACATCTTCACCGTGGACCCACAATTTTTTATTCCCTCAGAAGCCAGAGGAACTCTGTCTATGATACTTGACCATTTTGAAGGTGCTTTTAAAAAACTGTTTCAGGGGGCAGGCTGGAGAGAGGTAGGGCCTGAGTCAAAGGTTTGCAGGAGGATTCCCAACTCTCCACATCTCTGATGCTGCTCAGCTTTAACGTAATGTTCTCAAAATGAAATTCCAGCACCACAAAGCTAATTAGGTCTCCAGGAGGAGAGGCAGGCCTTCAAGAAAGAACATGCTAGTAAAAAAGCATTTATTCGCTGTTCTGGTCCTTTCTAAAATGAAATCAAAGTTCACTCCCGTGCCACTGCCCTTGCGCATGCAGGCACGCTGCTGGCTTGATGTGGTCTGGCCCAGCCTGGGCATTTCAAATAAAGTGAACTTCAATCACCCTACAGAGTTAGCAGGTTATTGATTCCCCATCCATCATTCTTTCATCTTGGTTTGCTCCCCACACAGCCTCTTTAATTGGCTCCTGGAAACTGTTTTATAAGTGGGTAGGTGTGAACCCAGCACCAAGTCTCTCCTTTGGACCTGGCAGGTAACCCTCAAAACCAGGCACATTAAGTCTCCCACTGAAATCCCTCAGATGTGAAAGAAACCAGGAATGCCCCGAAATACCAGGAAGGCTGAGCTACCTCTAATAAGCACCAGAGACTCCCAAAATGGGGGCATGAAGACCAACAGGTCACACTCATTTGCATCAGCTAAAATAAAAAAAGGAATTCCCTAAGCTTTGGATTCCCTAAAGATAAAAAGGGAAATCCCTAAGCTTTGGGTTTCATTGGGGATTTAGCTTTCCTCGGATTCTTGGGGTCCTCATGAAGCTCAGGAGAGCCTCTGACTTGCTATGTGTAGTCAGGACTGGCTTTGAACTCCAGGTCCTTAAGCCTCAACCATCTGAGTACAGGAATTATAAGCATACACCACCATGCCCAGCTCTAAGATTCCTTTTTAACTTAATTAATGATGGGAGGTGTCCCCAGAAGTCACAGTGCTTTGTAGTTGGTTTGTGTTTTATGTTAGAAACAAATGGACAGCAAGTATTCTAAGACACAGCAACATTATAAACAAGAAAGATTTTATAAACAATTTTTTAGTGCAAGCTATAACTGCAGTAGACATGCAGACAGGCAGGAATGTTGGGATTGGGGGGGGGGGGTTCTTAGCTTGTAAGAAGCAGCCCTTCTCCAATTAAACCAGAGAAGAACTTCAGAGGACCCATTCTCACAATCCATGCCTACAGGACCCCATCTACCTGCCCCAGTGGTCATAATCAAGACACTCCATGCGGAGCTCAGCACACCATGCATTTATCAACCAGCTCAAAATTCTGTAAGAATCCTGGTGTTTACCATAAAAGCTCTCATTATTATCCCAGCTCTCTTTGCTTGGTCAGTGTGCCTGGCCACTTACAGGAGGATGAGAAAAAGACACGGGCTCAACTCATCTTTCCCGTCTCCTGGGGAGCCGCTGATGTCTCTGCACCACGATGCCACCGCACTGGCTGGCTGGGTTTAAAATTAGCTGAGCCCTGGAGGGCCGTGGGTAACCTTCTGACAAGGTTAGCCAGAGAGAGCTGAGCACCGCTCAGAGAGGGACATTAATAAGAAGCCAAGTGGGGCCTTTCAACAAGCCCATTAGGGCCTCTCGGAAGCCTGCTGGTCTAGGAGAGCCAGGTGGCAGCATGGGAAGGCTGACCTAGGCTCTTATTTTTATCCACCGAGTCAGTGGCTTCCTTTACAGGCCATCAACACAACCTCCAATGTGCCTCTAATAGTATAAATCCAACACACTCACCCTCAAACTGGACAGTCTGTTCTTACGACATTTAATTGGATTTTTTTCAAATCTAGTATTTTAGGAATAGTTCTCACCATAAACACCCATCACATGGAACAGAGAAGCATTAACAGGAAACATTAACTCAGGGAGGCAGCGGCAGGGGGATTGCTGTGAGTTCAAAGGCAGCCTGGTCTACAAAGTGAGTCCAGGACAGCCAAAGCTACACAGAGAAACCCTGTCTCAAGAGGAAAAAAAAAAAAAAAGGATACTCAGTGTGAGCCACGCACTCGGTAGGGTTTTTCTTACATTAATAACTTGCTGTCACTCTGCCTTACTGTTTGGGGGTTCTACGGTCAATCTAACATCTCATGTTCAAGCATTTTTGCTGAGCCTGAAAACCTTCCTCACATTCCACTGTTTGAAAGACAAGATGTGTGACATTCAAGACCATATTTGTTTCATTTTGTGTCACATTTAGTTTTTTGGTCCAAAGTTTTCTTGTGCTGCCAAACACCCACACCCACACACCCACACACAGGTTTCTCTGTGTAGCTCAGGCTGCCCTGGAACTCTCTCTGTAGACCAGGCTGGCCTCTAACTCAGATGTACCTGCCTCTCCCTCCTGAGTGTTGGGATTAAAGCTGTGTGCCACCACTGCCTGGCTACCAAACATCTCTAGAGTCAAAGGGCAGGAACAAATGTGGAGAACCCCAGAGGAAAGGTGTCTCTCACAGCGCTGAAAGTTCTTTCTGCATGAATAAGAATGTCTAAGTTGAGCCAGACAGTCCTTAATTCTGTGGTGACACTTTCCAACCCCCTGCTTGAAGAGCAGGCCCAGCCCACAGCCCCTCAGCAGTGAGCCTCCAGACCTCCAGAATCCTGCTCCAGGCAATACCAGGTTCCCACAGTCAGCCCCTCGGCACACCTCACTGGCACAGCAACGGTGTTTGACTAAATCATCAACACTTCAGAACTGGTAAAGAGTCTGTGCCCTTAGCCCCACAAGGATCCTGCCTCTCTCCCAGTGGCCAGCTCCCCTGTCCCCCACTGAACCAGTAAACGGTGAATAAAAAGCCCAGCGTCCTAGGGCGTCCGTGGGTCCTATCACACGGACACCCTTCCAGACTAGTGTTTTAAATATTCCTGTTCATAGACACTTTTTCATTTGCTTTTAAAAACCGTGTTAACATACAAAACATTTTTCATTTTTTCTTTTTGTTTTTCGGCTGTTGTTTTTTGAGACAGGTTGTTTGTTTGTTTTTCTGTGTAGCCTTGCCTGTCCTAGAACTCACTCTGTAGACCAGGCTGGCCTCGACCTCACAGAGATCCACCTGTCTCTGCCTCCCAAAGGCTGGGATTAAAGGCCTGCACCATCACTGCCAGGCTTCATTTTTCATTTTTAAAAGGTGCAGGGACAAGGGCCTCACTCTCTAGCCCAGGTTAGCTTCAATACACCATGTAGCTGGGCTGGCCTCAAGTTCACAATGATTCCCTTGTTTCAGCCTCCTATTAAAATCTTAATCAGCATCACTCTGACACAGCTCCTTAAAATTCCCTAACACTCTTTTTGGAAACAAAGTTAGCAATCATCAGGAATATGCTTACCAGCATGCCCAACCCGCAACTTTTTCTGCTCAATGCACAACAGTCCTGTTAGACCGAACAGCAGGGAATGTCGATGGCATGGAGAGCCCACGGGTTTGCCTGAATCACAGGGACTTTGGGGAACACTCATATCTTCAAGTAGCAGCTGAGCAACACTTAGGCAAAGGGAAAGAAATGCCAAGATTTGGTGGTGAGCAGGGGGCAGGTAGAGCCAGCCCAGCCTTCTGCCAGGGCCCGCTCCATCTGGCCTTACCCACAACAGGGCTAGAGGCAGAGCTGACTGGGCGCAGCCATGGGCTGGGCACCGGCTCCACATCTGGAAACCCAAACTCTACCATCACTGTAGGCAAAGCCCTGTGTGCTTTTCTGTGGAAGGGAACAGATAATAGCTTGTGGACTGAGTTTCATTTCCTAGCAGTGTTTTCATCTGTCCTCTAGTGGGGATGCCAAGGCAGGAAAGCCAGCCAAGAAAGGGAAGAGAGACAAACAAGGGGCTTGTATAATAAGACTTTGAACGCAGAGGAGGTGCAAACCTGGACGTGGCTCAGCCCTGCCCAGCCCAGCAGGCAGGTCACAGCCTTAGCTGGAACAAGCTCAAAGAGGGTGCTCAGCCATCTACACTGAAGAAGAGTAAACTCCCATTTCAGAACCACTGTGGTACCGAGACTCAGAGCTACACCCTCTATGCCAAGCTAGCAAAATTTTTAAGCATCTAAGCTTGGTTCCTATTGGTTCAATAAAACTATGGCCGAAAGCAACTGCAGGAAAAAAGGGTTTGTTTGGCTTACATATCCCAGGTCACAGCAACAGGGGAAGCCAAGGCAGGAACCTAGAGACAGACACTGCCTCCAGGACCATGCTTCCACAGTGGAACTAGCTTGATCACCATAGTTTTCTCATACAGTCTAGGACCACTTAAACACACACACACACACACACACACACACACACACACACTTTCTCATACAGTCTAGGACCACTTAAACACACACACACACACACACACAGTGGGCCAGGCCCTCTCATTCTACCTTTAACCAAGAAAATTCACACACCAAGAAAATAACCACAGACTTTGCCTACACACCAATCTAATGGGAATGTTTTCTCACTTACGGTTACCTCTTCCCAGGAGAACATAGCTAGTGTCAAGTTGGCTAAACACTGATCAGCAATCAATCACCCTCACAGGACACATTTCTGCAATCCACATATGAGGTATAAGGCTTTTAGTATCACATGGAATCAATTCAGACCTCTGGATACCTGTATACACTGTGCAAGGATTTCATCAAACTGGTTAATGTATTTATCACCCCAAACATGTAGCATCTCTTTTAAAAACTGCAGCTTTGTTATTTAATGTCATCTTCTTTTAATTCCTTTTTTACATCTACCTATTTTGTGTGTGGACACATGCACACTGGGACACAACTGTGGAGACCGGGGGGGGGGGGGGGGGCTAGCTTGCAGGGACTGTGTTCCTTTCTCTGTCTTTCTACCCTGTGGGTTCTGGGTATGGAACTCCCGCTGTCGGGTTTTGTGACCAGCGCCTACACCTATAGAGCCACCTCTCAGGCCCCTAAACATACGCTACTCTTAGTTACTGTCACTGTGCTGTCAAATGGACGACCAGAGTGTTTTCTTCGTTCCTACCTGAAACTCAACCTTCTGAACACCATCTCCTTTTCCAGTCTTCCTGTGCCCGTTTCGATGCCCAGCTTTTAGACCACCAACCTTCCTTCTGCTTCTGTAGGTTCAATTTCTCACGTTCTTGGATCATGGGTTTATTATTTTGTTTATCCCCATCATAACTATGAGGTAGAGATGTAATCTTACTTTCCAGTATTTGGAACACAGTGAGTTATTCACCTGAAGTCACACCACTGATAAATTCGAAACTAAAAACCAGTCCTGTCGCCTGGAACCTAAGGTCTAACTGTATTAGGAGGTGCCACTGCTCACATCACTGCAGACAGCCAATCAATAGCTACACGCTGTCTTAATAAGGATGTAACAGAGGGATGAGAAGGATGACTAGGGAACCTGGTCCATCCTCTGATCTACAGTGGCAGAAAACAAACTGCCCGAGGTATGCCCATTCTGCGTGAGATGCTCTCAGGACACAAAAGCCAGTGAGATTTTGAATGACGAAAATATACCTTAAATTAAAATCACAGGAGGACACAGTAGCTTTCAGCTCTCAGCCAAGCACTGAGGATAAGATGGTCCACGCAGCACAGTGCTCGCCACACAATCATGGGGACCTGATCCCCAGAACCTGTTAATATGTATTTTTAAAGATGGGTATAGTGATACACACTTGTAATCCCACTGCTGGGGAGGCAAAGGCAGCTGGACCCAGGAGCTCACTGGCCAGCCAGGCAAGTGTACTCACAGGATCAGGGATCACTACGGAATCATGTCTAAAGAAGGTGGACGGCACCTGAGGAACTATATCCAAGACTGATCTCTAGTCTCCATCATGTGCCCTCACACGCACACACACACACACACACACACACTACACACACATGCTACACACACATACTACACACACACACACACACAAATCCTGTTTTTAAAGGCAGCTGAAGACAGACTAGCAGCCCCAGAGCCAAGCTGGTCACTGGGTCCCGATGGAGCTGAGATCCAGGCACAATTCGATGCCCTTTTCTGCTTCTCCATACCCTCAGTGGCCAGTAAAGTCTGACACTGCCTGGCCAGGAAAGAGTCCCTAGTCCCTGCCCCTGGACTTTCCTCCCACCGACCTCTGAAAGAATTCAATCCTACACTGGAAAACACACACCGAGCTCAACTAGAAACAGATGGAGGCAGTGAGCACAGATGCATCTTCACCCAGAGAAGGGGAGGTGAGGCCCGTTCAGGCACACGTAAGGCAGGGCTTTAGAACGTCTCATCTCTCATCAAAAGACCTTGAAAAGTGGCTCACACGTCCACAGCATGACAGTGAGTAAAACACACTGGCACACCGGGATAACTGTGAAAACCCTACTAGCCTCAAGACGTTGGACTCCTGTGACCTCTTAGGAAGTTACCAAAAACAAGCACCCCACAGGAGACTAGAATGAGAATACAGATATGTTCTACAAACTATCTACACAGTGCAGCAGAAGGCAGGGAAGAAGTGACGCCTCAAGGATGTCGCAGGATCTCCTCACGAATGTGCTCTGGCACGCATGCACCCACACTCAAACACACCACACGTATGCTCAAAACAAATCAATTTTAAAATACCTGAATCCTTCTCTTCTCCAGCATCCAGCGGTCCAAGCCCTTTGTTTTCCTCACAGAGTTAAACGTGGATGAAGGGCTTATCACCTGCTTTTGGTAGCTAAATAGTCATGACTTCTGAGTGACAGAGGAGGAAGACAACTAGTGAACTAGGCAGGAACACTTCACACACTCCAGGGGTAAAAATAAGACCTTGAACAGTCATACTTGAAAAATAAGATGATTCTGACAATTGCTATAAGATGTCACTAAGTGAAATAAGCCAGGAACAAAAGGACTAGTGCTGTAGTGACCTCACTCATGTGAGTTACCGCAGGAGTCAATTCATAAAGACAGAAGGTAAAGAGCAATGATGCTCTGAATGAGCAGAGTTTCAGTGTCTTTTTTCCCTTTTCTTAATGAGTAGAGGTACTTTCCTGCATGTACATATGTACAGATAAGAGCCTCGTCTGAAACCCAAAGGGAAAGGATTTCGCTGCAGAGGAGCATTTGGTCTCCTCTTTTTTCCTGTTGGAGAAAGAAGGGGTTATTTGTGAGCAAGGCAACTTCCAGGAGGTCCACACCCAGGGGCCAGCCCCTGCCATCATCTCGTGGCAGGACTAAGACTTGGGGGCCAGGGACACTACAGGGGCCTGGACACATGTCACCTTTCCAGTTCTCTAAAAGTCAACTGTGTTTTCGTCTTTGCAAGAACAGAGGTTTAAATCGAAGCTTGATCCATTGTCAGACACCTATTTTTGAAACAAAATTAGAAAACATTCGTCACAACTGCTAAAGCACTAGTGATACTTAGAGGCCGGCTCTGCTGGGACTGGGTAGTGATTGTTTTTCTTCCCAGGTTCTCACCCCTTAAGGCTGGCACACATGTAGTACTTCACCTGCCATGGCTCCTGCCACTTAACTTTCTATATGCCTCCACCCAATCTACTGTTTGGATCCACACCCCCAGCTTTCCGTTTGCTTTATGTTTCAGGTAGGAGAAACAAAATGTTTGGATCTGCCCCTGACCAAATATGTCCCTTGTTTCCTTCCAACAACCAGACGGTTAAAATGCATGCTAAATCTGCCTGTGGCACAGTGGCACACACCTATAATCTCAGCACTCTGGGAGGCAGAGGCAGGCGGGTCTCTGTGAGTTTGAGGCCAGTGTGGTCTACAAAGCGAGTCAGGGACAACCAAGGCTACACAGGGAAACTCTGTCGAAGGGAAAGGAAAGGAGAGGAGAGGAGAAAGGAAGGGAGAGAAAAGGAAAAGTCAAAGGAAAGGAAGGGAAGAAAGAAAACAAACCTGGGACCTGAGTCTATCCTCCAGACTCAAGCCAATGATGGTGAGGAACATAAATGCCTGGAGCTCTTCTCTAAAACAGAAATCCGAGAACAAATGATAGGGAGGATGTGGAGAGTGGAACCCTTATTCACCATTAGTGGGGATACAGTGCAAATCAGTTTGGAGGCTCCTCAAAAAAGTTAAAAACAGAACTATCAATGACCCTGCTATTTCTTTCCTTGGTACACACCCAGAGAAACTCCATAAACTACTGGAGATATTTGCACACCCATATTTATTGCTGCTTTATTCACAATAGCAAAGACTGAATGTAGGTAATGGACACAAGTTATGAAGGGGAATGGCAGGGGGTCGCAGGGGGGTTAAATAAGACTAGTAAAATTAAAAATCACATTGGTTGTTCATGTATAAGACTAGATCACAACTGGCCTTAAGCAGGCATGTAGTCAGAATCAGGTCAAGCTGTGCGTTGTAGGTAAGAACAGGCTGCTCTTTCACAGGCCTCACAGTGAAGTGCCCGAGAGAGACAGACAGTATGAAGTCACCCTAGTAACAGCAATGATGGAGAGAGATGATGAGAATGGAGAGAGCACAGAGAGGCTGAGGCAGGGGTGGGGGTGCAAGCATGTCAACATGGGTCACGCAAGCATCTTTCTGCCTTCGTTACACTTGTAACCCCAGAATCCAGGATAAAGAAAAACACAAGAGGGAAAGGTGAGAAAAGAGAAGGAAAGAGGGGAGGGGGAGAGCAGGAGAGGCAAGGAAGCAGGGATGTTAAGCAGAGAATTAGGAAGTGAGGTAAGGGTGGAACCCGACCCAGACCTAGAGATCTGGGTCTGAGCCAGCCACACACTTTGCAGCTCAGCTCTGGGCAATACATTTGCCCCCAACAGCCTCAGTGTCCTGTGCAGGCTTGGGAGGTCTATGAGGTAAGGAATACACAGAATGCTGGCCAAAGCAAAGGCATTTATCCCAAACCCTGCCCCTGGGAATGCTTCACGGCTTCCCTCTTGACCCGAGCATGGCCCAGGAACCACCATAGGAGGGGAAGAGGGAAGAAGAGGAGGAGGAACTGTTTTTGTCAGTTTATTTTCCTTTCCTTCTACTGTACTCCTTCCCTAGTGTGATTCAAAAAAAAAAGTCTCAGGGAATGACCTGAAAAAACACTTGAGGCAGGGAGAGGGGGCAGGGAATCCCTGGCTAACAGTGGGGCATGGAAAATATGGCGTGGACCATGAGACGGAAGCCTTCTCGCTCCTAAACTGTAAAGAAGAAACAGACCTCGGAAACCTGAGCCGTTCCAGCTCCTGCTTCTCTGGACTGCCTCCGAGTCTAGTCACTTATACAGAGACCTTTCCCCTCACAAATCTCTGTGTTTTAACTTCCTTTACTAAAGTTTAAGAGTAACTGCAGAATGTTAATACTTGATCAACACAAAAGACGCAAGATGACTAAACTAATTTAACTTTAGATCTAACTTCTTATAAGAAACCATATCTCAGTTCTGGGATGTTTCTGTAACAGAATTCTGTCTCCAAACATGGGAATTCGGGTATGTGTGTATACTTCCACGCAGGCACCTGTTGGGTAAATCGAGTCAGCAGTGGGTATGTACCTTTACCTAAAGGCAAATTTGCCTGGTCATGGCTGAGGGAAGTAGGCCAGGCGTGTGAGAGGCAGAAAGGGTCAGCTGCATCTGCCTCAGACACTTGCAGGCTTGCCCTGCACACACAACACGGTCTACTAAAGATGAGGCCGCTGTATTTTCCAGAAAAGCACTGGGTAAGGCTTGACAGGCTAAAACTCCTACAGGAAGTTACACCCTCTGGAACCTGCCTCAAGAAGTCTCCCCTTCAGCCAAGGGAGTAGAAACTTTTGAGGACTAGTAAACAAAGGTCCCAGATCCACATACTAGATCTGAAAGAAAGATGGCCACACCAAGAAATCTACAACACTTAGCTCCTGCCCCTTGTCCTCCTAAGCTGGGAAGCACTGCAAAGGTTGGTGGCTCAGCTGCACAGCCTAGAAAGGAAGGGAGGAAGTATTACCTTTCCCAGTGAGGAACCTATAAAAGTGGCACTGAAGGGGTCCCACATCAGGGCCTAGGAACGAGCCCAGAGCAAAGCTGCCTGCTGCCTCTGCACTGTGGCTGCAACTCGGGAGTGAGGGAGAAGGTTCTGGACTCGGGGCTTCATTTCACTCTCTCACGTAAGAGCCATCAATCATCAGATCTGAGGTGGGGCTTGACTAACAGAGTGCTTGCTTCACAGGCACAAAGCCCTGAGTTTGCCCCCGATCTTGGTGATCCAAGCTCCAGCTCTTCACGCTTTATCAACTAAGCCATCTTCACAGCTCCTACTTGATGTTTTGTCAGTGACAAATGAGTCCCATATGACTCACTGGGATGAATTATGAATTACTGAAGGTTAAGCAACGTATACTAATAAAACGGGGGAGGGGTGTGCTGAGGGCGTGCACGCGCGGCATTACTGTAGTCAAATGTGTTGGACTCGGTTTACTTCGGTTAACTGACTGCCTTCCTACAAGACATCACAGCCTTCAATATCCAACACTGTCAATCTACAGCAGATGGTTTGACAGTTCACATCAGCCAAACCCCCATTATTCCCCCCCACAAACTCCTGGCTCTGGGCATCTCAAGACAACAGTAGTTGAGGACTAGAGACTCGGAGTGTTCTCTACCATGAAAGCACCAGCAAAGATGTTAGATGATCAACCAGCAAGGCTTAGCAGCCCCACCATGAGCTAGCCAGATACAGCTCATCACAAGAGCCCACACTGTGCTCAGGGGCCACACCCTTTATAAACCCATCCAGCCCTCCAGACTTCCCTCTGGTCACCTCTCTACCACACAGTAGAGTAACGGAGAGCTTCTCTCCAGTCCACAAGGACGAATTGTGATTTTTTTCATCATGCAAGGCTTCCACCTTTCTCCATAATCCAGGGTGCACTCTAGACACTCAAGATATGAGAAATTGGCTGAACCCTGAGAGCCAGGACATTTAAATAGTAATGTATTGGCATTGTTGGGATGGCCTGGGAGCTGGCTTCAGGGGGGCAGGGGGGAACGGATTCTAGAGCCTGACCTAGACACACAATTCCAAATTGTATTTGAACAAATGCCCCTTAGATGGACACACACACACACTCTCTAAAACAAGGTGGGGCTGACGCTGTTGGTCCACATACCAAGGCCTGCGGAACTCTATTCCACCTTGACCTTGCAACATAGCCTCATCCATTCAGTCGGTCACCAACTCAGGAACCGCACATGTAGCTCCTACCTCAGGCTATCTCTACCAGCAGCAAGGGTTCTAATCAGGTGCCACTGGATGAGAAGACACCCCGGGTGTTAGAATCAGGCTGCCTGCCCTCAGAATTCAGCTACACACAATGTAAGAGGCTGTGGATTCCAGGCCCTCAAAATGCCTTGCAGGTGTCAGGCTGAGACACGCCCAAACAATAGCCAGGCCCCACGGTTTGGGCAGAGCTTCTTCTATTTCTGCAGGTGGCACATTCCACAGATGCTGCTTCTTAAAAAGCATGGCAAGAATTCTACACTGGGAAGGAAAAGAGGTTAACTAAGGGCCTCCTTTTCCCCTGAGGACAGGAGAAACTCAAACCTCTCCCAAAGAGGTTTACATTTTTAAAATATATTTATTTTATCAACCACAAGCTTGCAAGTCAAACATCTCTTCAAAGATGTTTTGCAGATAGAGATATTCTGGGAACACTGGAGGCAAGTGTATTTACGCACTGCCATTATAAGACTAGCCTGGAAGGATGCATATCGGATGCTAACCGCTCAAATGACCGTCTGCCTGCCTGCTGACTACACCAGGTCACAGCCACCTTAGGGCCCTGCTCAGCTGTCAAGACTGTGTCCTCTGCGAGGCTTCCAGCCAGCCTGGGTTACTTGTGTCAGGAAAGCCCTTTGCCCCATGTCTAGGACAGGTAAACTGGTGGTGGGAAACAAGGACAGACACAACATTGCCGCTGGATGTTGCTATGGTGCCTGGAAGTTGCCAGAGAACTACATCACAGACCAGTGGCTTCGGTGTTCAAAAGGGGAAATGCAAGAAACAGAGCTCCTGGCAGCTACACAGGTTACCACCACAGCCCTTTTCTTTGGTGTTTTGAATCAGGTCGCCCTGTCAGTCACAGGACTTAACATGAGGGATGCCCCCACAATATTCCTGTCACCTACACCTTGATCAGGTCCCTGTATTACCAGCAGAGAACACTCTGGGTGCAGGGGCGGTGGCTGGCTCATCAGCACATCCCTGTAGCCTTGCCGATCTTTCACCCAACCCAGGTTTCCAGGAGACCTCAGCCAAATTGGCAATGCATTTCTCAGGCATTTAACAAGTTTCAGAATGAAAATATGAAAAACTTAAAGAGATGAAAAGGAGAAAACTGGATATTGAGACTGAACAGGGAAAGAGAACTCTGAAAGCCTGGAAACAGGCTCCAATGGAAGAGGTGAGGGAGTTCCTACCACCAACTAAGCCAAGTGCAACACAGAAGGAATTTTCTTATCTGCGGCCGTCAGATGGAAGGTGTTTCCCACTCCCCAACTAACCACAACTGCCTAAACCTGAGAAACGTCACAGCATTCAATGCGGTATATACAACAGATACGTAACTTAGAGTGTCCACAACTAAGAGAACCATCCTTCCAGTGAGACGAGGTTCCCACTTAGATCTGGGGACCTCTACTCCACCATGACCTGAGAGCTTGCAACATCCGTTCCTTCAGCCCTTTCCCCAGCACTGAATGAGACTTGCAGACAGGGACCTGCCTTGAAGCTTCCTGAGTGCCACCATGCCCAGCTTAGAGATTTTTCAAATGTTCCTCAGCACTTTAACTTTCTTTCAATTAAAGCAGGGAGGCTGTGGTGAAACCAGGAGTTATGCCTCCCTCATGATTCACAACTGTTCACCCCACAACCTTGTTTCTTCCACCAACCTCACCATTTCCCAAGTCACTCCAGATCCAACTTCACCATCCCCAGATGCCTCAATGAAGGAGAATTTTAATAACCACTAGCCAATGTTCAAAATTTATTGACCTTGACTTGGGGATAACATTTCTAGTAAGTTATTTCTGCATTTAGCCCTCTGTACTAAATCTTCCAAGTCTGTGATCACTCTTATCACATGGTGCATCTCATGGGCACCTACTCAGGACCCAGCAGCACCCAGTACTGGTGACTCAAGCCAGCATGATGCAGGCTTTGAGAGAGCTTCTCACACGTTTGGTTCTCAGAGCTATATATCAGCTGCTCCCATGCACACAAAGGCTCTTCTGAGATACTAATGTCAGGTCACAAAGTGGACACCCAGACAGTCACTGATACAGTATTTTAGGGTGACAGCTCAGGTCCTACCTGGGTCAGGTTTGGCTAAAATGTTTCTCGGAAGCCCTTAAAGGCTTACTCTTCAAGATGTCATCTCATTAACCATGGGATCTCTCATTCTAGGCCAGACCCTGGCACCCCTCTTGCCTGTCTCCTCAAATCTCTTTCTTCTCTTCGGCCATCTTATTTTTCACTATAATACAGCTTGGCCTCCTTACAAACTTGATAGTCGATCTCAATGGCCAGAAAATGGCATGCTTGACTTTCAAATTCTCACTGACCTTGAATACCTCAACCAAAGCCCTGGCAAATGGTCCAGAGTTCCTTACATCCCCCCCACCCCCCTACTCCCTTATGACTCTTGGCATACACATCGAATCCTCCTCCTCCTGGAAAAAGCCACACTCCCCACAAAGCTGTAATCTGGCCTCCTCTACCTATGATTCAGACACAGAAGGTCCAGCTCCCCAACAAGCTCCTCCCCAAGCAGACCCACCCAGCGCACCTTCTCAACCACGGCTCCTCCCACTCCCCCTTCTCCATATCCCTGTTACTACATACATGTACACATAACCTCATCCTACAGAAGCACTGTCAACTCCTTTACCCAGTGGCCCCCCTAAACCTCCACAGGCACCACTGGCTCTCTTACCCCCACCAGAAGCTCACACCAGGTCTCCCACTGACGAAATCCATCCTCTCAGGGAATCAGTGGATGATCAATCAGGGAGGCTTCTCTCCTTTCTTTATCTGATCTTTCTCAGGTAAAAAAACATCTTGGTTCTTTCTCAAATGACCCCCACTAAGTTCATCAAGGAATTTGGGGTCCATTACCCTAGCATGTAACCTCACAAGACCTCCCTGTCCTCCTTTCCTCCACCCTCACCCTCGAAGAGATGGGATGATTCTGGATGTCTGCACAGGCTCATGCAAATGGCGTCCTCAATACTGAAGGTGATTTTCCCATGGAGCTGATTGCTGTTCCTCATACTGATCCCACTGAACTACCAAACACATACAAAAAATCGGTCTCTCAGCAGGGTGGCCTGGGACAAGACTGCCTGCCTCCTGGTAGGACTTCAAAAGAACCCCCATGAACTGGCCAATTTTGACAAGAGAGGTTACACAGAGGCCAGATGAAACCCTGCCGTGGCTCTTTTTCACTTTACTAAACTAGGCCTAAACTCTGAAAGGGACAAGCCTGACCAATACTCACTTTCCCTAGTCACCCCTGACATCAGAAGAAAACTATAGAGGCTGGACTATGGCCCTCAACCCCCTCAGAGATGTATTGGATGTGTCATTTAAGGTATGTAAAGAAAGGAAGGGGCAGGAAAGGGCAAAAAGGGCTTCCTGTGGTAGGCAGAAATATCCATTTCTCTTGTCCTACAAGCTACAGCACTGGCTCTCATACCTTGATCAAGCTGTTACTGCTGAAAAATAACCTTAAGGATTCTGAATCAGATGAAAGGGTCCACGTTTCCCAGTTTTTATCTTTCCAAACAACTGGATACAACCTTGCCTGTGGGTGCCAGCAGCAGCCTTCCTGTTAGCAGAGGAAGCTCTAAATCTACCTGTGGTCGCCGTGACTCTGTCCTATCCCCTCAAAGCCTCAAAGATTTACTGTCACATGAAAGCCTTTCTCTTCTATTTCCCTCTAACCTCCACCTCTTCCATATCATCTTTTAAGAAAACTCTAAGTTAGGCTTGGTGGCATAGGCCTTCAATCCCAGCACTCTAGGGGCAGAGGCAGGTGGATCTCTAAGTTCAAGGACAACCTGATCTACAGATCGAGTTCCAGGACAGCCAGGGGTACACAGAGAGACTCCGGGGGATGGGGGGAGGGGGAGGGAAGACTCCAATATTTCTCTTGATTCTTGCCCCCATCTTACACAGCTACACTCCACCAAAGCTACTACCCTTAACCACTCCTGCCTGGAATCACTAGCCCCCCTCCCTGCAAGAATCCAAAACTCTCTACTTCCCCTCTGCCACTCTCTGACTATAGATGGAAGCTCTTTTCTCAGCTCTTCCAGCCAAGGGGACAATGCCAGAGGCTCTTCTAACCGGGTTATAGAATCTGCCCCTTTACCACCAGGCACTCCTCAGAAGGCAGGGCTGCTAGCCCTTGCAAGGCCCTCATTTTAGCACAAGGCAAGACCATCATAACACACTGATTCTAAATATGCACCCCGCGTGCTACACAGTCATGCTTCTATTTGGGAGGAGAGCAGCTCCCCCATCACCAAGGGTACATCTATTAGGAATGGGCTGCTAATCCTAGAGTGCTGGGAGCCTCTTATCTTCCCAGGCAGGCTGGGTTATTCACTGTTGAGGTCACCAGGCCCTTATCAACGATATAGCTTTGGCAAATGCTTCCGCTGGCAAGACTGTGAACGAGGCCGGCCAACACCACCTAACACCACCTTTCTCCTTTCACTTCCTGGACCCTCCAAACTTAACTCCTACCTACTCTGAATCCCAAAGACAAGCCCTCCAGGACATGAGAGCAGGGCCCCAAGGATAGCTTCTTCTACTAGGCACATCCTATCTCCCTGATTCTCAGGCAAGCTCAGTCCTTTCTGACAGAAAGTCACAAGTCCTTCCACACTGAGTCTCAGCCTCTCTACTACATCCTTGGATGTCTCTTCTTCCACTCTAGCCTTTCTGCTCTTTTTAAGGCTGTCACCCAAGGATGTTCCACCTGCACCCAGAGCTCCTGACAGGGGGGTATTACAACCACCTCCTTCCTTCAATCCACACCAGTTTCAGGAGAGCTTTCCCAGGAAAGACTGGCAGACAGATTTCATACAGACGCCTAACAAGAAACATAAAGATCTTCTTACTATGGAGACTCGTTCTCAGAATGGGTAGTTCCTCCAACTGAGACCACACAAGTGGTCTGCTCACACCTCCTGAAGGATACCTGGCCCGGGTTTCTACTTCCTAGATTCATACCATCAGATAATGGCCCAGTACTCATCTCTAAAGACACCCACTAGGGCTCTAAGGGGCAGTAGCACCTTTACACTCCCTTATCCTCAGAAAAGGTTAAAAGGGATGGACCATTCTTCTGGGAAATTTACGCCCCTGGGAAACAGCCCACTGCGTGACTACTGGTGTTCCTCATTCTTACAACACCTCCTTTGGGAACACACATCCTCCTTGGCCCTTTACTGACCCTATCACCCAAACCTTTTGCCAGAAGACTGGGCTGTTGGACGCCTCTTGCCCACAGGCCCTCAGCCCATGCTGGACCACTCCAGGATGGCCATCCTCACCACAACAATGGCAGCCAAGTCTCAGCAAGTCTCAACGTGGACCCATCTGTCCCAGCTCCAACAAGCTCCGCTGATCCATTCTCTAGTTAAGCACTTCTGCCAGTTGATAAGACCCTAAAGCTTAAATTCTCTCTGTCTTCAATCCCTGAGGACACCTAATATGGGTTCTTCCCCCTCCTGCTAGGACTTCTCCATGTCTTCCCTACCATTCAGACAAGGAGACAAGCATTTAACATATATGCTACCAAACTAAGTTCATCGTTAATGCCATTTTCTGCCTGGTCTCTGGTTGTCACCAGAGGTCCCCTAGGTAGCCTGCTCTCAGAACTGTGACATATCTACCACCTCCACAGGCTGTTGAAGACCAGCCCCCATCCCTACCCCTCCTCCACCCTCCACATTCCATAATAACCCCAAATAGAAGATCGGACCAGGGTAGGTGTCCAAATTGAGGGTGTAAGTACCAACCAGGTAGAGGAGGGGATTAAAGACCTACAAGAGCTAGCACACAAAATCCAACCACTGAGAGTTGGCGCCACCTTGGCTCATGTCTCTCCTTAGCCCTCAGATCTCTAATGTCTACCTCATAGTAACAATTAAGCCCTGTCTCCTCAGATTTTTTTCAGGGGGAAAAAAAAAGTCAATGAGCTGACCTTATGGTCAGTAAACCAGATGCCCTTCACGGAACTTCCTCAGGTCACCTACCATCGCCAGCCAGCTTGAGTTCCTGATTTAGATCAGTATTCCAGAACCCCTTTTCCCCATTCCCCTCAGGTGAACAGGACCACCATCTCCCCTTATTATCAACAAAAGGCTGAAATGTTAGGTCACAAAATGAGTCCAAAATGTCAGCACTGGCGGCAATGCTTTTTAGGGTGACAGCTCACTGGACCAGGCTTTGTTGGGGAAACAGAATCCTAAAACACTTCTCAGAAGTCTTAGTGGCTGGCTGAGCATTCCTAACAGCAACCGCTAGCACCTCATCTGTCTGAAAGAGCGCTCACACTAAAGCCCTGGCTAGAACAGCTCCCAAGCCACCTCCCCATCATATGCCTATATAAAATCCAAAAAACCTTTGCTGCTGGGTGTTGTCCTCCACTACCCAAGGTACCCTGGCAGTTCTGCTCTTAATAAACTGCTTTTTTCTCTTCTTTCTTTCTTTTTTTTTTCCACAGAGTGGCTTTGTTCTGTGGTTTCTTGCAGAGCCTACTTACAACCAACTTTAGTTGAATTTGAGCATTGTAAGGCACAAAAATTTTCATCTAAAAACCGCATTTTCAACTTCCCGCAAAAGCCTCCAAGTCTCCTGGTAGGTGCCACTTCTTCAAAGAGCCTCTCCTTACCTCCCATCTCTCTACTCTACCAGGAACACCCTGATACCCTGGGTTCAGGCCCCTGCCACCTGCCAGGGTTGGTACCTGCTCAGCTGTGTCCTCCTCCACTGGCTGCATCGTTCCTCAGGGACGTTCTACTCACAGCCTTGCCTCCGGCCCCGCAGGAGCTCAGTGTATTATTTAGGGGGATGCATGGACTGACTAACTGAACAGCAGGCATCCTCCTAAGAGTCACTTCATCTGTAGAATCTCCATAGCTCCTCTGGCTCAGCTAGGGAAGCACATGTCTGAGGTGCTGGCACAGGACACGCGTGGAACTGGAAGCTGACAGCTGGCCCCGTGCACAACCAGTTATACTAGATGACTGATCCGGAAAGAAACTTTACTTAAGACTATACTTTACACTGAATTTTGCTGACCAAAGCACAGATTTTCAGCTTCCTAACCCCTGAGGTTTTTTTGTTTTTTGTTTTTTGTTTTTTTTTTTTTGGTTTTGGGTGTTTTGTTTTGTTTTGGGGGGGTGCCACACGCTGTAGCCCAGACACAGGCTGCTCTCCAACACTAGACAATCCACCTGCCTAGGCACCTGAGTGCTTAAACGGCAGGTAGACTTCTAACTTTTAAGTATCTATGGTTTCCAGCTAGCCTACAGAACTATGGAAATATGTCTATCATAAATATGTATCATCTCATCTAATTCTTGAGTTACAGTGCTCAGCCATTTATAAATGTTTCGTTTCGTCCTTTGTGAATCAATGATACAGAAAGATCGTAAGGCCAAGTTTTGGACAATGGGTTTTCCAACTAGTACCTGGTAATGCGATCATGGACATGTTATTTTAACCTCTTCCTACCTTATTTCCTCATCTCTAGAATGAGGAATACAATAAATCCAACTCACAAAACTCAATGTCAGAATACACCAAGAGAACAGTCATTTTAGTCCATGTGCCTTCAACTTATATACAGCTTTCCTAAATTAAGTAGCTGTTACTATGTAAACTGCTACACAGTAATTGGTATGTCCAAGCAGGTGACAGAGAGACACAATAAACAAGAACACCAGCCAAGCCCAGGCCTAGAGACACAAAGGCCAGAGGAACCCCATGTACACTTCCAGGCTAGGACCAAACGGGCCCCAAATGCTGGGGTCTCCTAGGCTGGCCTCACCAGGTGAGCCAGGATGGGGCATGGGAAGTCTCAGACCCCAAGAGAGGTGGTTGTGAGCACGGCTGCCACTGGAGCACAAAGGAATCAACCCAGGGAGTGAGAGCAGGGAGGAGAGGCGAGAGGAGCCCCGCCCTAGTCAGGCCATGAGGCACAGGGGAGCTACTCCCCTTTTTCTTCCTCTTTCTTCGGCGTGAACTTTCCCAAACCAGCTCTGCCTGTTTCACACAGGAACGGTACTTGCGAGTGTGCGCATTTTATTATTTCAGAAGAAAGCATCTGCAGTCGGCTAGTGAGTCATCACTACGCCTTGTCAATCTGCCAGCATCCTGCCCCTCTTCATTACAAACGTAAAGATAAAAGCCCTCGCTGCATTAGCTGGCATCCGCCTCCACAGACAGCACAAATAAATTAATTGTGCCTCATCGCAAACAGAGAGAGGTGTGCGGGAGGAGAAAATGCGCTCCTTGTTTCATTAACAAATTAAACAGCAACAGAGCCGCCACACACCCGGCTACACTGCCAACTTTAGATTCTCCCACCAGGCAACTGCCCAGCCACCATCGCCTAAGTAGAGGGTCCATTACTATGGGGGAAAAGGAGGGGGAGGGGCGGCAGTCTGAGGCCAGACCTAAGCTTGGCGACCCCCTGTGGGAGCCTGGACTGATGGACACAGTCACCCAGTGCCCATCAGATGCTGGGTGCTGCCCTGCAGGGTGGGGAGGCATGTTTCCGCAATCTACCCCAGGCAAATAAACAAACCAGTTCTGGGGCCCTGGAATGCACAGCCTGGTGAGAGAGCTTGTCATCAAGGAGAGCTGTCCTACTGAGGACAGCAAACATTCCAGAGAGAACAGGGTGAGTCAAGACCAACCTGAAAAACATGTCGGACTTAGCTGCACCACCAGCTAGGATTACACCCTCAAACACACCTTTCTAAGATTTCGTGCTTTAGTCACAGACAATTTGTTACAATGCTGTGATTTTCTTCTCATTCTGTAGTACATAATTTAGGAAAGCTGTGTTTTGTAAGTTGAAGGCGCGTGACTAAAAACCAACCCTTTTATGTTTTTATCTCCAAAGACACAGCACAGTGCATAGGATGGGAGGAGGGGGTCAGGAAATGGGGGTAAGGGCAGCAGAGAAAGAACAAAGAGAAGTTTTAAAAGACCAGGAAAAGACCCCAACTCTCCGAATGTCACCCTATTAACTCGTGACCTGTAAGGAAGTTAAGATCACAAACAGCTAATCCAGCCATAAAATATGTCCAAAGTATTTATTATACAGATGGACACTGGGTTCAGCTGTTAGTGTTGCTGGTTTCTATTTTATCTGTAAAATCCAAGAATTTAAAAAATTCTACACAGAAAAAAAAAATTGACCTGAACTAGCTAGGACATGCCTATAAAAAGCAAAGAAAATAAAAGCTTAAGGAGAATAATAAATAAAGCCATATGCAACCTTTCCACCATCTAAGAAAGACCAACAGAACAGTGGGGGCACCCCTGAACCAAGCCTTTATATATACATATAAAAGCAGCATCCACAGCGAGCCACGATTTCAAAAGCAGGGCCTGTGTGCTCGCTGCACTGGAGAGTTCCCAGCATCTCCCTCTGGAAAACAATTCAGCAATATCCATGGAGGGCTAAAATATTCTTTGTATCTTTTAACAACCCCCCTCCCCTCCAAATCCTGATTCTGGGAATTCACCCTAAGAAAATAATCTACAACCACAACCAAGCTCATCTCAAAGTATCATCTATAACAGCACAAAACTCCGGGGAAAATATCTAAGTGCTCAATAACAGAGAGTGGCTAAGTAAATTCAGACTGTGGGTTGACAGGGTAAGACAATTAGAAGTCACTCTGAAGAAGACGGGGCCAGGCGGAAGGCGTTTGCTTAAGGTTTCCCGGGAAGAGCAGAGGGCAGGACTCCACGTGACGGCAAGCCGATGGGAAGCCACAGTGCAGCACCGGCTGCGGTCAAGGGCTACCGGTTATTTTAAAGCACGGAACCCGGGGGGGGGGGGTAGCTTTTTTTTTCTCTGTTCTTTTGTTTTGTTTCCTTTATAGTGGTTAGAGGATTTTTGTTGTTGTTGTTTGGGGGTTTTGTGAAGTAAAGAAAAATCAAAATCACAGGGTGTAGAGACAACATTCAATATTCAAAAGAAATCCAAACACCTATGGGGGAGGGGGTGCACACCCCACACTTATCCCTGAAGCCTCAGCCCTGGCTTTGCTTGGGCAATCACATGGCTCCCAGAAAGAAGGGTGAAATAAGGGTTAGGTCTGTCAAAGGCTGCCTGCAGGAGGCTGTGAGGGGATGCCAATACATAGAGACCCCAGAGCCCCGGTCCATCACTGCAGCTCCTAATTCCAAGGCCTCACTCCTCTTCCGAAAATAAAGGAAGGGGTTCCAGCACTGTGGCAAGGTCAGTTCTCTGACACTTGCATCCAGATTACTGTTAGAGCAGGCTAAAGACCAGCCGTCAGTGAGTAGGAGCATCTGAAAGCGAGGCCCTACAGCCTGCCTTTAACAAGCCTACTGGGCAACTCTGACGCACACACCAACAGCTCCCTAGTCCAACGTCCAAACCCCTATGCCCATCTTCCTGCCCACATTAGACTGCATTAGAGGGGGCAGGGGCTTTCCTCGGAGACTGGCGATTCCTCTACTCAATACTTGACCACAAAACAGGTGTGGTGTTTAAAACAGAAGGGCACAAGTGATTGTTTTCCAGCGCCTTCTTTTCTGGTGAAACCATTCCTAGGCTCACAAGACACTGTTTGATCCCACATGCCCCATGCTTAGCACAGGTATCCAAAAATGCTTGTGCAAAGGACAGCCACAAGAAGATGGAAGTGAATGAGTGAGCTGGCTGGCAGGCACGCGCGCATGCGCATGAGCACACACACGCCTCTTTAAAAAAGGAAAAAAAAAAAAGACAATTCATGGGTCAGGAGAGGTCTCGTTCAAACCCTGCTGGGCACTTCCACAAACATCAAGAACTAGTGATTGTCCCTAAAGCTGGGCCAGAAGCCAGGAAGTAAGGGCAGGATGCTGTTCCAATGACCACCAAGATACTTCCTAAGTGAAGGTCCCTGTATTAGCAGATTCAAAACCAGCAAGCAGGGCTCCAGGGAAAGGGGTGGACCCATAACCCGAACTGCCTAGGGTTCCCAGCACTTTAGAAACGAGCGAGTAAGCACGCCCTTTCCCCTTCCCCTCCTCCTCCCTTGGCATTATTGAATTACCTCAGGAGCCTCGTGTATTATTGCGGTGAGTGCTACTCTGACATAACCTAATAAGAAGCCGGGCTCAGCATTCAGCAAGAGTGAATGCCACGGGGCACACGTGCAAACCTGATTCTCGGTCCAGGGGTGATTTCTGTGGAGGTGTAATTCCATTGTCTGCTGCACCCAGCACATCTTCTATCCATAAAGCACAAAGCCTCCATCCGTCACAGTTCTCAGGAATGAAAGGCCTTGCCTTCCAACCTGGGATGCAAGGTGCAGCTAGGCCTTCTCTGGTGACAGGAAGTCAAAACTAATCTGATCTTCCCATTTAGACCACACAATGGTGAGCATGCACAGGGCTGTGTGTACCAGGTGGCATTTCTCCAGAGGGACAGAACATGTCCAGCATCCAGTTCTGCCAGTTACTTATTTATTAGCCCAAAATTACTTGGGATATTGTAGCCTGTGATGGTGATAAACTACATTCATTACAATACTGACTCTGACTGGTCCTGAGCATGCATGGGGCATTATTCTCTGAAAATTCACAGATCCACCAGGGCACTTCCTTCAGATAGCCAACAGTGAGATGTGCTCTTGGACCTGCATCTGTGGGCAGCTGAAAAGTTAAACCCAGTCCTTAATGTCCCCGCCCAATCTGCCACTTGGACAGGGCAGAAGCTGTGACCTGAAGGGGGGAACCACTCAGCCTAAAAGTGGGGACTGCCAGCCAGGCTTCGGATCTGTTATGTTCTTGTGCTGATGACTCAGAGGAGGGTTGGCAAACTGAAGCTCACAGGCCGAATCTGGTCCACCATCTGTTTTCATATGGCCCGGGGAGAGAGAATGAGTTTGCCATTTTTAAATGGTTGAAAATTAACCCAAAGGGCATATTACTTAGCATTCACATTTCAGCGTCCCTAATGAGTTCTTGTTGGGACACTGTCACAGCAACAGGTTTGCACACTGTCTGTGGGGACTTGCATGCTGACTTCTCAGAGCTGGGTGATGGGTGGCTCAGACCATATGGCCTGTGTTGTCAGAAATATTTACTGTCTGGCTTTTAAAGTTTGCTGATCCCTAATGTACAAGCCAGGACCACAGCACTACTGGGAAAAGGCCTTGACCTAAGGGCAGAGTCCAGGATGAAAAAAAACACACAATTACTTCTCAGCTCTAGATCCAGGTTCAGGGATTTGACAGCTTAAATACACACCTGCCTGCCTACGGGGTCAAGAGCATCTGCAAGGGACCAGGACATTCTGCTTGTCCTGTGGCTCAAAGACGACTGAAAGACAGGGCAAGGCAGGACGGAAGGTTGTGCCAGAATTCTGTACCCATCTGGCCCAACAGCCTGAAAGGGGCAGACAGAGAACCAGCCTAAGTCATCAAGAAGCCAAGGCCTCAGGGCTGCTCAGTGGGAAAGATGGTGCCAGTCGGGCTGGGGGGGGGGGAGGGCTGCGAAAGAGGGGATGGACAGCAGGAGCCCAGTGGTTTTCTCTATTAGTTTTTTGGGGGATTGTGTGGGTGAGTAGGAACAGAGGTTCTGGGAGAAGTTGGAGAAGATAAAAATATGATTAAAATACATTGTGTGAAAAAATAAATGTTTAAGCCTGACGTGCTGTGTGCATGCCTGTAATCCCAGCTCTCAGGGAGGCAGAGACAGGAGGATCAATGTGAGTATGAGGCCAGGCCAGTCCACAAAAGCAAGTCCAGGACAGCCAAGGCTACACAGAGAAACCCTGTCTCCAAAATGAAGGAAGGAAGGAAGGAAGGAAGGAAGGAAGGAAGGAAGGAAGGAAGGAAGGAAGGAAGGAAGGAAGGATTGATTGATTTTTGGGTCCCCAAGATTTTTTTTTAAATGAGTCCAATATTTATGCTGAATTTTTCTTATTTTATTGGGTTAGGATTGACCCTGCTTTTCCTCCCACCATCCTTGCCTCCTTATTCTGGAACACCCTAGTTTGGGATTTGATAAATAAAAATATAAAGCACCACTTGAAGCTCAATTTGTTCCTTTCTTAAGTAAAACTTTGCTCCAAACACTGCTTCTCTGAAATGTAATCATGGATGTGCAGTAAAGTGCCACTATTACCCGATATCCAAACTTGCTGGGCATCCTGTATCCTATCCAACAGCCAAGCCAGAAACAAGCACTCTAACGGGGTGACTCTTTGTACCCCAGTATGGCAGCTCTCTGGACCTTGGTCCTGACTCAGTGAGGCTGCCCTGGCCTCCACTAGATGAAGGCTACCTCCCACACGTGACTTCAGCCTCAGCAGTCACAAAGCAACAGCCCACTGTGCCCAGCTGACAGGAATACAACTAGCCTAACCAACAGAGATGAGCTCCTGCCTTGGCCTCCACTGCATTCTCTCAGGAAGCCCCTCCAACTAAAAAGGATCCCTCCCTGGCTCCATCAGGCCACAGGTACCGCCAACCATGGTGTAGACCTGATGAGGAATGTACCTGAGAAACAGATTTTTAAGGAGTTGAGGGTAGGAATGCTGAGGTTGTTTTGTGTTAGAGGTTCCTAGACCAAGCCTGGACGGTCAGTTCCATGGGGACAGAATGTTTATCAGCTGTTCATCACGCTGTCTTCCTACTGTCTACTACAATGCCTGATACTCACTCACACCCAAGAGATAACTATGAGATAGTTACCGGTACAATTAGGACCCCCTCATTCCCATCCCACCACATCCAAAAATGCACTGAAACCATAACTCCTAATGACTAAAGACTGTATTTTGAGTTGGGCTCCTTGGATGTCCTTAGGCAATACCAGGTTAAAATGATTTGTCTGCTGTGTTAGAAAGGAGATCTGGGGGCTGGAGAGATGGCTCAGTGCTTAATGTTTTTACAGGGGACCCAGGTTTGGAGCCCATTACCAACATGGTAGCTCTAGTTTCAAGGGATCTGATGCTTTCTTCTGACATCCAAAGGCATCAGGCATGCATCACAACAGGACAAGATTTCTACTAAGAAAAAGAGGGAACAACTATTCCCTAGCATTCCTGTGGTGGAGGTGCTGCCTGGAACTGAGGGATGGAAGAGTGAAAAGTGAGAAGAACCAGGTATTTGGTGAGGTTCCCAAATTACCAACTTGAGACTCTGTACCTTCGGGATTTGCTCTGTAAGACCTCTGTTCTCCTTGCCAAGCGATATTCACCCAGGCTTCTCTCTCAAGTCACACTGTACACACTTAAAGGCTGCCACTGGTCACAATCTACAGTTCCAGAATTCATCACTAATTGGAGAAAGCCCTTTTAATAATGTCAGAACATTCTACAGTCCACCCACCTAACAGGGTCCTCCTTTTAATATGAGTGATAAAGAACCAATCACCTAAAAGATTCAGTAATGCTTTCCACTGAATTCACATTTTTAGGCATTTGGACACATCTGCAAACACCCTTGTGTCACCACAGATGACTTCCCCTCCTCCAAATGGGAGCTGCAAACAGTCCTTGGCACGCACAAGGGGCTCAGAACCCCAACACTTACTGCACAGACCTTAAAGCACATCCACCCAAGAAGCACTTTACCTTAAACTTCACCCACCTGTTAGCTAGATGGCTCAGTCGTGAAAGTGCCTGCCGTGCAGGCATGAGGACCGGAGTTTACACCCCCAGAGCCTCAATAGGCTTGCCAGCACTTCCAGCCTCGGGGACGGAAACCATGAACCCCCAGAACAAGCTGGCTAGTGAGAGCAACCGTATACTGCTGAGCTAAGTTTCAATTAACCTCAATGAATAAGGTAAGGATGGTCAAGAATGACTCCAGACATCAACCTCAGTACTCCAGATGTACTCACTCATACATGCCTATTTGCCACATACATGTGCCATACAGATGCAAACACACACCAAAAAAAAAAGAAAAGAAAAGAAAAAGAAAGAAAGGAAAAGAAATAGAAAAAAGGAATCCAGCAAATAGACAAAGTTCTATTTCCCACAAACAGAAAGAATGGTGGTGATGTGCAGCAGTAACAGTAATGAGAGTGGTGCTAATCGTAATATCGTTTTGGCTCAACTGGACCCAGCCAATGGGCCAAGTGCTGTCTTCAAAGCAAAGGCAGATAAGCACAGTGAGTCCATACACCAACAAACACTGGGCCAGCAAGCTGAAGGACCTCACCCAAAGCTATGTGGCAGAGCCAGAAGGGCAGTCCCAGCCCACAGACAAAGTGAAGCTTGGTGGAACAAGAGAACAGGAAGAGGCCACACCAGCCTCAGTTCCCGAAAAACAGGGGCAGAGGGAAAGCACGAACCTGCATCCCTGACACTCAAACTTTTACATCCTGAGTACCAAGAACAGTGGCACGGTCCCAAAGGGAGCTCAGATTATTAGATGGATAGACAAAACAGGGTGGTGGGTGAGTGGGTAGGTCCTGGAAGGATTTTAAGGAAGATGAGTGATCCTATGAAATCCTTCAGACTTCCCATTTCTTAATAACTAGGGACTATTTCAGAATGCCCCCACAATACAGGCGAACTATCCAGTGTGGGGAGCAGATAAGAAAGGACCTGAGCAGCCGGGTGTAGTGGTGGCACGCACCTTGATTCATCTGGAAGAATCGCAGTGGAGAAACTGCCCTTCGTGGACAGGCTTTCAGGAGGAAGGCTAATTAATACTGAGATGAGCAGGACTTTCCATTTGAGTATTGCTAAAGCTCTCCATCTTTCTCAACAGGGTTCACCAGACACACTAAACGGTATCCTGCAGGGGACTGACCTTTCTGTCCAAGCACAAGGCTTCGAAGCCTCCAACGCGCCTGAGGGTGCCATCCTCACTCTCCCTAGCAAACACCCTCTCTGCTTATAGATACTATGTTTGGAAGTAGAAGCCTGTCAGATTAGAACTGAGAGGAAATGAGGCTCACCTACATGGGGAGTGGGGGGCTGCTCTAAAGATAGCCTGTGAGTGCCAACAGCTACGCTCTGGTACCCAGAGTCTGAAAACTAACTCAAGGGCCACCACACCACCTGAATACTGAAGCCAGTTAAGATGACTCATGCCCACAATCCTAGCAACTCAGAAGGCCATGAGTTCAAAGCCAGACTACACTACCACAGCAGCATCCTATTTAATAATAATAATAATAATATTTCTGATTATCAAGCCTCAAAATTGTTGTCACAGCTCAGACATGTCCTTTAAGTAGATGTTTTTGAGGCACAGAAGCAGGCAGCCATCTGGCTACCACAGGCAAAAACAATGCGGAACAAAGGGTACACTCAGGGCCAGGGATTTGTTTGTTTGTTTATTTATTTTTCAAGACAGGGTTTGTCTGTGTAGCTTTGGCTGTGCTGAACTTGCTCTATAAACTAGGCTGGCCTTGAACACACAGAGATCCACTTGCCTCCGCCTAACAGAGCACTGGGATGACAGGTACGCATGCGTACCACACCTGGCCAGGAGCAGTTTCTTCCTCCATAGGGAAGAAAAGAGGTAAGCACCCAGGCACAAGAGCAAGTCCTCTGTCACACAGGGCTGGCAACGGGAACTGTAAAGTAGAGCCAGCTCAGCAGGTGAGAGCCTGGACTGCTCTTGAGGAACCCTGGAATTCAGTTCCCAGCACCCACACAAACAGCTCACCTGTAACTCCAACTCTGCTGGATCCAATGGCCCCCAGGAGAAGATGACCTACATTCATGTGCACACACCCACACACAGACAACACAAACTCACACAAACACAATTTTACAAGAAAACAAATGTTTCATAAAACCTGCACAAGTTCAGCAGTGGCACACATCTGTAATCCCAGTACTCAAGGAGACAGATGCAGATGGATTACTGAAGTTTGAAGCCAGCCTGGTCTACAAAGAGAGTCTAGGACAGCCAAGGCTACACAGAGCAAGACCTGCATGAGCTTAAATTCAACAAAATCCCAGCCTTTAGAAAGGAAAACAAACACAAACTCCCACCCCTAACAGAGAAGCCAACAGCAACTGGTACCTGCTGGGAAAGGGGAAAAGATACTTTCCTCCAATGGAATGTCACTAGGTCCATCAACCACACTCCAGGGCAGGCCCCATGCCCTGAGTAGCTGGCCAAAACCAAACAAACTCCATGGTACTTTTGTGCACTTTTTGGTGTTGTTGTGCTCTGTCTTACAGTTTCTTTAGATTTTTAGTCTGTCCATTCTGACTTACATTTTTTGGCTTGCTCCTGTTTTGAGAAGGAGAAATGACAAAGTTCAGAGAGTAGGGGCAGGGGCAAGATCTACAGGAAGCTGAGGGCAGGGAAAGGATATAACCAAAAACACAGTATATGAAAAAATACTTAAAAACAAATAAGATCTTTTCTAAGTAAAGCCCTGTTTCTTGTTAGGAAATGCTGAACTGAGAAAGGGGCTGCAGAGCTGTTTCCTCTGCCAGTTTAGCTTTATCTAGGGAAAACAGAGTGTTAAAGCGCAACCTGAACAAAACTGAAAGCTCAATGAAGTCAGCTCTCGCTATCCCCAGACACCTGGTCCCACCCGGCTCCAGCAGGTATTTCTGTAAAACTTTAATATGAGTCCCACTGGCATTGTTTCCCCTGAACAGCTCAAGCTTAGTCTCAATTTCACCACTGGTTCCCTCAGCCTTCCTCATAAGCAAGGTACCAAACACAGAGGATTGCCGAAAGGATTGCCTTCGACTTGCTTAACAATTCCACAGGACACAAGCAACAACTGTTATATCTGAGAGGTTTAGAACAATGGAAGTTCTTTGTGAGGCAATGGATTTTTACTGTCATTTATCATACAAATATCTGTACTTCAAGACTTAATTTGAGTAATCAACAAACCAGTTGGTGAAAGTCAAGCTTCTAAGAATGGTTATATTACCATAAATAGCCCAAAAGAATATTTTTAAAAAGCTATCTTAGCATCACAAACACTGCACGTACTTGTATGTGGTGTTGTTCTCAAAGGCTACCGATTAATAAGAAGAAACTGCATATGCGACATCCAAGTGTGGGTCCTAGCTGTTACATGTGCCATCATGTCTGCACCGTTCCTAGCCATCGCTCTCAGGCTACCCAATCAAGCTTTCTTGAGCTTTTGAAAGAACAGGTCTGACTTGCGTTTGTTAACTGAGCTTCCACTTACAGGGAGCATCAGGGTTCTTTTCTGGATCATATCACTGGGCAAGGATGGTACCCACTACATTCACAGCAGCTTCAGAAGTGAGAAGCTTGGGAACCTCAAAGGCTGTGGCAGATTTCTAGGATTCTGATGAACTGAGTAAAAACTTGTCTGCAGTTTGCAAGTGGATGCCCTAGTAAGGGGAACAGGGCTGTCTCTGGCATGAACTCAGTGGTAAGCTCTTTGATCACCTCCCCTTTAGGGGGGGGGGTGCAGCCTGGTCAGGCCACAGAGGAAGACAATGCAACCAGTCCTGATGAGACCTGAGAGGCTAAGGTCAGAGGGAAGGGGAGGAGGACCTCCCCTAGGAAAGGGTCATAGAGGAGATGAAGGAGGGAGAGTGGGACTGGGAGGGACTACAGCTGGAATACAAAGTGAATAAACTGGAATGAATAAATAAATATGTTTAAAAAAAAAACTTGCAGTCATGGAAAATAGGAAATGGTGTGGGAGCCACTGTGCCTCCAAATCAGATAGAGGAAGAATGAAATGGAATCCTGGGGCCCCTGAAAGCTTCTCTCTTGCTTCAGAGTCCTTCAGGCCAGGCATGAGCTCAGCTTCAAAAGCTGGGAACGAGGTGGCTCAGCCTAAGAATGCTTGCCGTTCTCCCGGACCACACCAGAAGGTTCAAACTGCCTGTCATTCCAAGAGCAGGGGCATCTGACATTCCTGGCCACCACAGAGCTCTCCACACACATGCAAATATTACTTTTAATATTTTGCAGAGGAAATAGCTCAAAAGGAACATGTGCTCTGCAAGCATTAAGGAGAGGAGTTCAAATCCCTAGCACCCATGCAAATGAGGGTTGGACACAGAAAAATCCCAAGAGTCCAAAAATACAAGGTTTTGGTTCACTTTCTGCTCTGCCTCCAAACATACGCACATGGCTGTGCATGTACGTTCCCGAGAGAGGACATGCACGCACATACCCACACTCAGAGGGAGGGAGGGAGGGAGGGAGGGAGGGAGGGAGGGAGGGAGGAAAGGAGGAAGGAAGGAAGGCAGGAAGGAAGGAAGGAAGGAAGGAAGGAAGGAAGGAAGGAAGGAAGGAAGGGAAAGAGGGCATCAGCCCCACCCAGGGACCCTGAGGCTGCAGTCCACCCTCACACACGCAGGCTCACTCCTCCCTTCCAATCCTAAACCGTACTCACCAGGTTTTCCATCCTCTGGTCTGCGCAGAGCTGAGAGGCTCACACTAGCCACCACAAATGTACAATGTACAACAGTGTAGGTGGAAGCCATGAGGCAGATGAGAGAGCAAGGAAAAGGGACTAACCTAGAGGATAGAAACAGAAAATTCCACAGAGCCCAGCCTCACTATCAGCAGACAGGAACACCCAGGCTCCAGGTCACACACCTCACCCTACACAGCCTCAGGCTGGGACCACAGGCTATCTGCGGTGGCCACAGGAAGAAAGGAAAAACAGTCAGAAGGGTCTGTTCTTTGGGGCAGTCCCCAAGCCCTGGAAGGGACTTCACTGTGTCCAGTCACTGCACGGATCAAGGAAGTGCACAGGGAAAAAAAAAAAACAGCCCTTGGTTCGTTCCCCTCCAGATAACTAGTCATAAAGCCATAAAGCTTGTGAGCAGGGCAGAAAAAGGTTCTAGAGCAGGCCAGTGAGAGCCAGGGGGCTAAGGAGTGGCCTGCCCTGCCACACAGAGGCTCTCAGAGGTCCGCCATCTGTAAGCCAACATGTTTACAGTTCCTGTATCATCAGCTCACTCACTAGATAGGATTTCATAGAGAGATTTATAAATTTCTTTTTATGCCCTGAGGTTTCCTTTGCTCCTATCATTCAAGAGGAGACTTTCCTTTAGCTATGTAAAAAAAAGTTTCCGGAGTCCCAGCCCCAAGGCTGTTCTGATATGCTGCACACCTACCCCATCACATGACTCAACTTGGTGGCCTGGAATGATGCTCTTTTACCTTTCTTTCTTTCCGGTGCCTATACTTTCTAGAGGTTCCCCGGACCACTAGTGCATGGAGTTCGTGGGATTCTTGGTTTTCTGAATCTCTACCAGAGCTCAGCCTCCAGTGGAGAATGAACTGGGACCAGAAGACATGACCCCCTTCAGAGATTCGGCTTTTCTGCCCACTCTGATCACACCTAACTAGCAGACCTGATTAGCTCCCCCAAATTTCCACTTCCAGGCTCAGGTTAAAGTTTACTTCAGGCTTGACATCTTAAGTTTTTTGTTTGCACTGCTACACTTTCTGGTGAAGTAAAAATCCTCATTACCCCTGAAATATAGTTACTAAAATTAAAAACACTCCGATTATTCCCTTTTCCTTTGACCAACTTTTCCAGGCTAGTTTTCAACAGTTTTAAAGCTGATGAACCAGAGGAAACCTTTTATTTAAAGAAACAAAAGAACAATCTAAGTCAACAGTTCCCCCTGCTAGCTAAGCATTTGGACACAGTCTATCCACATAAGGATAAACGCAGTTTTATTAAAGAAAACACAATGGCTCTACACTTTCCAAATACTGTACACATTAGGGACCCACTGGGGTGGGTGAGGCAGCGGGGTCTCTGGGGAAGAACCACTGTGGCCTACTCAAAAGCTAGCCTCAGGCTGGGCCTGAGCTGGGCCCAAGCACCTGCTTTGTCTTGTCCACCACCGCAAAGCTGCTCGGGAACTGGCAGACAAGAGCAACAAGATAAAATCCCGAAAGGGCCCATGGTGACTGAGCTCAAAATAGCTTTGATCAGACTTTGGAAATGTCTTGGTAGATGAAGGCCTGCTGTGTAAGACCTGAATTCAGACCTCCAGTACCAGGAAGCTACATCCCTACTATCTGCATGCATGTGCATGGTACCCACACAGAACGCAGACACACACACACACACACACACACACACACACACACAGGCATTCACGCGCGCACACAGTTAAAAATAACAATGAAGCAAAGAACGTCAGGGCCTGGATAGATGGCTTAGCGGTTAAGAGCACCAGCGGCTCTTCCAGACGCCCGGGTTCAGTTATCTGCCCCCACATGACAGCTTGCAATCTGTAACTCTAATTCTAGAGGATCTGACATCGTCACACAGACATACATGCAGGTAGAAGACCAACCAACACACGTAAAATTAAGATAAATTGTAAAAAAAAAAAAAAATTAAAAACTGTTCGGCACACCTAAATTAGCTGCAGTGTGCACCCTTCTGTACTTCGGCTGTTCCTGCGATCTGAGCATATTTTAATATCCTTCTGTTAGCAGTTACAGAACCAAAGAGATTCCACTCCTGGCCACAGAGAACTTGTAAGCTGGCTACCTGCACAGCGAATGAAATGTCTTGATTGGGTAATTTGGTAAGTAGGTAAAGAACCAAAGCTCTTGGCAAAAATGTTTTCTTTTTCAGCTGGTAAAGATGCTTGCCACCAAGCCTGATGGCCTGACCTCAATTCCTGTGACTAGCAAAGACTCCAGCAAGTGGTCCTGTGACCTCAATAAGCATGGGATGATGTGTGCACGCATGTACCTTTACATGGATGCACACGTGCAAAATAAATCATGAAATATATATTTTTTAATTTTCGCACATTAAAAAAAGTACTAACACCAGGAGCTGGAGAGACTGCTCAGGACATGGCTGGGGAAGAACCAATGTGGCCTGCTCAAAAGCTAGCCTCAGGCTGGGCCTGAGCTGGGCCCGAGCACCTGCTTTGTCTTGTCCACCGTAAAGCTGCTCGGGGACTGGCAGACAAAGCAACATGCTTCCGACTGCACTCAGCTATGAGGGGTCAAAGCACTGGCTACAACTCTGGCTCCAAGCATACAGCACTTCGACTATGCCTGATGTCATCCACATAACACCAAAATTGTGGTTTAAAACACCTCAGCTCAGGTTCAAGGCTAATGTATGCTGTGACCTGAAGGGCAATTTTATTGTCCAGTGCCCAACTCCTATAGAAACACCACGGTTTACAGAAAACAAAATAGTCTGTAGGCATGTGAGTGCCCCATTATATCTTGGGGTGTAGTTTCGATTTCTAAAATTGATATTTGTGGGCTAGGGGCATAGCTCGGTTTATAGAGTGCTAGGCTCACAAGCACTAAGCCACCGGTTCAAACCTCAAAACCAAACAGACAGCATGGCCCACCAATGCAATCCCAGCACCGGGAACTGGAGGCAGGGAGGATCAGAAGTTCAACGCCATGCTTGGCTACAATACACAAGTAAATTTTGCTGACTAAGATGAAATAGCTCTAAACATATTTCCACCATTTAAAAGAAAAGATTGTTCTGTATGTGTAAGCCTATGAGTCTGTATGCTCCACACACACACTGCTGCCCATAGAAGACAGAGGGTGTCAGATCCCCCGGAACTGCAGCCATGAGACATCACGTACGTGCTAGGATCCAAGCCCAGGTCCTCTTCAAAAGCGGCAAGTGCTCTTCACGGCTAATCCACATCTCTCTAGACCCAACTCCATCATTTGGTATTATAGATTTATGCAAAACAATGTTCTCAGCATTTATCAGCAAATGTTTGACCCACACAGTCATAGTCCCAGGGACGTGGAAGAATTTCTAGAGTAAAAAGGGGTCCTGAGTAGACTAAGTGTGAGGAGTCAGGAACCAGACACCAAGCAGCACACTGGCAAACAAACACCGCGTGCCCAGGAGCGCCTCGAGGGTCTGGGGTCTGGTGGACGCGTCCGGTGATGCGCTTCTGTTACCGAAAGGAAGAAATGGACGACATTTTCAAATATGCAGCGCAAGAGCTCATGTTACTAAGAAAGCGAAATACTAACATACAGGATGCAGAAAAGACAAAAATGTTTATCTAAAAGGTGGGGAAGTGACTAATCAAAACAAATAAAAAGACCTTCTGTAAGCTTCTACTTAAATAAGCTATTTCTAAATTTCAGTAAGTGAATATAAACTTGAGGATGAAAGCCAGGAGAAAATATCTTTTAAAAAGACAACAAGAAATGAGTAGCTATTAGATATTAAAACACCTGACACCACCAGCCAGCCACATAGCTTAGCAGGTAAAGGTGACTGCTACCAAGTCTGACTACCTGAATTCAATCCCTAGGCCTCACACACTGGAAAGAGCCAGATTTCCACAGGTTGTCCTCTGACCTACACACACACACACACACACACACACACCACGGCAAGCTTTTACCTACACACATACACTAAACATATAGCAGAGCTACAGTAATTAACTGCCAACAATAATCGATATATTGAATTCGGCATAGAGGTGCTTTAAGGGAGGTCAATGGGGAAAAGATGTCCCCTCTGTGACAGAAGGCCAGCCACCAGGTCCAGATCCAACCTCATTCCTGCTAGTATTCCAAAAATATTTTATACATGTCCAACTATGAAAAGCACATCTGGCTTCGTATTTTATGTAGCAGACATCTGCCCAGTTCAAAGTAGAAACGACTAAGTCTACACATGGAAAACCGAGAAGAAATGATAACCCAACTCATAATTAGTTTGTGCACAGATAAGTTAAACAAGGAGACGACACATTGGAAAGAGCCCTGCATTATCTGCACCTGGAGCATCCCTGGTGCTCCTTCTGGACAGCACTGCTTAAACTGAATTAAATTTCAATGCACACACTGAAGACCTGGAATCTCGGAAAGAGGCAGTCATGTGTCCAACACTAGGCAGGCAGTGTCCACCTCTGCATTGCTAACCAAGGTTCCAGCTACAAATCAAGGAGCCAACTTCAATGCCACGTAACACCAGGTAGCAAAGCACTGGGCCAGAATAACCTGCTCTCGTACTGCTCAAGCTTCAGCTCTGGATATTCTGCCTTGGAACAACGTCCTGTCCCCATCCTCAAATGCAAAAGTGGTGTGCAAATGCTGAGCCTGTTGTGGAAAACACAAATGATCTGAGCCTGTCCCATCTCTTTCTTATGCTTCTGAGTACTGCATATCTGACCCTTTACCTTCATCAGACCCCTCCCTCATCTCCACCCCCAGGTCAATCTCCCCACTACAGAAGCTGACAAATGAAGAGGGCACAGCCAAGGTGGCCCAGGTCTTCCCCACTCTATGGCTGTGTGACTCTGGGTAGGCCACCTTGTCTCTCTCACTTTCTCACTTAGAAATACCAAGGTGAAGAGCTGGAGAGACAGCAAGGGCTTATCACAGAAGCACAAAGTGCCAGATGTGACTCTGAGCATCCACATGAAACAGCCAGGTGTGGCAGCTCACACTTGTGACACCAGCCTGGGAAGGGAAACTCCCAGAGGCCATTCACCGGAGCTCCCTGTGAGCCAGCCTAACCAAACCCAAGCTCCAGGCTTAGCACGAGAGACCCTGCCTCAAAACATAAGATGGAGAGTGTCTGAGGATGTTCAATGTTAACCTCTGCTGTCCATGTACACACATGTACACATGCACACACACGCGCATGCACACACACGCGCACACACACACACACACACACACACACACACACGCACGCACGCACACACACACAGACACACACACACACACACACACTAACTAATTAACCTACAAAAAAAGCTGTGCACAGTGGAAATTACTGCATAATCCAGAGCTGTGCTTTCACTGAATGAACAGGAGCTGGAAACACAGCAGCTTCAGTCCTCCCATCCCTGTCCAAGTGAATCACTGCAGCCTCCCCTGGTCTCCACTCCCCATTTAGAGAGCACTCTGTGTTTCCTCTTTTCAATGTAAAACTGAACTTTATGAGCAAAATAGTAAGACATATAACGTCAGATCAAGCCTAAACTAAAGTTTCAATTTTTAAGACACCAACAAATGTGTGTGTGGCGTATGTACGTCTACTAAGGTACTCATTAGAGGGTTTTTGTTTTTAATTATCTCCTAAAATAAGTTTTAGAGATAGGTAGGGGTGTCTGTCTGTCTGTCTATCTGTCTATGTGTGTGTGTCAGGAAAAAAGAAAACATGTCTGGCATAAGATAGGCCCTAAGTTCAATCTTTTAACACAGGAAGAAATTGAATGAGTGAATGTGTGAATGAACAAATGATTTTTATTCCATTATGACAAAAGTTTAAGTCTCCCACTATGTAGTCCCAGCTGTCCTGGAACTCAGCAATCCACCTGCCTCTGCCTCTAGAGAGCTAGGACTGAAGGCCTGCAAGCCTCCTCCCTGCACAATTCCACTTCCCTCCCATGCCTATCTAGATCTTACTGGTCCCCTGGAAAGAGGCCTTTGCTGCTAAAAGCCTCATCTAGTAAAACTCACTGAATTTTGAAGATTCTGACACAGGAAGCCTCAGCGTGTGCACTGCATATTTATATGATTCATCACAGGCAAGCACTTGCCAAAGGCTTCTAGAACATTCCTTCCATATTGCTCAGAGATGGAATGAAGCAAGGGGAGGAGCCACCAGGCAGGACACTCAGGTTCAGTGACACACCTGGCTTGCCTCTTTGCCAGGTGCTCAGCTAACCAGAACTCTATGGTGCCCTGAGGCCGGACTGGAAAAATTCCTCACCTGCCAAGCGCTCTGGAACCACACTCTGCACAGCCTCAACCCACAGGGTGAACAGGCACAAATGGTGTTGGAGCCTGGCAGTGGAGGTCAGTGCAGGTTCAAATCCCCTTTGTTGTTATGGAGGTCCCAATGATGTCTCTTAGTTCAAGAGAACGAGGACCAAGACAGAGCTGCTAGGGCAGGACTGTCCAACAAAGCTGCCTTTCCAAAGCACTCCAAAGGACATACTTCCCCACACGTCTGTCAACCAGACCGCTATCACTCCATAACAGAACCCACTCCCACTAAGGCGTAGGAAAGGAATGATACGGGTTCACTGTGAAACAGCTCTACCAAAGAGACCCTGAATCTTTCTTGAAAGATGGGCAGCAGGAAATACCAACCTTCCCAAGGTCTTCTGGTCCTCTGCCCCTCCGAAACACAGCTTCACTGATGCTTCTCTGAGCACATGGACCAAACAGCTATCTCCCCAGGAAGCATCTGCCTGAGCACTACTGCGTGAGCATCAGAGCAGCTGAGACTGCTGCCCTAAGCCCCAACAGCTTGGGAAGCAGAGTTAACCAAGCCTGGGTCAGGTGGCCTCTCTGATCCTCACATCACAGGAAAGGTGGGCAAGCTGGTCTTCCGACTGAAAGCATCTACCTGTCAGGTGTGATTACAAAAACACCAGCAACGTGAATGACCTTTGCTGAAGGAACCCTGACCCTGCTGTAAGCCCATCTTATCACCTGTCCAAGGAGCCTACCCCCAAAAGACAGGTAGACATCTTTTTAGCTGGCATGTTGGTGAGGGAACACTTGTTATCAAATGGTTATCTATTTCTGGTTCTTCTTTGTCTCCTTAGGGGAAGGTTCTCCTCGAGGATCTTGCCTGATGAGAAGCAGATCCTAGCTAATACATCCAAAGGACCTAGAAGCCTTTGGACAGTGACACACACACACACCATGCCAAATAAACAGGACACACAAACTGCACACGTGACACACAAAAAATGTAACATTCAACACACACAAAACTCACCAGGAAATGCGTAAGATACACACCAAAAAAGATGCACACAACATACACGAAACATGTAAGACACACAAAGCTGGAGCACTCTGGAGCAGTTATCAGGACTAGTTTCCTGTAACAGGAAGGAGTCTGGAAAAGAGGCTGGAGGCCAGGGCCTGGTCCTGACAACAAATACCACTGGACTTTTCAGAGTCCATCTTCTGTGTCTACGGTACCTACAGAAACAAACACATTCCTCACAGATCATGGGCTGCTCCGTGAGGTGGCTAATAAGATAATCTGTTACAGGAGGCTTACAAATCCATTTAAATTGATTTTAATTAATGAATCAATCCCTGGCCCAATGGAAAATCAGGTCCACAGACAGTAAGCAAGATGAAGATTTGGTCTCTAACCCCAGCCTCGAATCTACATCAAAAAGAAGGGCATTTTTAGCTCAGTGCAAGAAAACAGTAATAACAACAACAGACTAGATCTTGGTTTGGTACCCAAGCACCCTGAGGGGAAAGGACCCCCTGGGTTACATGGGATGTGCCACCTGAGTATTAGAGGTTTTCATAATGGTTTCCATACAACGTATCTACCATGACGGTTGACATCTGGAACCTCTAAGATCAAATCAGCCCACCTTTCTCAAAGTCCAGAGTCCTGCAATCTGGACAGAACACCACCAATGTACTCCAACTGACAGATAAGCATAAAGCGGCCCTCTGCCCGGTAGCGTGCAAAACTGAAAGTCCTGGGTTCCAGTGCCCCGCACCAAAAATAAAATAAAACAAAACTCAAGGCAAACTTTAGTGTTTGCTGTGATTTCATTCTTTCCAGGAGCTGAAAGAGCATCTGGCTTTTCAGAGCGGCGACTGGGGATGAGCTGGAAGCAGTCCTCACTTTAAGACAGCGGAGAACTGCTGCTCAGCGTCTCAGGGTTTTCCCTTCCTTTCTCAGTGGCTTCTCACTGGCCTGCTGACCCACTCTATTTTTAGAATCTGATCAGAATTTCCAAGGACAGACTACTCCATAAAAAATGTTTAGCAGGGAAACAGAAGTCTCCTTTGGGTCTTTTTAAAAGATAAAAAAATAAAAATCTGCAACCAACACAAATTATCAGAGGAGAAAGATCAAAGGCCCCAAAAAAGGCAAGCTCATCATTCAAACCCTTTCCAAAGTTTGAAAAAGCCCTATCAAGGCACACTAACACACAAAGCAACAGTGAGTCCCCACCTGGCGCGCTCCCTGCTCTGCGCAGAAGGCTGCAGAGAAAGAAAGAGAAACGCCGTAGCAGCAGAGCCAGGGCGCCTAGAGACAACTGCTTCGTGTTTCTCCCTCACTCCTTCAAGACAGTTCACAACACAGCTTGATTTAGCAAGAAACAAATGGAAGAGTAGCTGGAACACTGCAGACACAACAGCCGTGAAAGAGTGTGCACCGGGAAGTCGACTACAGGAAAAATCAGGACACAGGCTGGAGCTTACGCAGAAAGGCTTTTGGGCTACCCCCACAGTGTGTGTTGGGGGGGGGTGTCTGCCTTTCTTCCTCTGCGTCTAAGTGTTTCTCTGTGTCCATCAGTCAGGGGAATAAACAAAAGCCCCCAGGTTTGAGGACTCCTGTGCCATGTGCCATGAGGGCGCAGCAGCAATTCTGGGAACACAGCCTGTGCCTTTTGGGCTGGGCTGTGCAGGGCTCTACAGCAAATCAGGGAGTGCCAATACACTCTGAGATTCAGAGCAAGACCACAAATTATAAACAGTTTCAGCAAATTGACTTGAGAGCCTTTGTTCCTCAGACACCCATGCAGGCAGCGGAACCTCCCCACCGCTACAGCCGGGACTGGGAAAGGAAGTCGTTGAAGCCTGGATTTCCTGCTTTTACTTGTAGCCAAGAACTATGAGGCTTGTAGTGGTTTCAGGAACTGACTCATCCCATGATTCATGGATAAGATACCGCCTTTAATATGTTTCTGACCCTAAGACTGAGGAACTTCAAAACCAACCTGAAGTCACACTCCATTCTTACAGTGCAAATGACTATTGGAGGCAAAATAAACCGGACAGTAGATTACTATTCCTTAGGCAGAGGCAGGGAAAGCGAAGACCATCACATGGCAAACGGCGATCAGAGCTTAATCCACGGGCTGTGACTTGACAACAGCCCAACTTCCCCACAGTGGACAACAGGTGGGAGAGGGTTATTTTCAGACATCTTTCCCCTAGATGTAAAAATAGATTTAGCACGGCAATATTTTAATTCAGGCCCGTGTGGGGTTGAGATTCTAGCCCAAGATGTGCAAAAATGCATGGCTGGGCAGAACTGTTCAGAGAGACAAGAGAGAGAAACCCAGAGGCTAGCTGACCAACGAGCAACGGGTGATAAAGACTGCACTCTGCATGTAGGAAGAAGACTGCAATTTTTTTCCCACTCATGCTAAACACACGTCTCTCTCCTGCATACACACAGGCACATATGTGTACACAGGGAGGTACACATATATACACACCTGTACGCACACATGCTTACAGACACACACAAGCAAGCATACAGTCCAGCACTTATAAGCATGATTCTGCAGAAGAGCAGCACCCACCTGCCGTCCTCGTGCAAGTAACCCTAATTAAACGCAGCGGGCCACAAACAAAGGACACCCAGGGAGGGAGGGCCTTGCTGGGAGAAAGAGGCTTCAGGGAATGTAAAGGGTGTTGAGGGTTTCGAGGAAGGTGCAGGGGAGCAAAATACATTAAAACAGATGCCCTAAACTGTCCAAGAGTAAATTATAAAAGTGTTAGCTACAATCCTGGGCCCTTGCACTTCTGGATCAGTTTATCATCACAGACAAAACCACTGAGGGGAAATTCTAAGCACCGCGCCTGATGACCCATGGATCCTGGTGCTCCTTCCCCAACCCCAACAGCACAAGAAGCGCAGGGCAAGTTTCAAGAGTGGTGTTCATGGGTGCTTACAGATTTCAGTACAAGCTGGGTAGAAAACAAGAGCACCAGCTGGGATGGCGGGGTGGGGGCACAGAGCAAGGGTGACGAGGTCCAGAGCATGGGTGACAAAGCAAGACCAAAGCACAGGGGCTGGCAGGCGCTGGGCAGCAGGGCTCCCCCATCAGATTTACTGACATGACGTCAGTGGCTCCCATCCAGAGTTCTCTCTGACAGCTTTCAGCACGGCCTCCTGAATGTTCCACTGTGCTGGGGAGCTACAGGGCAGTGAGGAAAATTCCCGCTGTGAAGCCCAGTTTCCCTCCAGTCAGAGGCCTGTCTTGTGAGCTAAGAGGCTCTGTACCCTTTTCTGGGTACACATGGAGCAGAGGGGTGGAGACAAACCTCTAATGCTGCGACCACAGCACAGAGGGGCCGTTAAAGGAAGGCTAGGGAGTGGGGGGCACCAAATCTGTGCCATGATTTCCCAGGCCAGGTCAGCTCAGAAGACGGTAACGTCGGGATTCCTCATTCACGCTGTTTCCAGGCGGTGCTGCACTACACATGGCTTTGTTTTGCCAACAAAACAAGAAAGAAGCCGCTAAAGCTGAAAGCCTAAACGCCAACGGAACTTCTGAAGAGATTATAGCTCATATTTAAAAAAAAAAAAAAAAAATGAGCCATTTTCCCCTATTTTCTCTGCCTAAGTGATGTACCAACATGGGCACAAAACGATTTCCAAGAAGCAGAGGCAGGAATATCTAAAAATAAGTTTAGTAACAGGCTTGTTAAACGAACAACACTCATTCTGGATACACCAGGGCTTACTAGCACATTCCCACCATGGTAAAGCAATAGCTGTGCTCCAGGGAGACCTGCCGGGAACTACAGTTCACATTCGTTCTTAACTAATAAAAGTAATAAATTAGCGATAAATTCCTTAAGTGACTGAAACATTAACTATATTCTACTTTAAACACTTTGAGCAGAGGACTTACAGCACTTAATCTAGTATTTACTTAAGAGACGTATGTAAATGGCCCCAGTAAGCATCTTCAAATAAAGCCTGCAGTATGCGGGCCCAGAGCCACCATGGAGTGGGGCATGGCCCTGGGCTTGGCTTGGTAGATGAGGAGTAAGACACCTACCAGGGAAACATGGGGAAGAAATGTTGGTTTCTGAAGTCAAATCATGAACCACAGTTAAAACACAGGTTACTCTTCAATTTGGGGATTGTTTGGTGAGTTTGGAAGCTTGTAAGGGGAGGGGTCCTTACTATAGAGCCCAGGCAGGCCTGCTGGCCATCCTCCTGCCTCAGTCTCCTAGGTGCTGGGGCTGCAGGCATAGCTACTGCACTTGTCTGGAGTTTTTTCTTAAGGGAAATGTAAAGTGACCAGCAGATGTGTGAATGTGGCAGAGGAGAGCCAAAGGAGCTGGCCAGCACGGGAACATACACAGAATGATCTTATGACGGATCAAGGAGTAGACACAGTAGGCGGAATCCGATTCCAAGCCAGAGGCCCTAGGTAAACACAAAGTGTGACATCAAAATTCTTCCCACAGAAGGGACATACACTGTGGAGACACTTGTTGCAAGCCTGGGAATGCACAAGAGACGGAGCAGCGAGGAAGCAGAGGGTCCCAGGAAATAGACACAGGAGGCAATGAAAGCCAACACTGCTGGCCAGCGGGGAGCATGAATGTGACTGGAACGTGTTCAGACACATCCGAAAACCTAAAATCTGTGACTACAAAAATCGAAAAGCAGCAACAGAAAATGGCAGAACATAGCAGCAGACCGGGAGACACTTACCTAAGTAAGTCACAAGGTAGGGGGCTGACACTGCGCTCCTTTTAAGGGGTGGAATGCAAGGTTAAACAAGCAGCTGGCAATAGCAGCTCATAATAGTATTCTAACATGGGAAAAGTACCTGAAACACGGGATACAGAGTATCCATTTGCAAAGTCAGCAAGCATAACCAATCATGCTCCCATAGCGAGACAGCAGACAATATGTGCACGTCAAAAAAATAAAATAAATGACTGCGGGCTGCAGAACCCTCTTGCAATCCTACTCACAATGACAGGTCACAACCACCTATAATTCCGACTCCAAAAGACCCACTGCCTCCGGCTTCCGTAGGCACCTGCACTCACACACACATAGGCACACACAGATACATAATTTAAAAAATAAAATAAAATAAACCAACACAAAACAGATTGAACTCCAGATTTAAGAGCCTCTAGATCTAACTCTCAGTTGCAAAAATCCATCCGGGAACAGAGAGGATAATAAACTGTAGCAGCAGCTACAAAATGCAGATGGGACCAACAGTACAAAAAGCACTGCCCTCACACACACACATTTATGTGTAAGTGCAAGTGGCACGGGAGGGAGTTCAAAGGTCAGAAGATCCTTACCTAGTCTGAGGCAGGGACCCTTGCTCACTGGTGTGTGCTACATACAGGCTGGCTGGCCTGTGACTGCCTGGAGACTCTCCTGTCACAGCGCCGTGGGAATGCTGGGTTTCCAGACACTGTGCTGCCTCCTCCGGCTTTACATGGCTTCTAAAGTTCGGAGCTTGGGTCCCAGTGCTTGTGTGGCAAGCGCTACCCACCCAGGCATCTCCCCAACCCCACAGTTTTAAGAAACAGCAACCAAGCCTAACCTGTTGGTCTTGCTTCGACCCTGATTTGAACAATTCACCTGGAGAAAACATTTATGAGGCAATCGAGGAGCTCTGAGCCTCGACGCTAAGCAGTTATTAAGGTACCAGTGTGATCGTGATATTGCGGCTGGTGGGGTTCAAGATGTTGTTTAAAATGTTTAAGTGTGTGTCTGTGGTGTGGGGTATGCATGTCTCCGTGAGGGTGCTTGCAGAGGCCACAAGAGGGCATCGGATCCCCTGCAACTGGAATTACAAGCCAGACAGGGACAATGGGAACAGAACTCCAGACCTCCACCGAGAACACAGCATTCTTAACCATCTCTTCAGCCCCACCCACCCCACACCCAGCGTTTTTTTAAAAGCAATCGCTTGAACACGCTGAAACTTCATAGATGACCAGTGTGGCATCCAGAAGTACTTTGAGACAGGGTTGGAAGAGAGGGGCCGGGAGAATGCTGCTGAGTAGGAGAAAGGGCTCATGGGGGTTCCCTAGCCTTCTGCTAGGCTACACTTTCTCACGACTGGAAATCTAAAACAAAACAGAAACAGGAAAGTCAGACAGCAAAGGTAATGGGCCGCAGTCAGCTTCAGGGTGATGGGTCTGAACTACGATCACCCTGCTTAGGGGGCACCACGCCAATCCTTGAAATAACCCAGAAGCCCACAACTATGACCATGCCACAGGTAAGGAATAGTGTTCCTCAGGATCAATGAGGCTGCTGGGCTCAAGATCAAGGAAGCCAAGGAAGCTCAGGAAGATCATAATGCACTGTCTTTGCAAAAAACACTTAGTGCTAGGACCTATAAGCCAAGAACTCCAACACAGTTGGGGGAGAGATGCTTCCCCCATAGCCCTTCTCAGTGAGAAAAGAGGGTATGTGTATATGTGTGTCTCTTGTGTGTTTGTCCCCCCTTCTTCTTCCCTCCCTCCGCTCCTCCACTCCTCTTCCCCTCCCTCTGTGTGTGTGTATGTGCGCACATGTGTGCACGTGCAGGAGAAACCATTTTAGTAGGAGAAAAGCCAGGCCTGGAAATCTGCAATCCCAGAGCTCAGAAGACAGGCAGGAGGATGTAAGCTTGAGGCTAGCCTAAACTAACAGCAAGATAATCTCAAAAGGCAGAAAGAAACAGGGAAGAAAAAGGAAAAGCAGGGGGTGGGGCAAGAGAAGGAACTCCAGCAAGGAGGAAAGCTGGGGAGTCTGAAACTCACCCTTTCCCCAAAGAAGGCCACTGGGAAATCTTCCATTTTAGCTGGACTAAGACCCGGGGTGGAGGGAGCCAGGAGTTCCTGCAAGGTTGGAGGGGCTTCCTGAAGGCTGGCTGTGCGATTTCACGGGCCTCATACCCTCGAGCACTATTCCCCACACCACTATTCAGGGGAGGACACTGCTAGGCCTGGGTCACTCTGTCAATAGCAAAGAGGACCTGGACCTCTGTCTGATGGCCAGGACACTACCAGGCTGATTTGCACCAAGTACAATAGTGAACCAGGCTGAGGGCCATACCACAACAGAAGCATCTAAAAAGGGACCTGGGAGGGAGCAGGCTGCGGTGAAGGCGAAGATGAGACCCCACAACTGGCAACTAGGAACCCCAACCACCAGCTAGGGAGAGCAGAGGAAAACAGTGACAAAAGCTTTCTCTCTTAAAACCAAGTTTACAGACCTATCTATCTCTTAAACCCAAGGTATCAGAGAATACCACCCCAGGTCATCTCAAAGTTCAGCCTCTGAGAAGCAGGAGTCGCTGCGGGGGTGGGGGGTGGAATTCATCAAGGTCACCTGGGGGGAGTCCCACCCTAGCAGGAGTCAGTAGCATAAAGAATGCTTTAGGACTAATGCCTTCCAACAGCAAAAGACTAAAACCAAAAGCTAGAGCCGACCTTTGCTCTTTGCCTCCAGACAAACAGGAGGCTCCCTGGGCCACACCCAACTGTTTTAAAATCTTGACCACAGGTTTACACCTAAAATAGAGAAAATGGAACTGCCAGAGATAAGTATCATTCGCCATCCATCCCTTTTCCAAGGCAAAACCATTAAGAGAGAAGTCTCTTTGTTTCCACATCAATGACTGTCTTAGCTCATTCAAATTCCACAATAAAACCTGATAGGTGAGCTAATCCTAAATCCTTCGTTAGTCAACATATCTAAGAACTGGCTGTGTGACCTTGGGAAGCTTACTAAACCTCTCGGAGCTTCTCCACAGGGTCTCAATTACAAATGGAGCTTTTACATTTAAATGTCTGGTGTTTGAGAGCTGGCTTAAAAACAGAACCTACATTCCCTTCCTACCAAAGTTCCCACAGGGAAGCTCAGGAGTTATCACAACTAAAAAGGACAAGTGTGGGCTTGGTGGGACCCACCTCACACGCCCAAGCAGCTCCAGGGGCAGATGCCCCAGCATCACAGTAGATCTAAAGCCGTGGATGCAAAGGCAGCAGGACTGCATGATAGGGAGCTCGCCTGGCTAAGTCCCAGTCCAGCACAAGCCTACGGCCACAGGAGAACCAAGGACAGAAACTTCTGGGCCAAAGCTGCCTACACTACCAGCCAGGGAGCAGAGGGACCAAGCCCCAAACTGAGTTCCTTCAATGCCCATCTCTCTGGCAATGGCACCAATGAAAGTATATTCCCTGGGCTGGAAGACCAAATCCAGAGGCTCCCGTGTCCTTCAAACTTCAAAGACACTAAACAATAGGCAGTGAAGACAACACAGCTAGATAAGCTAGAGCAGAGCAGGGCGTGGTGGGGCGCTGCACAGGCAGCGCTGCACAGGCAGAGGCAGCCAGATATTTGTTGAGTTCAGAGGCCAGCCTGGCCTACAGAGTGAGTTCCAGGCTGGTGGAGCTACACAGTGAGACCCTGTCTCAAAAACAAACAAACAAACAAACAAAAAACCACTAACAACTGACTTTTGGTTTAAGGCAAAGATTTCTTCCGAACCTTTCTCAGACTCCACCTAGCTTTCCCCAGTACCAAAGAACAGAAAAAGGCTAAGGACCCCTGCTCCTTCATCACAGGACCGCAGGCTCCAAAGGAGAATCTGAACCAGACACACCAAAGCTCACAGCACAGCTGGAACCTTCCAAAATCTAATGGGTCAAAAGTTTTCTAAATTAAACTGTTGGCCTATAAGGAAACAGAAGAGGCTGAACAGTCTTGAGTCTGGCTACTTCAGTACTTAAGAACTGATCCACAGGAACGGCACAGGGTCTGGAGGGGCCTGGCTAAAAGCAACAGGATTGTGGAGGAAACTGCCTCTGAGGATCCTTCCAGCGTAACTAACGAGCTGGGGATGGAGATGGGCCGGAAGTCATGGGTTCCATCCTCAGCAACATTCTCCGCATCCTATGAGCTGAGGCATATTCTGAAAGTAAAACAGGCTATCTGCCAAGGGAAGCCACATTGGGCAGAAGTATCAGAAACTGTAATCATTGGCCGGGATGGGACTAGAGGGCAAAGGAGTGAGAAAAGCCCCGTGGACGTTAGGAAAACTGGACAGGGCAAAGGTTGAAAGCTGCGCTATGGATTAAAATGGCTTAGGCTCCTTCCATCCCACCTTACAAGTCGCAAACTGGACATGATAGGCAAGCAGCCCCATGTGCCATCCAGGTGACATCATCTCCTACCTGAACCTTCATGATGTCCTTTCACTGGACTCAACCAGCTTAAGAGTAGCTGATAGAGTGCCTGCCTAGAAGGCACAATTTCCTGGCTTAAACATCAAAAGCTCAAGGTTATCCTTAGCTACACAGCAAGCAAGTTTGAAGATAACCTGGGCTCCATAAGACCCTGTCTCAAACAACCAAACAAGCAAAAAGTAAATTTAATCAAGAGTATTCATTCGGGAGCCAGTAACTCACCATTACTAGCACTTAGTAAGTGAAAAAAATTTCCCACACTTTGTTTTGAGACAGGTTCTCATAATATAGCTGTGGTTGGCCTCGAACTCAGAGAGATCTGTCTGCCTGCTTCTGACTCACAGGGCTCAGATTATGCTAGGAGGAAGAGCACAGGCCCTCCTTGTACATGCTGGGCCAGGATTACTAGGCCACACTCAACCGAATATGCTCCATTTGAAATACCCCCGTGGGTCCCTTTAAGTGCAGTGGTCTCAGCCTGTGGGTAAAGCCCCCTTTGGGGTCGTGTATCAGATACTCATAAGATTCATAACAGTAGCAAAATTACAGTTATGAAATAGCAACAAGATAATTTTATGGTTAGGGTGCCACCACCACACAAAGAACTGTATTAAAGGCGCTCAGCATTGGGAAGGTTGGAAATCGCTGCTTTAAAGGACCTCTCTGGATTTTCTTGTCCCTTCTTCACTAAACCCGGAAAACTACTGGAAGCCCCTTTCATTAGGTCAAAATAGTAACTGTCTGAACCACCACCAAAACTCATGGGACATGGCAAGGTGCACGACAGAGGCCAGTGGTGCAGTGAGAGACTAGAGCCCAGGTCCACCGCTTTGAAGACACAATTCACACCCATCTCCACTCGCTGCAGAGCGTAACCTCTGCACGTATACAACACACTGTCTCTCAAGAATGCCAGGGACAGGGCTATGTCGGGTTTTGAGATCCCCCCAAAGCCTCCTTCCAGCACACAGCTTTCCTCCCTGCAATTTTTAAAACATCTTTAGCTTTAACTTTTTCAGACTGGGAAACCTGACTGAGTAGCACACCCTTCCACGCATGGCTTCCTAAGAGATAAGGAAAGGAAGGCAATTTAAAAAAAAAAAAAAAAAAAAATGCAGGTAGACCCTGACTCAGGCTCCCATGGAACCAAACTGGCCTAAAAACTCGGGGTCAATGATACACCCTGAACTGTAGCTGATAATCTGAGCAGAGCAGGACCAGCTGGGGGCAGCTGGCTTCAAAAACTACCCAGGTGAAATTGTGAGAAGAACTCAAAAGAATAAAAAATAAATTAAAAAATAAAAAAATAAAGCAGGCGATCTGGTTTCCGGGGAGTCCAGCAGTCGGCTCATTTACCTAGGAAATACCTGGAATTAGACATTCATCACTCAGGCTGACAAATGTCCTATTCCCTTAAATATGCAAACAGCAAATAAACCAGGAGGGGGAAAAAAAGCTGCGCCCCACCCGCACGGGCATCTGAATTAACATGTGAAATGTACCTGCAGTCCAGAAAAGGGAGGCTTAGAGGAGCAAAGACCAACTGTGCGCTCATCCCATCTTCCAGGTGAGGAAACTGAAGGCAGCCCGCCTTAAGCAGCCTCAGAGTTTCGAATCCGTCCAGGCAGGGGGAGGCAGAGTTTAAGGCTAGCCTAGTCTACACAGCGAGTTCCAGGTCAGCCACAGGTACATTAGTAAAAACCAAAATTACAAAGAGGACAGTGTAGACAGGCATGGGCTCTGTGTGCCCTAAGAAGTTTCGGGAATGGATTTCCAGACAGGTCCAAGTCCTTTGCACAGTCTCCCTAGGAAAAGGCCCCTTCCAAACAGTCAGCAAAAGAACCCGCAGACACCAAGCTCAGAATCAGGAAGGAAGCCCCCAAAAGGCTTTTCTTTTGGAAAGATATGAATTGCCTATTTTCTGAAGAATTTTCATTTACTTCCTTATTACCACTTGGCAAAGGTAACTTCAAGTATTATGTACTAACTGATGGGTTCCTCCACTTACTGTACTGGGGGTGGGGGGGAGGGGGCGGCTCCAGGCGATGAAGGTAAGAGATTCTGCAGCGCTGCTTAAACCTTGCCTGGATGAGACCCTGGCTTTCTGAGGAGCCACCTCAGCCTTGGCTATGCTCCAGAGCCACCCTGAAGGCTGACCCCAAGGCAATCCCTAGAAAGTCTGGTCAGCCACGTCAACATTTCACACTGCAGTTAGTGCACAGACCGCCTTCTCTGCAGATTCACAGATAAGACAGCAGGCAGACCCAGTGGTATTAGGCATTCCAAAAGCTGAGGCAGGAAGATCGCGAATTCCAGGCCAACTTGGGCTATTTTAAAAGGCCCTGTCCTAAAACTAGGTGGGGGGAGGGGCTGAGAGAGGCCAGGAAACTTCTTGATGAAGATACTAAAGCCCAAGAACACAGCAGCCAAGACTTTTCCACACCACCTCACCCCTGGAGGTGTGACATTCTTAGATGTGCTGACTCTGGGACTTCTCACGCCGATGGGGTGCAGTCTACAGGCTCTGAAGAGTATCTGCAGTCACAGGGAAGATCAGGACCATGGCATGGCTAGCCATGAAGAGCCTCCCATTCCCACACACCCCAGTTTCTAAAAGCTGAGGATGTGTATGTATAGCTGAACTGGGGGGTGCCTGCCCATCTGCAGAAAGCCCAGGGTTTGAATAATCCAGGCATGGTGACCCAGAACCCCAGCACTCAGGAGATAGAAACAGTTCAAAGTCATCCTCAGGTTACATAGTAAGTTCCGGGCCAGCCTGTGGTACGTAAAATAAAAAGAAGACCTCTTGGGCCGAGGACATAACTTAGAGGAAGTTATGTGTGTGAGAGAGAGGGAGAGAGAATGCATGTGTGTATGCGTGTGGGGGGGGGGGGTTGATGCTTCAGCACCTCAAAAAAGAGGAAAGAAAATATGATTTGCCCTTTAGAACTCAGGAAATTCAATTCACATACCTTCCTCACTAACTTGTCACTAACTGCATGTCTGTCTTGGAGGGGCCCAGGGACTGGCTGCCTCTTCCTGATCACCAAGTTGCTGTCACTGCACAGCACAAGGACAAGCAGATGCTCCATAAAGATCAGGGGCATCCGGATGCCCAAGTGCCTGGGAGGAAAGGAGAGGAAGCATGAGGACAGGAAGCTAGGCACCGTGGTCCCTGCAAGTTTGATTCAGAACTGCTGTTGGGCTACCCCTGACCCCTCGGTGCTCCAATGCACAGGAGGGGCTCTAGGGCTTGCCTCGCTCAGAGCAGGACCTCAACAGAACTCTGCCCTAAGCCCTGGGAATCACATCTGGAAACAACTACAACTACAGGCCTCTCCAACAGAGTTGGTGATGCCAGACACAGGAGAATGGTCTGGGTTGTTTTACTGCTTCTTTCATTCAAAAAGGTGGGCCAGTAAGATGGCACGCAAGGTAGAACTTCGAGTACACTGTTTTTCAATTCATGAAGATGCCTCTAAATTCTTAGACACAGACAACCTCACAGATAACTGAGAAACCACTTAATCTGACTCCGCCAGAAGCTAAAAAGAGAAACAAAAAATAGAACATGGTCCCCTTCCCTGAACAGACAACTTCAGAGGCCTTTGGTAGCTCAGAACTCTAGAGTCCAGCCCTTCAGGGTTAGACCTTCCCCGCTAACTTGTTGGTCTCGGAGGGGCCCGGGCACTGCGCAGTGGCTTCCACTGGCTGTTCATGGTATAGGCAGGAATAGAGGCTGACCTGCCTGGGTATGAACAGAAGCATCATGAAACAGGTGAGGGGCCTGAAGAGTGGGTGTGCACACAGATGGGGAGATGATGGGAAAACGTCTCACCGTGGCTTCCCAGGCACGTGGAATTGAGGCCAAAAAAAGAAAAAAAAAAAAAAACATCTGCTCAGGGGCTGATAAGCCAGTCGTCCTGTGCATGGCCCAACTTCCTAAACCATCTACTCTGTGCAAGCAGCCCAGCAGCTCATCAAGGGTGGTTCTGACTCGCTTTCGGCCTTGAGGGATACTCTAGAAGCATTTAACAATTCCTGGTTACAAAAAGCAGCCACTTCTTGTCTCCAAATCACAGGCCCCCTTCCAAACACACATGTCAATCATTTTTTTGCATTTCATGATGAAGGTGAAAGGAAACTAGGGAGTTTTTTGTTTTTTGAGTGAACAACAGAAACCTTTTATCATGGCTGGAAACAGTGGCAACGTCATCTCCTCAATACTTAAAACAAAAGACAACTCTGAACTGAGGGAACTCTTGGTGCTACCAATGTGAAATGAGCCTGTTCCACACCTGAGAAGGATTTTCAGATGGCAGGAGCGTCCCTTCAGCTGATAAGGAACTGACTTTAACCACTACTGTCCCAGAAAGGCTCTGAAGTGAAAAGGCCGAGAGAGGGAAAGGACTGAAAGGAATCCTTCCAAAGGAAACAGGGGCTCTCACTGGTTTGGGAATCGGGTGATCTGAAAGCGAGGCATATCAAAGTGCTATTGATAAGCTGACTCAGTAGACAGCTTATCTGAGGCCCTCCTGGGCCATATGGTGCCCCAACCTCTGCTGCCTGTTGCTGCCACAACAATAGGCTCGCCTGCCCAGAAATCACCGTGGTCAGAGAGAGGCGCAACAGCAGAGGCATGTGTTTAGGTTTCATTTTGTGCTATTAGCTTTGTGTTTTCCCCAGTGGGAACTTGAAACACACACTGAACACGCTTCCCGTCACACACCAGGGTTACCTGCAGAGAATGCACATGTGTGCACCCTGCATAGATCCTTCTGGATGGGGACGGATCAGGTGAACAAGAAAAGCAGATGTCAGCTTCAGGGCTGGAGTATGGCTGGTGGGGGAGGGTAAGCAGGCAGGCTCCCAGCGAGTGCAGGAGCAGACAATGCTCTTTTCTCAAAAAACACTCAGGCCAGGCGGGCCTCGGGGAGTGGCTATTTAAAACACTTGGCTTCTTTTATTCCACCACCATGGAAGTGAATTCAGTTCTTCGGAGCCAGAGCAAATGAAGTCATTTGGTTTCTGTGGGTTCTCTCTGCACTTCGGCAGCAGGAACTGGGCCATCTAAGTTGTCCTTTCTTCATTAACTTCATTTTCCTTGAGTAAGACAGTAAGGTCATAGAAAATATTTAGGATATGGGGAACTGGGACAGATGCTGTCAAAGCCACCAGGAAGTCATGGTGTGAAGGCAAGCAGGTACCACCTTCCAAAGGCTGGGCTGGCATGAAAGGCTGACCAGGATTTTCTCAAATGAATGTATAAGTATTCTACGTGTCTTCCTATTTTCTTAGAGGTTTTCCGGTCTTTGCAGATGATCATAAAATACTCACTGATCTAGCTGACCACCTACTACAGACACTGACTGGCAGTAAGGACTTTGCAGCTATGTATCATCAAGTGACATAAACACTGCCCTCAGATGCAGGTCCCTGAGGTGGTCCAAAGCAAAAATGGAGGCAGAAGTCTTCAATACCCACAGAACTACTGCAAAAAGGTACTGATTTCATCTCCTGACCACCATTCCCGCACCTAAGCAGACAACATTCTTGGATGAACTTCTCAAATTTTCTTAAACATTCTCAGATTAAAAAAAAAAAAAAATCTCCTTTCAAGTTAAATTGAGATTGCACTTGAACTCCATCCAAGAGCGAAGCTGAACTGAATTATGATAATTAGAAAGCTGTGCTTATAATTTTTTTAAAAGGCAGCACAGTTGATGTATTTAAAAAAAAAGTTCATGCCAGAGAATATAAGTTCAGTATGTTCTCACACAATTAACATTTGCCACCATTATCGACAGTTTTTCAGTTTACCTATCAGTTTGGTCTGTATTCCCAGACCTCGCTGCTGCATCTAAACCTGTCAGAAGCCTCCCAGAACGTCCCCTGCAGAGGCGAGGCCTAACTCTTGTCATCAGTAAGTTTGTCCCACGTTTATGTCTGAGCTCACTTTCCGACACCCTCTCTTTCCCAATTAACAAGCGATCATACGTGGTTGACAACAACGTGGCTCCGTGGCTCGGGTCCTTAGAGGGGCTGCCTGTCACACATGAGACCCGGGGCTGAGCCCAAGCAAGCATGTGCTGTAAACCCAGCGCGGTGACACAGGTTTGTAATCCATCACATGAGCCACAAAAGCAGGAAAATCATGAGTTCGGGACTATCCTCAGCTACACAGTACACTCCAGTTCTGCTACGTGGGACCTGCTTCAGATAAACACAGCTAATAAAATCTTCCGACAGAGCCCTAAAGGCTAGTTAATGGGAATACGAAAAGAAGGTAAAAAGCACCGGCTTGAAATGGGGGTGTGTGGGTGCACAGCCCTCCCTTGAAAGGACAGCTTCTCTGGAATGCCACTCTCACAATCCAATCAGAAGAGACTGTGTATGTGTGTGTGTATGCGTGTGTCCACCATCCTCCCCCCAGACTGAGGAAACCATCCCGAGACACCCCGCTGTTCAGTGAACAAAATGGGAGGAGGGTGGGCTGACAGCAGACCACGCTTTGGGAAACACGGACCTTACGGGATCCCTGCCCTGCAAAAAACCAAAACTTGCCATTTGCCTAGACCAAGTGAAAAATTCTGTTTCAAAATTCTTCCACTCTGCCTTACGGCAAAGCCTGAACATTTCCAAAGAAATGACCACAGTTCAACCTCAAGTTCAATGTACATGAACCAGCATTTAGGAAGCCCATAAAGAGAGAACCTCGAAGGACTGGCAACCCAGTCGCTCTGAAAGCAAACGAAAACCCTCCAAAAAATGGAAACCCAAATATTTCAACATGACACACTGTACCCCAGAAGCTAGAGGGATGGAACACCCTGTCCAGATCCGCACAGTAGCTGCCACACCACAGGGGCTAACCAAAAGCCCAGTCCTGACCTGGTGCTGAAGACAGACCTGAACTGCTTGGTGTTATCACCCTAACGAATACGAAGTAAAACATATGACCACTACACGACTAAGGTTCCAGCTTTAAAATGAGGTGATCTGAAGCCTCTACACCTAATACAAGAAAAGGCAGCACGCAGCTACAGAATGTGATGGCAGCCATCACCAGGGACCAGGCAGTCATGCACAGCTTATGTTGGTCAATGAGGGTGAGCAACAGTAACATTTTTCTTACTGAGTTCAGAAGTAGGACACAAGCAGTCTGCAATTCCAGCCACCGAACTCTAAAAGAGAAGCTGGGCCTGCCTTGATTAATAAAAATGATGATGATTTTCTTGCAGTTTGGGAGGAAAAGGGGGAGCACTCCCTTTAACCAGAATTTAAGCCTCTGGGGGTGGGGGAACAAACAGACCCTACTCAATGTTGTATCACTAGATAGATTCCGAACAGCTCTTACTCAGAAATACACATACGCGCACACACTCACACACATATATACACTTTTTTTCTGCTTTCATACTCCCTTTATTGGGGAACAGAAACGAGCACCAAAAATGGTAGCTTTGATGCAAGGGCCCTAATTTCTCTGCATGGATGTGGTCATTATTTTTAAGCCCACTGAGTTGTACACAGTTATCTGTAGGGACCTCTGGAGTGATAAGACACCATCACTATTTCCATTTGCAAGCAGTATAATTATGCTCACAATTAACTCGTAACACATGAGATTAGAGAGGAAAGTAATCCTACAGATGCTCAGGCTCTTTCTTGTACAGCCATGGACTGGGGACGGTGGGATCTATCCATTTCCAAAGCCGGCAACAGCTCCCTAATGCTGCTAATGGCCTGTCTCACGTTCAGGGTCCCCATCTCGCAACTGCTCTGGTCATATACTTTCCCACAGACAATACGAGAACAAGCACAAGTCTGGACAGATAGTTCCATAAAGACGGACCTTCTTACATTTGCTTTTGCATATGGTCAGAACCAACAGAAATCAACTGGTTATGCCCTACTGAACTTTAAAAAAAAAAAAAAGGATTGTTTCTTAGTTTTCTGTCTTCTTCCAAAATCAGAAGATGCCAGCATCCAAAATGAATATGTGAACACATAATCCCAGCTGGAAACAGCAGCTGGGGGGAGAGAAAGCAGGAGGGGAGGGCCAGGAAGCCAACTCCCTGCCAAGTGACCCTCACAAGCCCACCTCCACAGTGCAGTGCTGTGTGGGAAGGAAGCACCCACTAAGTGCCGCAGTGCACTTAGTAAGTACTGCAGCCTGGGTCACAAGTCTGAGGTCTGCCTGCTTCAAACTAAAGCTCACTAACTAACTGTGTGCATGTCCTGGTGAGTCCTGGCCTTTGCTTGTACAAAAATCTTCAATAATCCCACAATGTTCCCTGGAGTTTATAAAGAACCCTAGGAAGGAGGAACTCACACAAAGATTTTTTTCTCCCCCTCCCCCCTCTTTTATTTTTTACTCTTTTGTAAAGGCAAAAGTGTCTCTCTGGCTTTGTTTCAAACTTGTTTTAAAAAAATAAAAAGCATTCTAATATTTCCCTAAATCTGCAGTTTAAAGAATACCTGCTATTAAACGGGAAATAAAATGGTTTACTGAGGACCTCAACAAGACTCAATAAGGGAGACAGCTTATCAGCTCATTTTTTTATGCCAACAACAAATAAGAGAACTGTAAACTCTGTTGAAAACCTGAAACCTGAGAGTCCGACACAGAGTTACACATTCAAAGAAATACTGCACAAAAATATCTTGTGACCATTTATGGAAATACTGAGATTAGAAAAATACGGAGATTAGAAAAATACAGCTTTCCCTCTTAAAAATCATCAACAGTTTAAAACCCTGCTGTTGACAAAGGTTCAGTTAAACGCATTTGTCTTTCCGGAGACGTGGTGTAACCGGCTCTACTGTTTCCTTCTAAAAAGGAAAGATTCTGACCAAAGTTGGATCTAAAGTCTGGCCCTTATAAGCATTCAGATGTGCCTGGGCCCAGAGATCCTGCTATTCACAGAAAAACGCAGACTCCGCTGAAAGGCGGAAGCCCCTGGCACAGTCTGTACAGCCTGAGGACGATTCCCAGCCCCGGGCTCAAGGCACATCTAGCCCCCACCCTGGAGTTCAGGCTTGCACAGACAAGCCGCCCCTTGGCTCCGGGTAGCTCGCGTCTCCCTAACGGGAAGGATCTGTCCACCCGAGGAACCACCTGCAGGCATCCAGCACACCCTAAGCTAGCAGACCACCTAAACTTCCAGGCCACAAGTCGCGGAGAGGACTGAGCTCTGCACTATCTGCAGGAATTGAAATATTTTCCTTTCACTATCTTGAAATCTGATCGTATTTACAGACCTTTCTTGCCCCAAGGACCTCGGCTCCTTTCAAATGCGCTATTTTAAAACCCGGCCTTTCTACGCTCCCGATTCCTGGAATATCTGTCTGTAAGTTTCCAGCGCTGACTGAGATCAATTTGCATTTCTGTAAATCACAGACAGCTTCTAAGAACTTAACAAGCCTCCTGAGAAACGCTGGTGGCTGCTATTTCATTGTTTCATAAATATTTTTATACGGGTGACACCATTCAACTTTAAATAAATCTTTAAAAAGAAAGACGATTAAAAAGCGAGGGAAACTGGTCTGGGTTTTATTTTCTCGGGAAGAGGAGAAGTGAAGTGTGAGCCCCCCATTGTTTTGGACTTCGTAAAATGTAGCACTGATTTTTTTTTTAATGCATTAAAAAAGAAAAAGAAAACTCCTAGAAGTTGAACTTTCTTTCAAACGGGCCTCTGGACTTTGAAAACAAGCGGTGCTGCCGCGAACAAAGGCTAAAAGTGTCCCCAGATTTTTTTTTTTTAATCTTTTCCCCTCCTGGGGATCGTTTCTCCTCCAATAAACAAACAAATCCCCCAGTATTTCCTACCGAGGGGAAGTTTTCCAGGGAGAGTCGGCCCTCGGGTTTGGTGGTAAGTGCGACTCAGTCTTTTTTGGACACAATGTTTCTGCTGACTCCTGAAAATTTTCCACTTGAATGTGCACTGGAGCGGCGGCGGCGGCGGCGGCAGCGCTGGAGAGGCGGCGAGGGCGAGAGAGCCCTCTTTCATCTCCCGGGAGGAGGAGCCCGGGTCGGCGCGGACCCCGAAGGGGCCGGGCGCCGGGGGAGTCGCCGGGCTGCAGGCGCCGGGCTGCGCGCCGGACGCTCTCCCCACCCGCGATCGCGCCCAAGTCGGCGCTCTCCCGGCCAGAGCGAGGAGCGCGGGAGAGAGGGGCGCGCGGGAGAGGCGAGCGGGGCCGCCTGTTGCCGCGCGGGGCCGCGGCCCAACTTGCAGGGCGCCGCCGCCGCTCCCGTCCGGGAGCTCCGGGAGCACCGGGAGCCGCACACAAAGCGCCGGCTGCGGTGACGCCTAGGCAGCCCGCGCCCCCGAGTCCGCCCGGCGCGCAACTTACCTCGGCCGCCCGAGCGGGCGCGGCAAACTTCGGGGCGCTGGGCCGCCGCCCCCGCGCTACTTCAGCCGGTCCTCCCCGCGGTGCTCCCGCGCCGGGCCGCCCCAGCCCGGCCTCGCCGGCTCCCGGGACGGGCAGGGCGCGCCGGGGCAGCTGCCCGCACTCGGGCGACGCTGCGCGCTGGGGGGTCAGCGCATGGCCTGCGCCCCGCCGCGGCCGCCCCGGGCCCGGGCCCCGGCGCGCGGACTCCCCGCGGGCTGGAAGCGAGTGTGCGAAGTGCTGGGGGGCGCTCGCGGCGGGCGGCGGGGCCGCGGAGGCTCGGCTCGGCTCGGGCGGCGCGGCACGGCGCGAGCGATGCGAAGAATGTGCGGAATGAGGACAGGAATGAAATGAACGCCAGGACCGAACTCGCTCCGGAGGGGTGGGGCCTCGGTGACGTCATGCCGCCGGGGCCGGGTGGGGCGGGGCCTGCCGCCGCGGTGACGTCATGGGTGTGGGGCGGGGCGCGCGGGGCGGGGCCTGGCGCCCAACGGGGAGCGAGCCGCGCGCGGTGGCGCGCGCTCAGGGCTTTGTGCATTTTGAGGCGGGGCCACCGGGAGCTACGGAGGGCGGGTGGGCGTCCTTCCCCCCCAACGCCGGCCCCCCGCCTGCCGTGCCTCAGTTTACCCACTCCCGGCGTACGCGGGCCCTGGCGCTCCCAGGCTGGAGGGGAGGTTACTCCGCTGGAAACTGAGGCCCGGGCGTGCGCTTTCCCAGCCCGCCACTCCTCTCGCCCTTTCGTTTTCCCCAAGTTCACAATGCTTGCGCAAATCCTAGGCTCTACGGACTCCCAGTCGAAGCTCCGCAGAGTTCTCGCCCGCCTCCTGCCCTATCCTTCCTTCCCTTTCTTTCTGGAAGTGAAGTTTACTCGTGCTGCGAGTTGAGTCTACAGAAATCCTGCACACGGTTAAAGAAAATAAATAACAAAGTCCTGCCTGGCTGCAAAAGGCAGCTTCGCGCCGTCCCGTTATGGAGAAAGTGAGGATCGATCCTAAACGGTTTGAACTCTGGTTTTAGAGTGGGCGACGCACAACACTTCAGAAACTCGGGTAAAGTTAACGGCGGCCGGGACAGGCGTGCTGGCAGTTTGGTCGGGTTGCAGTCCGTAGTTTCCCAGAAAGGGGAGAGCCCTTCCCGCACCGGGACTTCCTTCTTTCAGCTCTGGCTTCCGAACAAACTAATGGCGCCTGTCTTGTGCCCGAGGATTCCCGGAGTGTGCAGAACTCAGGAAAGCGAATGGGACTCACTGCGCGCCTCTGCTCAGAAACAACGCTTTCTAAACCGTTTTTAAGGCAAAAATACCTTTCGTTGATGCATTTTTTTAAAATGTGTATGTCAAAAGAATTGAAGTTGTAAAAAGTAACACACAGATTCTTTGTTCACTTTGCCCAGCTCTTCCCCACGCCATGTCAGCCAAAATTATATCGTAATCGGGTGTTAATTTCCGTGCAGATTTCCAGATCCACTCGTGCACGTTGGCGTGTGTCTGTTTAATCCTCCACAACTTTCTCACCTGTGTAGATGGCCACCTCAGCCAAGTACAAATATGTATTATTTCCAGTTCATAAGCAGTAATGTAGGAAAAGCATTCATATACAGAAATAATAAGTGTTCATTTAGGTCTGATAGCAGGTGAAGCCTGCCAGTAGGTAAAATTGCTAAACCAGTATTTATCTTGCCCTCGACGAGCTGGTTACCCTTCAGACTCCAGCTGCTCCTGACAATTCGCTGTTCTCTCATCCTTACAAAGGTTCCCTGGGCAAATATTCAAAGCCAGGTATAATGGCATCTGCTGATAATCCAAGCAATCAGGAGGCTGAGGCAGGAGGATTGGCACGGATCTGAGGAAATTCTGGGCCAAAAGAATTAGATCCTGTCTGGAGGAGGAAGAGAAGGGAAAGAAAAAAGGGAAAGGAGAGAGAGGAGGAAAAAGAGGGAGGACAGGAGAGGCTGCTTCCCAGGACCTTGAAGACACTTGGTCCAGCTGTGCCATTGTGTTTGGCCTGTCATGTTGACAGCATCTGTGTGTTACTGGTCAGACTCACCTATGCGAGACAGTGGCTAGGTCTCATTCAGCTAAGGGTGCTCTCCTCTGAGACCCACTCAGAAGTAGGAAGTCAGCCGTCATCTATCCGCCCACCCTTTCCAAACATCGCACTCTCCTCATCAACCAATGAGTTTGGAGCTGTGAGCTTTGAACCCATCTGAGGACAGAAACAGTAGCTGCCACCTGCTAAAATGATTTTTTGGTTTTCACGAATTAAACTCACTGTTAGCCTCTGGTATTTTTTATTTACATCTCAATCCCCATTGCACTTGGGTAAAGTAGTAATTCTTACCCCCGTTTATACAGATGCAGGGACGAGCAAGGGATAGCTAATAAAGCCTCAATCCAGATTTCTTCTGATTCATATTTGTGACCTGTGTTTCTAACGCCTGGCACTGTTCTGCCCTTGTGTTGCCTCACCTGACCCCTTGTAAAGCAGGTGCAGCTTTTGTTTGTTTGTTTTTATTATGTGAGTATGGAGGTGGGGGTGGCTCCTGTGAGCGTGGTACCTACAGAGGCCAGAAGGAGGTGCGAGATTCCCCCGAGCTGGAGTTACAACAGTTGTAAGTTGCACCATTTGGGCTCTGGGAACCCAGGCAGGTAAGCACGCTTAACTGCTGAGCCATCTCTCCAGCCCTGAGGTAAGTGCTGTTCTTACTCTCATTTTACAGATAGGCAAACTGAGGACCAGAGAAGTAAGATAGTTTGGCCTAGGTTGTGTGCCTGGTAAATGCAGATCAAGGGTGCAAACCCAGGCAGTTCTGCTTAAGACTTCACGCTCTCAGCCATACTCTCCCCATTCCCAATACAGCACTTCACAGAACTTAAAAGATGGCTGGTCTGCAGGGGTTCCTGACCTTATGCTATCTAATGACACAAGAAGTGCATTTTCCTCAAGCCTTCCCAAAGAGGCCAAGTGCTCACTTGTAACACATAAGAAACAGCGAGACACATCTCCCTGAGAAAGAAGTTCCCTGTCCTCTGAGCAAATAGAACCCTGAGGAAGGGCATGGCCAAGAACGTTACTTCTTTCCAAGCTAAAATGCATTTGTAACAATAATTTGTTCCTACTACTTATGCCTCATAGAGAACTGGACTCCTAGAGATCTGCCTCTGCCTCTGCCTCCTAAGCGCCGAGCTTAAAGGCGTGCGCCACCACCAGGCTGTTTTATTTTCTATGTGTGGTGTTTTGCCTTCCTGTATGCCTATGTGCCGCTGAGTGCCTAGTACTTTAAGAGGCCAGAAGAGGGCATCCAATCCCCTGGAACTGGAGTTAAAATGGGTGGGTGCTGGGAATTGAACCCATGTCCTCTGAAAGAGCATCAAATGCTCTTAACCACTGAGCCATCTCTCCAGCCCCAGACCCATAATTTTTAAGAACTTTAAAGTGCATACCACTATTCCACTTTTTCCCAGGGACCAGCAGCTTCACTGGGGCTCTGAATCAAAAAATTGAGAAATCCTTTCGGCATCCACAGTTCTCTTGCTCTCTTCCAGCTCTTCAACTTCAGATGAGATCTTTCCCTTCAGCATTTACGTGCACATGGGTCTCTGTCCCATCCTCAAAGGAAGAACAACAAAATAGACCTTCGCTCAGTCTAGCTTCACCCCGTCTCTGTCCCTGTCCTCTCTTTCACTGCTACTCTTCTGAGAGGAACTGTTTGACCCCCTGTCCTTTCTCTTCACCTCTCACTGATCCCCAGCCTCTCCAGCTGGGCCTCTGGGCTCATCTGCTCCATCCATTTATGGCCCCACTTCTCACCCAGACTACTAGTCAGTTGTGACTGCCACCTCCCTGCCACCACTTCCTCCTTTTCTTCCTGTTCCCAGGGCTTTGTGCGCTCCCTTTCCTCTGAGGATGCATCCTCTTGTAGTTAGCCTCAAAGTCTGTAGTTGTGTGGTATAGACTTCCTGCTTGCCTTGCTTTCTATTCTTTAGTTCACTCCCATGGTTTCAGTTACTATTTGTTTGTTGTTGTCATTTGACCGTAAAGGGGTAATCCATCTCTCACTCTCTGGAGTGCCAAAGGTGTATATCAAATCTCTGGCTTGACACCACCATCTGAATATCTCAGAAACATCTCAAACAACGTGAGCAGAACCACGACCTCCCTCTGTAGACTCAGCCTTCCATAGGCATTTGTCATCTCCTGGAAACTGCACAGAAACCTAGATGCCAAGTTTGATACAGCCCCACCTCACTAAAACTCTTCAAGAGTGCGTACATGGCCCCATTTATAACAAAAGGTTCTTCTAAGACCTGGAATGATCCAACCGCCCAACATTCATTTTCAGGCGTCTTACATTCATTCCCTCCTTGTATGCGTTTACCCCACGTTGGGTCACTTTTAATTCCTCAAATGTATCATTTCTCCATAGGGCGTTTAGCACAGCTCCTTAAGATAGGTTCCTTCTTTTACCTAAGGATTCCTCTCCTCTTGTTAATGCAAAATGTTGCTTCATCAAAGAAAGGCTTTCCTGGACCTCTCTTTTATCTCCTGATGACCTATGGTATTGCTTACTTCAGGTTGTATGACCAAAATCTCTCTAAGACTTACCATTTCGAAACAATAATAATCACTCATTATCACTTTCTATTTGTGGGATAGGTGTTTGGAAATGGCTCAGCTAGGGGTTTCGGGTTGGTGGTCTCATGAGAAACTGCTGGGAAACTGCAGTTCCTAGAAGGTGTGGACCTGTTTGTGTGTGTGTGTGTGTGTGTGTGATGTGGACCTGTTAGTGTGGGTGTGTGTGGGTGTGTGTGTGTGTGTGTGTGTGTGGACCTGTTAGTGTGGGTGTGTTCCAGCAGAGAGTGGGGGTATCTTCCATGACTATTCCCCACCTTTATCTGTAACAATAATTGAACCTGAAACTCACAGTTTGGCTACACTGGCTGGCCAATGAGCTTCCGAGATCTTCCTGTCTCTGCCCATTCCACCCCCCAAGCTCCCAGGACGGGGGTTACAGCCACATGTCCCTAGCCTGGCCTTTTTCAGAGAGTCTAGCGATCCAAACCCAAGTCCTCGTACTTTTCTGGCAGACATTTTACTGACTGAGCTCTCGCCCCAGCTTGGGACTGGAGTTTCCATAATCAGCTTGTTCTCCTATGGCAGGCACAACTTGGCCAATAAGAAGGACCCCAGTTCCTCTCGGCATTGGCCTCTGCACATTTCCTGAGGTTCCCCACGTGTTGATTTGACTTCAAAGTCAAGCATGGGCATGTATTGTAGGGGTAGATAGAGGGAGGGAGGGGGCAGGAAAGGACTGTAGCCTTTTAGATGCAATAACCACAGGAGCGGCAGAGCTTTATTTCTGCAGCGATCTGCTCACTAGAGAGAAGTGAGTCACTCAGACTCTCACACCCCGTGAGAGGGAGTCAGATTCACCTCCTAGAGGAAGAGTGTGAGACGTAGGCAGGAGAGACTTTTCCTGGAATGCACCAGTCTCTGGGTTGTATGCACAGCACACGTGAGTGTGCTTACACACAAATAGATTTTTCAAAATTATATTTTAAAAATCCATTACAAAGACTTTTTATCCAATTTACCCACCATGATCTTCTTCCCTAACCCAAACTTGGCACTCCCGTATAGAATAAATATGAATGTTATAGCTATTTGCAACACCTGAAAAAGCTACTGCAGACTGAAGTAGGAGGTTCGCTTAGAGTTCAAAGCCAGCCTGGGGTAAGTAGAGAGCACAGATTTACCACTAAAGGACTGTGTTCTCTCCTATCAGTCTTCTGGGCTATTGGTCTCACTTTAACCCCCATCAGACTCTAAACCAGTATATTTATCTGCTCGAAACCCCTGGGCATAGGTCTAGCCAAAGATAACATGTTTTTTGGTTGGTTGGTTTGTTGTTGTTGTTGCTGTTGCTTTTACCGCCTCCACTCCCCCACCCCCCACCCTCGCTCAGACTAGCCCATCTCTGTACTTAGACCAGGCTCTATCATTTTTGTCTCAACATATCTGATTTTTCTTCTCAAAAATCAAACTTGTTTCAGGCGTGGGAAGAGGCTTAGTAAATAAAGTGCAGGGTGAGGAGTAGGGTCTGGATTCCCAAAGCCCACATACATGCTGGAAAAGCATGGTGCTTGTCCGCAAACGCAGTACTGGGGAGGCAAGAACAACAGGCCTCCCCAGGGCAAGCTGGCTGCCTTGACCATCTACACGGCTGAGCTCTAGCTTAAAGTAAGAGACACTGCCCCAAAGAATACAGTGACAGAAGACAGAAGACAGAAATACTCACTCTGAGCTGACCAGGTTACCGTATACACAAGCTGTAAAAACACAGGGGAGCTTTCAAATACAGGCATGTGTTAATGCGTGCATTGTGTATTATCAAAATGTATTAATTAATTTTGAGGCAGGTTCTCTTGTAGCCCATGTCACTTTGTACGGCTGTAACTAGATCCTGTTCTCCTTCTCCTTTAATTCTTACATCCTCAACCCACCCCCATCCCACCTCATTTGCTACCTGCGGAGGCCTGTGAATGACTGACAAGGCCTGTTTGGTCAGTTTTTCTTTAAATATTTGAACGCTCACACAGGTCCACACAAGTACCAGCTGTTCAAAATCTCCCTTTCAACATAGTTCTTTCGCCTTTTTCTTCAGCGAAGGCTTTCTCCTACCTCTCTATTTCAAGAGAAGGAAGTGCTAAATATTTCAAAATTCTAGACAACTGAGGAAAGTGTGCATGGGAAAATGAAAACTATCCGCTGCACATCATAAACGGACCACTTGGCAGCTGGAAGAAAGTTCGACTGTTCCTGCCGTACGGTGCGGTGCGTAGATTACTGCGACCAAAACTGGGTCCACCCTCCAAACTGCACAATGCTAACATATCGCTCTATTTGCTGCTGGACAACTGCCTGTGTTTTCTTCTTGGTATTAAAGACTTATTTACTCATTTATCCATTTATTTTATTTGTGTTTACAAAGGCTTCACGTACATACCTGTACGTGCATCACATGCACACTTGTTGGGTCCCCTGGAACTGGGCTCATGGATGGTTGTAAGCCGCCACGTGGGTGATGGAAATTGAACCCAGGCCCTCTGTGAAAACAACATGTGCTCTTAACTGCTGAGCCATCTCGCCAGCCCCTTGCGCTTATATTTTTTGAGCCCACTATAGAGCACAAAGGAAGGTCCACACAGTATATCGCTAGCTTTACAAGATAAAGATCGATGCTATCTTCCGATATTGGCACTGCAAAAATTTCTAATCAGTTTTTTTGTTTTGTTTTGTTTTTTGAGACAGAGTTTCTCTGTGACTCCTTGGCTGTCCTGGAACTCTCTCTTTCTACCAGGCTGGCCTCAAACTCACAGAGATCCACCTGCCTCTGCCTGCCTCCACCTCCCAAGTGCTAGGATGACAGACATGTATCACCTTGTCTGGCTCATGCCATACTGGGCATTGATCTCTTTCTCCCACGTGGGTCCCAGGTCATCAGACTTGCATGACAGGTGCCTTTGTTCACTGAGTCATCTCACCACCCTTAAAATTTGTTAAAAAGCAACAATGATGGAATTAGACTATTATGGATGTATGGGAATATTCCTAATGGCTTTATGATAGATGATTAACATACTAACATATGTGTAACGTATAAGTAACTATATTTTCCATGAAAGTTTATTTTCCTTATCTTCGTTTTATTAAAATCACTAATAATGTTGAAGTGTGATAACTGTGCTTTGAGACAGAATATCATTCTGTGGCCTCAGTTGGACTGGAACTCATGGCAATCTTCCAGCCTCTGCTTCTAGAGTTACAATTCGAGCCACCACACCTGGCTTAATAATATTGTTAAAAATCCAGCTTTTGCTTGCATTGAGTTTTCTTTTTTCTTTTTCTTTCTTCTTCTTTTTTTTTTTTTTTGTTGTTGTTGGGGGCGGGTTTTGAGACAGGGTTTCTTTGTGTAACCTTAGCTGTCCTGGACTCACTTTGTCCTGGCCTCAAATTGACGGTGATCCCCCTGCCTCTGCCTCCTTGAGTGCTGAGGTTAAAGGCCTGTGCCACCTCGCCTGGTTATGGACTGAGTTCTTTGTTTGGAATTTTCAGTGTTACTTAATGCTGCACATGGTAACGCCCTAGTGTGCAGGATGACGCTCTTTAGGGGTGGTGGAACTTGAGGAAGGAAGGGCTCATAGAGTTCCACAGGTCACTATGACATGACTTTGACGTGGTAATGGGTCTTAGGTCTCTTGTTTTTCCTTTCTTTCACTTCTCTGCCAGGAAGCAGCTGTTTAGGCTCTGATACACACTCCTGGGACTCTTGCCACCAGATACAGTCACAGGCCTAAAAGCAACACAGCCCAATAGGGACTAGAAACTGAACTGTAAGCCCAGATCAACCTTCTCTCTGTGTAAGGTGATTAAACGACTCAGACATTCCCGTAACACATCACCTACTAAGTGACTTAGTAACTATAAAGCCGTTCTTCTTTCCCATGGCTGTTCTGCACTCGCTGTAATTTTAGGGAAATTTAGGATTTCTGTTTGTTTGTTTTTGTTTGTTTATTTGTTTATTATATAAGGGAAGTGTGTGGTACTGGCATTGAACCCAGTACCTTGTACATGTTGCATAAGCACTCTACCACTGAGCTACATCCACAGCTTGTTTTGTTGGTATCACTTCCGAGCAGAATCTCTTAGAGCAGAGTGGCCTACATGTGTAGGCAAAGATGACCTTGAACTCTTGACCCTCCTGCCTCTACCTCCCAAGTGCTGGAGTTATGGGAGAGTGCCACTGTGTTCCCTTTATGGCACTGGGATTGAACCTAGAGCTTTGTGCATGTTAGGATAGCACTCTGACAACTTACCTCTCCAGCCCAGCAAAATATTTTTATTACGATATAAATTTTATTCTCCTATCTGATGATCATTTAAGCTGGCTGAGTTTTGAGCAAACCCATACAGGTCCTAAATTTTATTTCTGTAGGTTAATACCTAGAACATTGGCTCTTAGTCCATAGACTGGGTCTATGTCTAACTTTATACAATCCTTTAAAACAGTTTATGTAGAAAAAAAAAATGCTGTTTCCTATTACCACAAGCGATACATGAGCACCAAAAATCCTATACTTCCACAGCCTGTGGTGGTGTCTTTATATATTGTAGGCTGGTTGTTTCACACACACACACACACACACCTGCAGGGCATGTGTGTGTGTGTGTGTGTGTGTGTGTGTGTGTGTGTGTGTAATGATCTTTTCTTCACATTCAGTAAGTTGTTCTTGTTTGTTTTTCAAGACTGGCTGTCCTGGAACTCACTCTGTATGTAGAGAAGGTTGGCCTAGAACTCTGAGACATGCCTGCCTTTGCCTCCTCAAGAACTGGGATCAAGGGTGTGCGCCACTGCCGACTGGCACCTTCAGGAAGTTCTTGTCTATTCTTAATCTGTAGAAAGTTAAGTTTTCTCAAATATCTCTTCAGAGTCTATTCAGATCTTGTACAATTCTAAATATTCCTAATGTATTGAATTTTATTGACTGTTGGGTTTCTTTTTTAAAGATTTATTTGTTTTGTTTTATGGTGTGAGTGCTTTGCCTGGAGTTATGGGAGACTCACACGTGTGCCTGGTACCCATGGAGATCAGAAGAGAGTGTTGGATCCCCCGGAACTGAAGTTGCAGATCTGTTGTGAGCTTCTTTGTGGGTGCTGTAAACTGAACCCAGGTCCTCTACAAGAGCAGTTAAGAGTGCTCTTAACTGCTAAGCATCTCTCCAGCCCATGATTGCTATGTTAGCTAATTTATTTGGATTAATTCCATTTACTTATTTATTTAAAGACAAGGTCTCAGATAGCTCAGGCTGGCCTTGATTGACAGTTTTGAGATGAGATCTCTGTGTGGTCCAGGCTGATCTTGAAATCATGACAGTCCTCCATTCTCTCTGCCTCCTGAGTGCTGGGATCACACACATGAGCCAGCATGTCTGGCTATATACACTGTTACATGTGCAGTTTAAGAAATGTGGGCAATGTTATACTGGGACTGCTATTACTAGCTGGTGCCTCTAAACTTTCATTGCTACCTCTGGAGCCTCCTGAAGGGGCTGACTCCTCTCTGTGGTGCTGCCTGGTAGTTTAACAGTGTCATTTCTGCTAAGACTGTATGTTCCCTTTTTCCAGTTTCGAAGAATCCAGTCTCTCGCTTGCAGTAATCCTCCTGCTTCTGCCTCCTCAGTACTGGAAACAGGCATATGCCATTGTGTTAAGTGTAAACAAGCCATTCTGTATTAGAAAAGAAGCAAGAGCTAAAACCAACCTTTCATGTTTAGGAGACTGGAAAGAGAGGTCACGCCAAAAGAAGTGGTGAGAAAAGGAAGCCGGAGAGGAGTCTATAGGGAAGAAAAGTCTTGGAGCAGAAAGTTGTCCTATAATTAAACCCTGCGTGTTACCAGCTCTACATTTAACACCTACAAAGCCACCATCGATTAGATTAGCATCTGACCACTTCTAAGACTTTTAAATTCCTGAATTCACTTTGTTAGGAATTACTGCTCAAATTCACTCCCTGATGCATGCCTCCTTCTGATTAGCAGTGCTGCTCAAAATGCTGTGGTGTTCTGTTTTTGCACACTTCTCCACATTTAGCTGTTTCCATTGAGTTTCAGTTTGATTTTGATCTTGATGTCTCTTGTCTTTACTAGTTCTAACCATGCAAATGTAAATCATCTACTAATAAACAGTGATACATGAATAAATAAAATCTCAGCAGGTTTCCTTGTACACATTAACAAATTGATGTTATACTTTTTTAAACGCCTTAGGGTTTCTGTTGCTGTGAGGAGACTCCAGATTACAGCAACGCTTATGAAGGAAAACATTTAACCAGGGCTGGCTTACAGTTCATTGTCATCATGGTGGGAAGATGGCAGCCCATCAGCAGAAATGGTGCTAGAGAGGTCGCTCAGAGTTCTATATCTGGCAGACAGCAGGAAGAGAGAGTGACCAGGTATGGCTTGAGCTTCTGAAACCTCAAAGCCTGCCCTCAGTGACACTTCCTCCAATAATGCCACACCTGCTAATATTGCCACTCTCTATGAACCTATGGGAGCCATTTTTATTCAAACCACCACAAAAAATAAATATTTACTTTAGAGCAGCTGTGGTGGTTAAAGCCTTTAATCCCAGCACTTAGGAGGCAGGGGAAAGTGAACCTCTGAGATTGAGGCCAGCTGGGTGTAGAGGAATTTGAATTCAGAACATGGCTTCTCTGGCAAGAGATCACATTCAAAGACCTTCTAGGTCTGTGTGATCCAGCTGGAATGCAGACAAGCCTCTAATCCCAGGAGACAGAAGGCAAGCAGATCTATGAGTTTAAGGCCAGCCTGGTATAGAGCAAGTTCCTGGTAAAGAAAAACTTAGGTCCAGGTGTGATGGTAAACGTCCTTTATCCTAGCACTCAGGAGACGGAGGCATGCAGATCTCTAAGTTCTAGTCAGTTCTGTTCAGGCAGTTTGAGGCAGTGAGTTGAGAGGCAGTTAGTTGAGTTCGTGGCAGTTCAGTTCATGAAATTCAGAGACAGTTTTACTGGGAGATTTTTGCAGAGAGATGTTGAAGACAGAATTAGCTGAACACAGATGAAGACAGAAGGAGCCAGAAGATTAAAACAGACTGCTAGATTTCATCTGAGGCCAAGCAGAGCAATTTAGTCAGAGGCCGAGAAAGAACTCAGATTGAATCAGTCAGCTAGGAGAGGAATTTGAGCCAGAAGAGCTGAATTCAACCAGCCAGCAAGTGTTCAGAAAGAACTAGAGAGGGTGGGCTTATTCAGCAGTAGGTCTCAGAGGACTCGATAAGACTGCACAAGGCTAGAAGCTTCCAGGACTAGGCCTAGGTGTGCAGACAGAGGCAGTAAGCCACAGAGATGACAATTAGGCAAATAAAAGATACTTTTACAGCCTGGTCTACAGAGTGAGTTCCAGGACAGCCATGGCTACATGGAGAAACTCTGTCTTAAAACAAAAAAAGGCAAATAAAATGTACATTTTAATTTAAAAATATATATGCACATGACTTCAGGTACCTAAGGAAGCCAGCATAGGGCACTGGATTCTCTAGAGATGGCATTACAGGTGGTTGTGAGCCATCTTACATGGGTGCTGGGAATCAAACTCTAGTCCCCTGCAAGAAAAGTATTGGCTCTTAACCACTGAACCATCTCTTTAGCCACAATAAAGAGATTCTAAAGTTAGTATGGAGAGGCAGATGACCCACAACATCCAGCACAACAGAAAAGGTGGACACTGACAGTGGAGGATGGATAATGTTAACACTTTTACAGTGGTCTAAATGAGAGTGGTCCCCATATTCCTGTATGTTTGACTGTCTGGTCCAGTTGGTGTGGCCTTGTTGGAGGAGGTGTATCCTTGGGCCGGCTTTGAGGCTTCAAAACACTCACAGCATTTTGAGCCACTGCTCTCTACGTCAGGCTTGAGGTTGGAGAAGTGAGCTTTCAGCTGTTCCTGCCACAACGCCTTTGCTCTGCCGTGAGGGAGCAGAGCCCTCTGAGACTGCAAGCCCAGTTGAATGCTTCCTTTAATAAGTTTACTTTGGTCATGGTGTTTTATCAACAGCAATAGAGAAGTAACTAACACAACTTATTATGACGCTAACGTTCCCTGTAAGGCTGCAATAATCAAGGCGGCATGGTGTTGGCAGGAAAGAGAAAAGGTAGTGCAAAGACAGACCCAGGTGAAGGTGATCACCTTGCCTTTGACAAAGATGCCAGGGCAGCAATGTGGAGAAAACATGGCCTTTCAGCAAATGGAGCTAGAACCTATGAACAATCATATGTGAAAGAATGAAGCTTAGAGGGCTGGAGAGATGGCTTGGCAGTTAAGCGCATGAAGACCAGAATGTTGTTCCCAGCACACGCATGATGCTTCAGAATCTTTTTTTTTTTTTTTTACTTTGAGTATGGTGTGTGTGTGTGTGTGTGTGTGTGTGTGTGTCTTACTCTGTGGCCCTAGCCTTGAACTTATAACACTCCCTCCACCTCAGCTTCCAGAGTGCTGAGATTACAGCTATGAAACAATATGCCCAGTTTGTAAGTCACACACATACACTTTGCTTATTTTCTGTGCATAGGTATTTTGCCTCCATGCACACACACATGCATCGTGTGTGTTCACAGTGCCTGACGTCAGAAGAAGGTGTCGGATTCCCTGGAACGGACAGGTATGAGCTGCCATGTAGGTGCTGGGAATTGAGCCAGGTCCTCTAGAAGGGCAGCCAGTGCTCTTAACCTCTGAGCCATCTCTCCAGCCCCTCAGTTATTTTCTTGATAGTTGGAGTTGCCTATGGTGTCTAGGGTAGAAGGAAGCGTCACCCGTAGTTCTCTCAGAATGTGGTGGCGAGGATGTGGGTATGAGGCAGTGCTCTCTAAGGCTGGTGGTTAGCTACCAGCTTCCCAGCGAGTCTGTGCTTTCAGGCTGTGAATGTCACAGCACTTCACAGCAGCCCCCATTGGTTTGGGAAAGAGACAGGAGTGGGCTGGTATGGTTCTTACCCACGTGCGGGATTAGGAGCTGGAATTCAGTATTTCTCTTCTTCCCCATGGAGGGCTAGAGCCAGCTGGAGTTGAGTGGCTCCTTTCCCCTGTCATTTCGGTTCTGCTAAATCTCCAGCTGGTTCAGCTCTGGCTAAATCATTTCTCCCGGGGGCAGAAGTTGCTAAGAAGATTGGAATGTGCTTGGTATTTCAACATGGTTCCTCTTCTCTCTCTGCCAGAAGCATCGGGGGTGGGGGGGTGGGGGTGGGGAGGTGGCACTTCCTGGACAATCACCATGAGAACCTATCAGAACTTCAGGTTGCAAAATTCACAAGCGCCTGGGAGCCCCAAGAACGGGGTGACCCTGGAGTTTTCATCTCCCAGGCTTGCCCCATGGTTTATCAGTCCGGTACAGATGAGCGCAATCCTGGCAGTGCCTCTAAGGAAGTTTCAGCTTGTGGGTTACAGACCTGGTAAAATGTGACTTTCTGTGTCGCTTATAAATCTCCCTAATTTGGAACCTTGGAAGAAGGGGTTGAGTTTCCAGTTTATTTAGCTTTTCGTCCTTGTTAGGGGAGCGCAGTGGTTTCCAGCTTTTTACACGCCCGGCCGGAATCGTATCTTTTACTGTTGGATGCGCATGCGGATTACCGTCTGCTCTCATCGTCAGGATGTTTACATTGCCCCACATCCAGCCAGGGGCCCAGAACTTGCAAGCTTCCTTTCTCAGTATGTGTGTAGTCCTGTGTATGTGTGCACAGTCTTTAGTGGTTGAGTGTGACTTTTATTTTTAAGCTGCTGCCCCTTCAAGGTAGGGGAATTTATTACTCAGTGAATATAATATAGGAGAAACCTACTAAAATCTGTACACCTAAAGAAACTAATCAAGAGGGAGGACTCTGGCTAAAATGCTCAATCCCCATCTTGAAAGGTAAAGAGGATGAACATCAGAAGAAGGCGAAAACAGGGAATAGGACAGGAGCCTGACACAGAGGGCCTCTGAAAGACTCTACCCTGCAGACTATCAAAGCAGATGCTGAGACTTATGGGCAACCTTTGGGCAGAGTGCAGGGAATCTTATGAAAGAAATGGGAAATAGTAAGACCTGGAGAGGACAGGAGTTCCACAAGGAGAGCAACAGAACCAAAAAATCTGGACACAGGGGTCTTTTCTGAGACTGATACTCCAACAAAGGACCATTGATGGAGATAACCTAGAACCCCTGCACAGATGTAGCCCATGGCAGTTCAGTGTCCAAGTGGGTTCCATAGTAATGGGAACAGGGACTGTCTCTGGCATGATTGGCCTGCTCTTTGATTACCTCCCCCTGAGTGGGCAGGGGCCTTACCAAGCTACAGAGGAAGACAATTCAGCCTATCCCGAGGAGACCTGATAGACTAGGATCAGAAGGAAGGAGAGAAGGACCTCCCCTATCAGTGGGGGGGGAAGGGTGGGGGCATTCGTGGAGAAGGAGGAGGAAGGATGGGATTGGGAGGGGAGGAGGGAGGGGGCTACAGGGGGATACAAAGTGAATAAAGTGTAATTAATAAAAATTAAAATAAAAAATATCTAAAAAAATAGGTACTCAGAGTCTGGCTTTAAGCAGCTTGTTCAAGCAAATCTTTGCCTTGTATTGGTGGCCTATGTGAAGCCCAGGGGTCTCTGTCGAGTGCACCCCCACATCCTATGTGTGAGGCAGCCTTGAGCATGCGCACAACCTTCCTGATTCTAAGCATTGGCTTAGTCACAGCCGGCCACTTGCCCTGGTTCTGTCAAACTTGTGCTACTTTGCTGGTGTCACTGCACAAACAGCCTCTTCTTCAGCACCCTCCACCTCGGCTGCACGGTCTTGCTTTCAGGTGCTGTACTGCGTGCAGCCTCCGCCCTGCTGCATCAGAGCCGTTAGGTGGACCCTGCTTTGCGTGGGGAGAGAACAGGAAGGTAGTCCCTGCTTTCCTGATCTAACCTTTTCAACACGGAAAACTCACCTGAGGACACACGAAGTACAGGCAGCTGGTCTGGTTGCAGTAGCTTTACCGTTTGCGGGGCAGTGCCTAATGTGGAAGTAATCGCTGAATGGGAACTGGAAGCCGCGGTCCTCTTGGCCGTTTTGTTGTAGAATAGAGCCTCTGGGACTAGGCTGATGGTGTTGGGTAGGGAGTGGAGGGTGAAGCCACAGCCTCCCATAATGAGGAGAAGATGAATCTGTTGTTGTTGTTCATCGAGACAGGGTTTCTCTGTGTGTAGCTTTGGTTGTCCTGGACTCACTCTGCAGACCAGGCTGGTCTGAGCTCACAGAGCTCTGCCCACTTCTGCCTCCTGAGTGCTGGGATTACAGGAGAGAAAAGGAATCTTGTTACTTGTTTCTTTGGGGGACCCGTGAGACAAAGCAACTTCAGGGAGAAAAGAAGGGGTTATTCTGGCTCACAGCTGTAAGAGGGTACAGTTCTCTGCAGTGGGGAAGGCGAGGCTGCAGAGGTGTGATCTGGCCGGTCACCTTGTGTCCTGGTTAGCAAGCAGAAAGAGATGCTCGGCTTTCTCTCATTTTCCCCTCTCTTATTCATACGAGGGCCCTAGCCTATGGAACGGTCCTGCCCATATTAAACCTCGCTGGAAATATCCTCCCAGGAACACCCAGGAGCATGTCTCCTTAGAAGAGTCTACATCCCATCAAGTTGACAGTGAAGATTAGCCATCCCTGGGGTCTTGAAGTAACCCCAACTGGCTCGGAACTCCCTAAGTAGACTCACTTTGTAGACCAGGCTGGCCTCGGAGAGCCACCTGCCTCTGCCTCCCTGAGTGCTGGAATGGCAGGCATGTGCCACCATGCCCGGCTGGGCCTTAAATCTTTCACTCCTCCTTTGCTACCCTAATGCTAGGAGTACAGATATATATCACTATTCCTTGTCTACTTGACCGACAGCTATTTCTCCCTATAGTAGAGAGCCATGAAGGTAGGCATGGATACAAGAGAGTGCAAGCCATTCAAGATTCACATTGTTCTGTTGGGCATGGGAGTTCACATCCTAGCATCCTGAAGGCCAAGGCATTAAGATCAGGAGTTCAAGGCCAGTGTGGGCTACATAGCAAGTTCTAGACCTGACTGGGCTACTTTTGTGTGTGTGTGTATGTGTGTGTGTGTAGAAAATCTGAAACTAAAGAAGAAAAAGAAGAGGAGGAGGAAGAAGAAAAAAGGGTAGGTGGTCTACATAAGGCCAGCCAGAGCTGTATGAGACCCATTTCAAAAACAAATGAACAAACAGAAAACCCAAACCAAACCAAACAGACAAAATTCACAGAGATACCCATGATGTTTAGGTATCCCAGTTGGGTTTGTCTCTGTTGTGCTGTTCCTGCCTGTGAGGGTGTGGAGATGCTACCTCCTAGCCATTGTCTTGGGAGACTGCAGCCCTGGCTTAGAGTGCAGGAACCCACTGGCAGTGGGCGAAACGGGAAGTATTGGTGGTCCTAATAATAGAGTCTGATCTCGGGGAGAACTCCGCTTCACAGCTCCAAAGGAGAAAGGCAAGCAGGCTGACTATCTGTCACATGCTGTGAGCAGAGCCAGCAAGCAGAGGGCTGGAGGGAGCCTGTGACAGTGTCCAGGGCAGGACTGGGAAGGAATGCTAGATAAGACAGCAAGAGATCGAATGCCCAGACATCCAGGAGGGGAGGCTCCCAGCAGGAGGGGGGCCTGTGTTTGAATCCTAGCAATGACCACTGGCTGGGTGTGGGGTTTTAGCATGGAGCACTGGAAAAACTAAAAACAAATAGCAGAAACCCTAAGAAACAAATAACAATAAAAACAAAGCAAAAACAAACAAACAAAAAACAAAAGAGAACAGGAGGAGGATATTCAGGTTTTTTTGTCTGGGGAACTCCCTTCAGGAGTCATTTGTCCCTGTGGAGCCCAATGCTGTGGCGTGTAGCCCACTTCTCTTCAAGGCAGCACTGCATTTAATGGCTTGGTCCGTGAAAACCAAGGAGATACAAGAGTAAAAAGATTTGCACCCACATTTCCATGCCCCATCTGTGGGCAAGAGCTCTGACAAGAACCTGTGTGCATCTGAACTATGACTGGATCGGCAGAATTAGAGCCCAAGAGATGTGTCATCCGTTGTGGTGAAAGCTCTGCTCTGGGCGGTAGGTCCTAACTTCCATGGACCTCAAGCTGGCAGCTGCTCTTCCTTCACGATTGTTCAGGCTAAGACCATTTCGGGGGATAGGCAGGGGACTGTGGGACTCTTAACAGTGCCGAAGGCTGTAAGGATAATGGCACCCTGGTGTGGCCCCAAGTTCATTTGGGGGCCATTGAAGATGCGTCCCATAGGCAGCTTTGGTAGTTATTGTTTAGATCAGAAACAACTGTTTAATAATGATAGTAATTATTTAGGTGAAATTTAAGATGGCCACAGGCACAAACCATACATTTATGAATGTCCCCCAACCCTGCCCCCCTTTTTTTTTTTTTTTTCAGGCTGAGACTCATGTAGCCCAGGCTTGCCTCCAACTCATAGTATATCTAAGGATGCCCTTGACTTGCCTGCTTCTGCCTTCTGAGTATTTGGATAATTGGCACATACCACTATGCCTGTTTTATGTGGCAGTGAAGATGGAACCCAGGGCTCCTTAAATTGTTTGTTTGTTTTTTTTTTTTATGATTTATTTTCTGTGTGTAAATGTTTTTCCTATGTGTATGTGCAGTACACTTCCGGTGCCCCTAGAATTCACAAGAAGTCATCAGATCCCTTGGAGCTTGAGTTATAGAGAGTTGTGAAGACACAAGTGGGTGCTGGGAACTGAACTGAATCCTCTTTAAGAACAACAAAGACTCTTAACTCCTGAGCCATCTTGCGAGCTGGAACCCAGGGCTTTTTGCCTGCAGCCTTCCGATCTTCTTAAATACAGAACTGACCTCACTGAAAATAAGAGAAATAGAAGTGAAAACAGTGAAGCCCTACAGATTCCAAGACACGGCATTGTTGATTGTGTGATAACTGACCCTTCAACTTAGTGGCTTAAAATCTCGGGCCAAAGACAAGGCTCAGTTGAGAGAATGCTTGCCCAGCAGGTATGAAGCCCTGGCTTTCATTACCCAGCACTGCCCAAACAGAGTGCAGTAGGAAGATCAGACCTTCACGTCCTATGTGAGACCCCGTCTCAAAAAATGAAAAGAAGCTGAGATGGCGGCCCAGGAGAAAGAGAGCTTACAGTTTAAGTGTAAGGACCCAGGTTCAAATCTCTGCATTTCGTGAAGACAATCTGGGCATCAGTGTGTATGCCTGAAACCCCAGGACTAGGGGCTGAAGATGGATGGATGCCGGGGAGCTCATTAGGTAGCCAGTCCAGCTGAAATGGGAATCCCCAAGTTAGAGAGCCTGCCCCATGAAAGCGAGACAGAGCAGGAGAGAGAAGATACCAACATACTCCTTTGGCCTCTACGTGTGTTCATGTACCCCGCCACATGCGTACACATACATATATACCATACACACACACACACAAGTTTTAAAAGAGGAAGCAAAAAAACCAAACAATCTACAATGTGCATAGGAGTCCTGGGAACTGCCCAAAAGATAAGAGCGTAAGGGGGATGGCCAGCCCAAAGTATGTGTGAGGGTGCCAGTCTCTGGGAGTGCTTGGAACACATCCTACCTCAAGCCTCAAATTAGACTACTCTCCCAGAGGGCTTGAGATCTGTTATTATTATTATTACTTTGTCTCCTGAGGTGACCAGAGGATTATAGTGGAAAGATGCATATCTCAGTTGGATCTTCACAAAAGCTGGATGGAAGATGAACCCACGGGCCTTGCCTGTACCTTAGATGTACAGAGAAGATGCTTCCTACGTGGGCCTCACATATGGGTTTCTGGCTTGCCCAGTTCTGAGAAACTGGTAATGTGTGTGGATTTCAAAGAGATTGTTGAGACCTAGCGGCTACATTAAGCAGAAGTTGCAGCCTGACTCTGCAAGCCTCCCTGCCCCAGTGTTCAGTCCTGCTAGGTGCTCTCCCAGCTTGCGAGGAAAGACTGTGTGCTGGGCCACATCTGACTGCTCTTGTTCTTGATGCTGTGTGTGTGTGTGTCTGTGTGTCTGTGGTCATGTGCATGCACATTCATGAGAACTTACACTCAAATATAATTAATATATACTATTTTCCTCCAAAATTCTTAATGAAATACCGACACAAGGCCTAAGGAGATGGGTATAAAGGGCTTGCTGTTCAGCGTGAAGAATTGCGATCAGATCTCCAGGCACTATGTAAAAGCCAGGCACGAATCTGTAATTCTAGTTCCTAGTGTGGTGGAGACAGAATCCCCAAAATCTCATGGGCAAGCTAGCTTGGCAGGTACAGTACAAAAAACCAAACAAGGCAAGGACAGCCAACCCAGGCTGTTCTCCTACATGCATGCCATGATATGTGACCACGTGCTCATGCAAACACACACACACACACACACAGAGAGAGAAAGAGAGAAAGAGAGAGAGAGAGAAATTACTTTTGGCTATATTCATCTTCCTGGTAGGAAAAAAAGCCAATCTGTTTTGTGAGAGAAATATAGCTAAAATATGCCAACAGCCTTGTGCTAGTGTTTTTAAAAATATAGATTGATGTTTCTACATCCCATAGCTAATTTTTACATTATTTTATTTTCTGTGTTTGGGTATTTTGCCTGCCTGCATGTCTGCATTGTGTGGGTGCCTGCATTGTGTGGCCACAGAGGCCAGAAGAAGGCATTGGATCCCCTGGAGCTGGAAGTACAGGTGGTTTTAGGCCACAATATGGATGTTGGGAATCAAATCTGGGTCCTCTAGATTATTAGTCAGCACTTTTAACAAGTGAGCCATCTCTCTAGTGCCACATAGGAAAAAATAAGAAAAAAATTAAGCAACCAAATTGCAGGTTGATTTGAACTGAGCATGACTTGACTGAGTTTCTGTTAGGTGGCCCTTAGTATCCTGCGGGCAGTCACTGATGCTGCTGACCACATGAGTTGTGGCCTGCTGTTATTTCCCACTAACACCTGGTGGGGCAGAGATGAGATCTGCACTCTACAGATGAGGAAACAGGTTCGGCGGCAGGAAGACATGCTGAAAACACTCTTCAAAGGGAGCTGGATTCAGAGCCAGGGCTAGGCAGCACCCAGGTCCTCCTGTTACCCTATGCTGTCGCCTCATGGGATGGCAGAGTTTATCACCAAAGCCATACTGGGGAGCCCCGCTGGTCCAGTCATGACAGCCAGCCAACGGGAAGTGCCGTGCGTGGGGGCGGGAGGCAGAGCCCGGAGGAGTAAGTGCTCCTCAGGAGGTACGATGGTCTGATAGAAGTTACCAGCAGATAAGAACTTGGCTATCTGTGTCAGCTCACTTGTCGATGACATGTCACAAGCTTGTACAAGCCTCTTAACTACCAGGGTGCTGGGCTGTTTGGCTTCTTCTCCCCCCACCCCCCAGTCAGATTGATAAGCACATTCCACTGAGACCAGACGCAGCCAGGAGAGGCCAGAAGCCAAACAGTATACAGACCATGTGGAGAAAGTGGCAAGAACTCTGCAGCTCTCTAAGGCTTCTTGGAGTTTCTGTGAAAGGTCAAGGAAGTGAGAAGCAGAGGGAATGTTCCATGAAAACTGGGTTCAAGCTGAATCCATGCTCCGGTGAAGCTGCAAGTCCTGGATACTGAGGAGAGAGAAGCCGAACCTATGCATGTGCCTGAAGCACATGTTTTTGCATGAGCTGCTGCATGCATTTGTGCCACGAAGAAAACGATGGACAAATTGTGTAACGAATGGTTGTTGACAACTATTTACAATTCGTTCTAAATCTTTATCCTGGATGATCCATATTTTTAAAAAAGGTGACCTGAGAATTTTTTTTAATTTAAAAAAAATTTAATACATTTTTTATTTATTATAATTTACTCACTCTGTATCCCAGCTGTAGCCCCACCCTCATCCCCTCCCAATCCCACCCTCCTTCCCTCATCTCTTCCCATGTTCCTTTTCCAGTCCATTGATGGGGAGGACCTCCTCCCCCTCCATCTGACCCTAGCTTATCAGGTCTCATCAGGACTGGCTGCACTGTCTTCCTCTGTGGCCTGGTATGGCTGCTCCCCTACTAAGAATATTCTTAAATTTTACATGTATGAGGCTGGGTGTGGTGGTACATACCTTTAATCCCAACACTTGGGAGGCAGAGGCAGGAGGATCTCTGTGAGTTCAAGGCCAGCCTGGTCTACAAAATGAGTCCAGGACAGCCAAGGCTACACAGAGAATCCTGTCTCAAAAAACCAAAAAAAAAAAAAAACCAAAAAAAAAAACAAAAACAAAAAAAACCCAAAAAACAAAACAAAACAAAAAAACCAAAAAAACCAAACCATTTTTTTTTTACATGTATGAGCATGTTGCCTGTGTGTGAATATGTGCACCATATGTCTGCAGTGTTTGTGAAGACCAGAGGAAGGAGCCAGATTTTCTGGACTAGTAGTTACAAACTGTTGTAAGCTGTTGTGTGGGTTCTGGGAGTCAAGTTCTGATCCACTGCAAGATCTTGCAGCAAGTTCTCTTAATTACTGAGTCATTACTCTAACCCTCTGACTTGTATTTATTACTATTACTATTATTATTATTATTATTTATTATATATATAGTACTCTGACTGCATGTGTGCCTACACTCCAGAAGAGGGCACCAGATCTCATTATAGATGGTTGTGAGCCACCATGTGGTTGCTGGGAATTGAACGCAGGACCTCTGAAAGAGCAGCCAGTGCTCTTAACCACTAAGCCATCTCTGTAGCCCCTGACTTGTATTTGCCGATAATGTGAGTAGTTTAGATAGGTCCAGAGAAGAGGGAAGAGAAACAAGGAAGTGGGGAAAGCCTTGGGATGCCATAAATCTCATTTTGAATCCATACTTAATCCCCGTTTCCCCATTATTTCCATATGAGAACAACAATGGCTAGCAATTATGGAGCATTTTGTGTCACTGAGTTGTATGCTTGGTTTTGGGTTTTGGTTGTCATAGTTGCTTGTTTTAGGTTTTTTGTTTTGTTTTGTTTTACCCCAGTGTTGGAGACTGAATCTAAGGCCTCACACATGCCAGGCAAACAAGCTTCTATGGAACTGTATCCTCAGTCAGGCCTTGAACTCACTCTGTAGCCCAGCCAGGCCTCAAACTTGTAAGTCCTCCTGTCTGTCCCATCCTCCCAAGTAGGTAGCTGAGATGATAGGCCTTTACTACCAAGCCCAGGCTCATTTACTTTTCAAAGTCACTCCACAATTTTCTCTGCTATTGGCAACAAGGAACTGAAATTTAGATGCTGGAAGAAATTTCTGGAGATCTCCCAAAAACCGAGGGGCAGATTTGACCTCAGGCCCTTCAGGATTATATAGTTATACTCTTTTTGTTTTTGTTTTCATGACAGGGTTTCTCTGTTTAGCCTTGACTGTTCTGGAACAGGCTCTGTGGACCAGGCTGGCCTCAAACTTCTGTGAGAAAGCAGGCTGAGCAAGCCAGCAAGCAGCACCCTCCATGGCCCCTGCATCATCAGCTCCTGCCTCCAGGTTCCTGTCCTGTGTGAGTTCCTGTCACTGAAGGTGAGCAGTGCGGTGAAACCCTTTCCTTCCCATGGTTCTTTGGTCATGGTGTTTTGTCACAATCACGCTATCTTTAAGAAAGACAGATTTCTCTCCCAGATTGACTTGTACCACATCATATTGCAGAATTACCTCCAAAGGATGGTGTCATCTCTCCCCTTGTTTGTTTGTTTGTTTTGAGACAGGGTGAGATCCGACTGCCTCTGCCTCCCAAGCACTGGGATTAAAGGTGTGTGCCACCATCACCAAGAGATCTTAATTAGGATCTTAATTATTTTAATTCTTATGTGTATAGATCTTTTACCTGCATGTACGTCTGTGCACCGCATTCGTGCAGTGCCCTTGGGGTACAGAAGGCACTGGGCATCCTTCAACTGGAGTTACAGATTGCTATCAGCCTCCATGTGGGTGCTGGAAATTGAACCTAGGTCCCCTGGAAGAACAGCAACTACTCTTAATTACTGAGCCATTTCTCTGGCTCCTTATTTTTTATCCTCTTCATAAGAAGTTACTGACGTTAGCATTCAGCTAGCATACAGACTAGCCAATTCTAGAATATTCTCCTTACCCCAAGAACACTGTGCCCGTTAATAGACACTCACCACCCCATCTCTTCTCTCTGCTCCTGGTGACCAGCAGGAGCTGTCTGTTTCTATGGGTTTGCCTTTTCTGCATGTGATACATGTCCGGATTCTTTCATGTAGTGTGATGCTTTAGGAGTGGTCCGTGTGTAACATATTCAGTATCTCAGAGATGCACGCTGGCATAGATGTAGTGAAACTTTCTTTATCCATTCATTACCTGATGACACTTTCAGCTGTTTCTGCTTCAGGGCTGTGATGAATAAAGATACTGTAAACATTGGCATGCATGCCTTAGTGTGGACATGTGCTTCCAGTTCTCTTGGGTATCTACCTAGGAATACAACTGCCAATTCATGTGATAATTTTGTAGTGAATTTTTTTTGAGGAATTACCAAATGGATTTGCAAAATGGCCATCCCATATTTGCATTCCCAATAACAATATACAAGGGCTCCAATTTCATCCCAGCATTATCAAAGTATTATTTGTCTTTTTCATGGTAGATATTTTAGTGTCTGTGAAGTGATATCTCATTGTGATTTTGACTTGAATTTCCCTAAAGACAAAAGACAATGAATATCTTTTTGGCTACTATTGGCCGTGCGCGCGTGTGTGTGTGTGTGTGTGTGTGTGTGTGTGCGTGTGCGTGTATGTGTATGTGCATCTGAGTGTCAGTGCTTGTGGAGGTCAAAGTGTTGGATCCCCTGGATTTGGAGTTACAGGCAGTTGTGAACTATCTGACTGGGGTGCTGAGAACCAAACTCATGTCCTCTGCAAGGGCAGTAAGCACTTTTAACCATTGAACCATCCATCTTTTTAGCACCCCCACCCCTCACTTTTTTTTTATTTTTTATTTTTTTGGTAATATCCCATTTATTTTTAGAGACAGATGCTCACTGTACAGCCCAGGTTAGCCTGAACTTATGATCCTCTCATTCCACCTCCTTCAGCGTTGGGATTGCAAGACTATGTCACCACGCCCAGGGCTGCCTCCCTCTAAATTGAGTTACCGGTCTTCCTGTGGAGAAATGCACTGTCTTCTACAGGAGGCACTTACAGATGTGTGTCTTCCTGTGTCCCTCCCATTCTTTGATTCAGTCTTTCACCTTATTGCTAATGTCCCCTGATGTTATCATTGCTGAAGACGCTTGCTTCAACATGTGTTTTGCCCTGGTTTTTCTTCATCTGTGGGGAGCCATGACAAGCCTTCTCCACCCAGGTCTGGGTGTCTGTGAAGAATTTAGCCTCAATGCCAGTCAAACAGAACAGTTCCATAAGCAAGAAATCAATTGCTATGTAAAGTCACTAAGATCAGCGTGGGGAGTGTTGAGGTCAGCCTTTTGGAGGCCCAAAGGGAATGGCGAGTAGGTGTCAGCGGCTCCTACGACTCCTGGAAAGATCCTGATCCACTGCACACAGTGCTGACCCACTAGGGATCCCTAGCACACTAGCAAAGTCTCAAAATGGATCTGAGGCTAGGGCGGTGACTGCTTCCCCCTTCTTTATGGAAGTCTCCTAAGGTAACCCCATCCCCATCTCCCACATTTCCTTCTGGTCACACCCACCTGACTGATTGCTACCGGTGTTCCAGGCTAGCATGCGATGGTCTGATCGGCCCTTCAATCATTCAAAGTCTGTTACACTTGATAAAACATTAGATCTGCACCTTTGAGTCAGGTCTCCGGAGTCTGATTCCCGGGATTCTGTGAGGGCTCCGTTGCCATATACCTCATTTCCCCTGGTTCCTGATCCCCCACAGATCAGGCAATTGGTGGCCTCACCATAATCTAACCAATTTGAACTGGTACAAGGAGTAGCAAAGGATGGCTTTTTATAAAATGGTGATTTGATTGTGGGTTTGGTTAGAGGTAAAATCCGGAAGAAAAAAAACATATGCTAAGAAAAGACCTGAATCAGGTTTATGCCAACGAGAGCAGAGAGCAGTGGCGAAGAAAAGCCCTCCTGCTGGGAGGTGCTGGCGCATACCTCTAATCCCAGAGCTCGGGAGACAGGGGCAGGTTGATCTCTGAGTTTGAGGCCAGCCTGGCGTACAGAGTGAGTTCCAGGATGGCCAGGACTACACAGAAAAAATCCTCTGCCACAAACACCAAAAAACCCAAAATACCTGTCTTCTCTGGGCTTCTGCCTGCCTGAGACACAGGGCAGCTTGAAGCGGTTCTTGCCATCACTGAAGCTTCCCAGGTAGTAACATGGCCTGGCCTTCAAGTAGATTTTTAAAGTTTATCGTTTGAGGAAAGATTTTTCTTAGAGTTCAGGCTGGCCTCAAAATTAGTTTGGTAGCCCAGGTTGGCCTTGAATTCCTGGTCCTCTGGCTTCTGCCTCTAGAGCGTTGGGATCACAGGTGTGAGCTTCCAAACCCAGCTAAATAGATTTAAAAGCCAAAAAACCAAACCAAACAGGACAAGACTAAGGCTAACCATGTTTACTGGGCTGGTACGGAGGACTACCTGTTGCCTGGACGGTGCCTCTGTTGACGGGGTGTCTTCCTGTCTTGTGGGCTAGTCTCTAGCGTGGTGATTCTTGCCGGACAATACTGTGTTCCATATCTTTTGAAAACAACTGTGCTCTGACATCAGACATTTCTTTTTTGCAGCCAGTAAAGGTTGTTCCATTTTCATTACAGCAGAAATAAATATTCATTTTAGGAGTGGGAACAGAAAGACAAGGCCCCCGCAGAGCCACTGTTTGCAGAGGAAGCCGATTTGAGCCTGCACGCTGTGCTGTTTGTTCAGCCAGCTCACCGCAGAGCGGGGGGCCAAGGCCGGAGATAAAGATGCTGCTGTGAACTGCACACTCACCTGTGGGAATTACGGAGCCGGCCAGGTGCTTCCTAGGCTTCAGCAGAGTCTGGACCACTGGCTCATCTAGTGGTTCACACAGGAGACAAAAGCCCTGATAGAAAAGCAGCTGGGGGGGGGGAGGTGGAGTAGCTGCCCCTGCTCAAGTAAAGAGCCCCAACTCATGTTCACACATGCAGCCCCGTGCAGCAGGCCACACACATGCATAAAAAAGAGCATGGATTTACAAGAGTAGCTTCTTGGGAGGAAGAGGGGCTTCAGTGGGAAAGAGAAGGGGATAAGAGCTAATAATGGGGGGTGTGGTGGCCTGACTAGGTGAGTGAATGCTTGGCCCATAGCCAGTTACCACTATTAGGAGCTATGTCCTTGCTGGAGTAGGTGTGACCCTGTGGGAGGAACTGTCACAGGGGGCAGGCAAGCTCAAGCCTGGCCAGTGTGACAGTCTCCTGCTGCCTGTGGATCAAGCTGAAAAATTCCCAGCTCCTTCTCCAGCCTGTGTCTGCCTGTGTGCCACCATGTCTCTCCATGAGGATAAAGGACTAAACCTCTGAACTGTAAACCAGTCCCAATTACATGTTTTCCTGTGGAAGAGTTGCCGTGGTCATGGCGTCTCTTCACAGCAATAAAACCTTGAGTAAGGTATAGGCATGTGATCAAAAAATATGTATGTATGTATGTAATAGAAAGAAAGGAGGAAACTTCGCTCCCCCAGAGTCCAATCATTACTATCTGACCACTTCCCCAAGTCATTTCTCCAAGTTACTAATAGATGAATATGGGAAAGTCTTTGCTTTTTGAAGAAAATTACGAAGAACTGGGTTATTAAAGCCAAGTCAGTAAATATTCCCCAAGCACTCAGTGCTTCCGTGTACTGTCAACAAGCCCCCTCATTGTAATGCTGGAGTTCTCTGGACAGCGAGGAGGGAGCAAGGGCAGGACCTGATAATAACTCCTGCCACAGTTCTCTCTGGATCTCTCTCCGCACTGAAGTTTTCCAGCTCCAGTTTGGGGATGTAATTCCTTTACTTTATTTTAAACTTTTTGTTAATGCCTGTTAACTCCTCCAGCCTCCCTCCAGCCTCTGTTTTTGAAGCAGAATATCATGATATCATGTATCCTATCCAGGCTGGCCTTGAACTCACTATGGAGCTGGAAATGATCTTGAACTCCTGATCTTCCTGCCTCTGCCTCCCGAGGTCTGGGATTACAGGGCCCAGAACTTTACGAGTGCTAGCAAGCACCCAGCCTGAGTAGCAGGCTGTCTCCAAGTCTACTAACTTTGTTCTCCCTTTCTTTCCCAAGTTGGATCTGGCTCTTCTTGGCTCTTGTGTTTTTATATTTTAAACACGTTTTAGATCAACTTCTCAATTTCCATCCATAAAACATTGCTGACATAAAATTTATCAAGATTCCACGTAGCTTATGGATAGATTCGGAGAAAAATCTACTGTTCTTAAAATATTTAAGACTTTCACTCATAAACATGGTATGCACCTTTCCATTTGCTTCGATTTCTATTTAGTATTTGTGTGTGTGTGTGTAAAAGTCTTGCATGTCAGGGCTGGAGAGATGGTTCAGTGGTTTAGAGCACTGTCTGCTCTTCCAGAGAGCCTGAGTTCAATTCTCAGCAACAGCATGGTGGCTCACAACCATCTATAATGTGATGTGATGCCCTCTTCTGGCAAGCAAGTATACATGCAGCTAGAGCACTTATATAAATAAAAATAAATAAATATTTAAAAAATCTTCCATATCTCATTGCTACGTATTTGATATATTTTTGTTTTGTTTTTGAGACAGGGTTTCTCTGTGTAGCCCTGGCTGTCTTGGAACTCACTCCATAGACCAGGCTGGCCTTTAATTCAGGGATTCCCCTGGTTTCTGTCTCCTGAGTGTTAGGATTAAAGGTGTGTGCCACCATACCTGGCTATTTGATATTTTTTTATATTACTTTTGGTAGGGTAGGAAATAGCATCCCAGGGTTGGGCTTCGTTGCTCACACCTTGAATGCCAGCCCTTTGGAAGCAGAGGCAAGTTCCTGGCATCAGTTAATGCCTGGATCTCTCTGCACCTGCAGGTAGATCATTGAAGCGTTCAGTTACATGACCCAATAAACACTTCTTTTGGCTTTGGGTATTTTGAGTTCTGTTTATTTAACAGCAACCGAGTCTTACATGGATAATTAACAATAGTGAGAATGAATCTGCCTTCTATGGCTACAGAGTTATGTTGTCTGAGTTTTAGTCATTATGAGTCATGTAATTCCTGGGGTTGGTGGAGGGGGTGGAATGGAGAAAGATGTTGGGTAAATGAGAGGGCCCAGGTTTTCTGAGAGAAATACTGGCTTTCAAAAAAAAAAAAAGAATAAAACCAACAAGGACAACCCTGAGCATGCAGAACTGTGTCGGGAGGGGACTGTTCTGTTGGTCTCTTTATTGGAGAGCTGCGGACCCCTGACTCTGAGCCTTGGAGTGGCAGGACGGAAATGGAGCTGCTAGGTGGCAAGTGCTTCACCCACTGAGACTTTTTTTTTTTGGGGGGGGGGGGTCTTTTGAGACAGAGTTTCTCTGTGTAGCCTTGGGAGTCCTGGAACTCCATCTGTAGACCAGGCTGGCTCTGAACTTGTCTGCCTCTACCTCCTGAGTTCTGGGATTAAAGGCATACACAACCACCGCCCCGCCCACTGAGACATCTTGCTGGCCTCTATTTTTTATCTAAAAAAATGGAATTGTAAACCATTCATATGACTGTGAGATTTATTTTTTAAAGATTTGTTGTTGTTGTTGTTTGGGTGTGTGTGTGTATCTGCCAGTTGGCCACACACATGTGTACGTGCGCCCATAGAAGCCAGCAGAGGGCATTAGACCCCTTCAGGTGGTTACAGGCAGCTGTGAGCTTCCCCACATGGGTGCTGGGGACGGCACTTAGGTCCTCTGGAAAAGCAGCAAGCATTTAACTAGTGAGCTAACTTCAATGTGGAGCTATTTGGCTGAATGAAATAGGAAAAAGCCAATGAATGATGACAGCCGTTGGTTTCCCGCGCCTTCATCTGGTGAGGCACAAATAGGTTCTCATGGCTAGGAAAAGCTGGACTAACCTTACCTCTGCAGCTATAGGACACAGGTCTGAACAAGAAGACCGCCAGGGAAAGCCCAGCCAGGGCATGTGGAAATACGAGGATGTTCTTTGCTCATTTGCTTCAGTGTTGGGCTGTTTCCCCCCTCTCTACAACAGTCTCCGAATAAATGCTGGTCTACTTACCACGATCATGTCAAGCCTGCCACGACCAAGGCCTCCAGCCCTCCATTTCCGGCAGCCTCCAGGCAGGCTCCCCCTAGTGGCTGCTCGGAATACACCAGCGCCAAGTGGGTCACGAAACCTAGGCTCAGATGGAGGAGAGGGGCCAAGAGCACAGGGTGGCAGCCACCCTTATTTCCTAAACCCGAGTAGAACAAACACTTCACAGAACGTTCCGGTCTGTGATGCAATCCTTCCCCGGGGGAGAGCACTCCTCTCTGCTTGGGGGATTCCAGGGCCAGGGGGATAAATAGTGGGAGGTATGGGACAGAACCCAGGGTCTAGAGGGAATCGCTGGTGGTTGGGCCAGAGCGGACAAAAGCCTTTTCTGACCTTACTTAGTCTTAGGTAACAATCCTCCTGGGCGGCGGTTGCAGGGCCATGGTGATCCTAGCCAGCCTGGCTAACGGAACATTCTGGAACAATCTGGGCCCGTCCCAGAAAGATGGCTTTAGCTCAGTTAGCCTGTGCCTCTTCTCCGTCAGGCACGCACGCAAGCACTAGAGTTTCAGAACCCGTTCCCTAGGGCTTGCACAGGTTTGGGAGGGAGCCTTATTGAGCACTAGCCATTACATCCTGCAGGCTGGCCTGTCCTGATCCTGGGCTTAGGGGAAAGGAGGCAGGCGTACACCGAGCCGGCGTCTCCTGCCAAGGACGGAGCAAGCACGCGGAAGACTTGGCATGGGCTAGTTCTGTGTCTCAGAAGTGGAAAGCCTCCTGTGCTCCGATCACAGCGATTATCTCTCACCTACAGACATCATCCATCATGGACCTTCTTTATCCACAGCTTTGCTGTTTCTTCTTCTTCCCAGCCCTAGTCCTCTGGGCTCTCCCTGACACCCGCCTGGTGGTTTGCTCTACAAGTCTCCCTTTTATCTAAGAACCACTGCCAAGCCACAGTTTCCTGTGTTTTGTCTGATTATCCAGGCAAGAAAGTGCTGTCTGTGGGCCATATTTGTCACTCAGGGCCGTAATTACTAGCCCTAAACTCTTTGGATCCAGAGGCTGCCTGAACATCTCAGAAATACCACAGCTTTCCTGCTCTTTCTTTTCTCCATGGAGCTCCAGAGAGACAAGTAACATTAGGGCAGCCTGTCAGGTGCTATGTATTGAGCCTATGTGTGGATGTGCATGGATATACATGAGCCTATGTAAATTTACTCTGCTCCAGGCAGACCCTGAGTGCATAGCAGGGAAACTGAGGATGGCGAGATCAAGCAATAACGATCTGCTGAGATCAGGTTTCTGAGATCTAAGACAGGATAGGAATCCAGGTTGTCTCATCACCAGCTACCATCTCTCCTACGGCATACTTCTTTCTTGTTTGAAGAAGCCTTTTCGGGCTGGGTGTAGTGGCACACATCTCTAATCCCAGCTTTTGGGAGGAAGAGGCTGGCAGATCTCTGTGAGTTTGAGGTTAACCTGGCCCTCAAACTCACAGCCAAGGCTATACAGAGAAACCCTGTCCTAAAATCAAAACCCCAAACAAACAAACAAACAAACACCCAGACCATATTTACCATATACACTTAGGCCTACTTCTGGGCTGTCAGTTTTGTTCTTTGACTTACAGCAGCAGCCTGTCCTGGCTGTTGTAGCAGCAAGGCATGGCTGCTTATTCATATCTGAACAGACCAGAAAAGCAGAGAGAGAAAATTCTGGTGCTTATTTGGGTTTCCACTCTCCCCTCCCTTTATTCTGGGTTCCAAGCTAGTGAGATGATGTCACTAGCTTGTTTACAGTAGGTCTCCTCCTCCCCCTCGGCTAAAACTCTCTGGAAACACCCTCGCAGGCAGACCAAGAGAGATATCCCGTGGGTAACTCTAAAGCCAGCTCAATTTGCAATGAAGACGAACCATCACAGTTATTTTGAACATGTCTGTGCTCTCTAGGGTAATCTATGTTTTTCAAGTATCTGTCTTATGTGTAGATAGCTCGGCTTGAGTGGATGTATGTGCACCACATGCATGAAGAGCCTGTGGAGATCAGAAGAGGGTGTCTGCTCCCCAGGAACTGGTGCTCTAGATGGTTGTGGGCTGCCATTTGGATGTTGGGAACCCAAACCAGAGCTCTTAACTGTTAAGCGCTCTTAACTGCTGAGCCATTTCTCTAGCCCCTGAGTAACCTGTTTTGATAACTTAAACAGAACTATTCTTGTCTTTTCTCCATGCTGTGTTGATATTAATATGATATTTTATGAAGGTTTAAGAAATTATTAAAATAACTATTTTGGAGTGCTTCAAACACCATCTGTGTGTATATTTGTAGATGGATGTTTTTATGTATTTTGTGTATTTGTGTTTATTTATATGTTTGTGTTTCTCTGTGTTTACATTTATTTGTATGTTTATGTGTCTGTGTGTTTGCATGTATTCGTGTGTGTGTGTGTGTGTGTGTGTGCATGTGTGTCTGAAGAGAGGAATGCAAAGAAGCAAAGAACAGTACCCGTGAGGGGAGTTGACTTTACAGTCTCTACGCATCAGAAAGCAGCTGGGAGGAGTCTCTGAAAGTCCAGCTCCCTTCTCTCCACTTTCCCTCTGCTTCTCTATTGTCGCGCACACCCACACTGTATCATAATATTTAAAAAGCTGCCTAGAGCTCTGCTTGCCTACAGTAGTCTGCGTTTTTTGACAATAGGCCCCTGTTTTCTTTGGTGTCTTGCACAACGCCTGACATATAGAACTCATTGAATAAGTTGTTGTTGGGCAAATGAGGGAACAGAGGCCCTTCTTGCCTCTGGAGTGCTGCAAAACATTCAGAACATACGGCGTAATCTGTGTGCCCTGCTGAGCCCTGCCTCAGAGAGCGAGCGCGCGGGCCGATTCGGTTTTTAAAATGCATTCAAAATGGACAAGGTTCAGCATGTGTTGTAAGTTACTGCTTTTCCTCAGTGGGGGCCGGAATCAATCAGTATCTATGACCCAATAGCAAATGGTTAAGACCATCCTTCATCCTCTATCCTCTCATTTGCCACCAGAGGAAAGAACGAGCCCAAGCCCAGAGCCTGCTAGCTATGGTTTTGTCCTTGGAGGTGGGGATTGCCTACCAGGAAGAGGGCCGATTTCAGAGCTGCCGAAGTCAGACTTTTTACCTAAGCACAAATGTCCCTAAACTTTGGCCAGATCAATTTGTGCCCCCTCCCTGGGCTATTATCACAGCGCTTTTGCCAAAGCTCTCAGCAAGTCTTCATAATCTCCAGCAAGCTTCGTTCTCTGTGGAGTTTCCCAAGCACTTGCCTAGCCATTATCCTTGCTAATGCCCCACCAGCTGGTGTGGATTCCGGAGGGCACCGGATGACGGGAAGAGCTCACACCACGCCCATTCAGCTTCTGCTCTGCCATTTACCAGGATGTGGCGGAGGGTAGGAGGGTAGATGGCCGTCTGCCCCCAGCCTCCGGTTCTCATTGGGATGATGACGCTCACCTGGAAGGCACCTTCAGTGGCAGGCCTGGGGCAGGTGGGGATGCATGCAGGTCATGACTGTTACTGTGTCCAGGTTCCGGTAATGCTGCGATTATTTTAGATTCCTGTGGCAAGTTGTGTGTTAAAGTAGCCCTCACGGGGCTGAGGGGACAGCTTGGTGGGTAGAAGCGCTTGCCATATAAACCTTACATCATGAGTTCCATCCCGGGGGACCCACTGAAAGTTGGATGCAATAGTGAGCGTCTGGAATCACTGCGATGGTGAGGTGGGAGGTGAAGACAAGAGAATTGCAGGAGGCTGGTGGGCCAGCAAGCCTGGGACACACAGTGATGTGACGGGAACAAGGAAGACCCTGTCTCAGCAAGGTGACAGCTGACTTCTGGGGGCTGTCCTCGACCTCCACAGGGCACTGTGCTTCTGTGTCTATACTGTTGACTAACTGCGTCCAACAAATCCTCTACACTTAAGAGTAGGAGGAACTGAAAACATGAAAAACAAAAATTAGGGGGCTCACTGCTTTAGAGCACTGGCTGCTCTTCCAGAGGACCCAGGTTTGATCCCCAGCCCCCACAGGGTGCCTCACAGCCATCTGTAACGTGGGGATCTGATTCTGTGTTCTGCTTTCCGTGAATACCAAGCATGCATGCAGTGCACAGACACACATGGAGGCAAAAGCACTCATGCACATAAAAATAAATAAGTCTAAAACAAAGCCAAAAACAAACAAGCAGAAAAAAATCACTCAAGAACTAAGACCCAGAAACACAAATAGAACAAAGACAGGCCTTTTGCTGGTTACAAGTATAGAGAAATAAAGAAATCAGTCAGCAGCTGACAGAGGACAAAAGTCTGTACAGAGGACACCAAAGCTGAAGTCACTCATCTTGACCAGAGCATCAGGAGTGCTTTTAAGAAACATATTATTGGGCTGGAGAGATGGCTCAACAGTTAAGAGTACTTACTGCTCTTGCAGAGGACCTGGGCTTCTTTCACAGCACCCACACGATGGCTCACTGTCTGTAACTCTAGTTCTACTGTGTCTAATGCCCTCTTCTGGTCTCCATAGGCACAGCACTCATGTGGCGTGAATACACACACGAACCTGTGAATACACCAATGATAAAACTAGAGAAATCATTGGGCATGGTGGAACACACCTTTAATCCCAGCACTCAGGGGTCAGAGGCAAACAAATCTCTGTGAAATCAAGGATAGCCGTGGTTTACAAAGGAGTTCTGGGCCAGCCAGGGATACAGCATGAGACCCTCAAAAACAGTACCCGCACCCCCAATCTAAATAAATAAATGCTGAGCTTCCTGATCCATTACTTCAACACTAATAATACTTAGGAAGCCCAGGCAGAAATGGGGGTCTCCTCCAGGTGTCCGATCTGTTCCTTAAGCTTTCTGACGGAGGCCACAATGCTTTCCTTTTCCAGGCAAGCAGATCGAAGAATAGGGCAAGAAACAGCTTATCCAAACTGGCTTTCTCTTCCCAACTAACCGATGGGATGTGATCTCTCCTAAGGAAAAGAAGAGGATGAGCCAGGGTCTGAGACGTCTGCTAAGCTGTAGAGCTTTCACTCTACATGGGAACACGAGGCAGCCTCCCAAGTCCACAGTCAAAGCTCATCATCAAGGGTAGAGACGGGGGCTGCGTTTAAGGCCTGGCACAGTGAACATGTGACTCCATGCAGCAGATCAGCAGAGCCCTGGATATGGCCTGGTGTTCTCCCATGAACACACCAATGAAGACATGCAAAAATGCCAACCCTGGGCGCTAATGAGAGGACCATATACCTGAACTGAAACGGAAATGTTTGTACTGAGATTCTTCCCAACTGCCTCCTCTTCTAAATAACAAGAGGGATGACTGACTCTCCCAAGGGGAATGACAGAGTTCTTAAGGATACCTATGCTGGTAACGCTCCTTAGAGGGCAGAGTGAGGACCAGGAAGATGGCTCAGCAGGTGGGTGCTTGCTACCCAACCCGGCGAGCTGTTTCACACCCAGGACCTATATGGCACAAGTTGTCCTCCAGTACTCACATGCATGCTATGGTGTGTGTGCACGCGAACACACACGTGAGCACGCACAGACACGCATACACACACACCAAACAGATGTGATAAAAATTTTAAAAGAAAAAAAAAAAAAAAACAAAACAAAACACATGAAGTAGGGCAGTGATGGTGCACACCTCTAATCCCAGCACTTGGGAAGTAGAGGCAGGCAGATCTCTGAGTTTGAGGTCAGCCTGGTCTACAGAGGGAGTTCCAGCACAGCCAGAACTACAGGGAAACCCTGTCTCGAAAAACCAAAACCAACCAACCAAACAAACAAATAAGCAAACAACCAACCAAACAACAACAAAAACAACCAACCCATAAACAATTAGTATAGAAGCCAGGCTGTGGTGGTGCACACCTTGTAATCCCAGCACTTGGGGAGGCAGAGGCAGGTGGATCTCTGTGAGTTCGAGGCCAGCCTGGTCCACAAAGCAAGTCCAGAACACCCAAGGCCACACAGAGAAACCCTGTCTTGAAAAACCAAAAGAGAAAAAAGAAGTTCCCATTGCAGGGGCTGGAGAGGTGACTCAGTGGTTTAGAGCGGTTGCTGCCTCTGCAGAGGACCAGCACCTTACACAGCAGCTTATGGCCATCTGTAAAGCTAGTTCCAGCGCAGGAAATTTTAGGGACACCCTCCAGTGCTAAACACACCTTCAAAGCAGTGTGTACTTTTTTGTTTCACTTAAACTCATTGGAGAACAAAGACAACCAAAAATCACTGAGCCATCCTAACTCTTCTTTTAGGTCAGGGTTTCTTAAACTTTTCGTTCTTGTGGTTTCTTTTAGTCAGATAATTTTCTTTTTAAAAAGACAGTGTCTCAATATGGAGTCCTGGCTAACCTATAATGAATTCTATGTAGATTAGGCTGCCTTGGAACCTGATCCGGCTGCTTCTGCTTCCAAGTTCTGGGATTAAAGGTGTGTCCACCTCGTCCAACAAGCCAGAGGAATTTCAGTACGTGCCTCAATATTTAGGTATGTAAACTGGATCTACACATGACTATTAATAAGTCACAAAGAATTTCATCTTAAACGATTCTGTGTGTATGATATGTAAACCATGATTTATTAAAGATTAAAGCACACTTGCTTTAACAAGGAGATGGACACAATTGTTCAGGTAAGGGGATATTGTTCACTGACTGATATAGTAACATTCTCAGCAATAACAGAAATACTCAGTCTTTATTTCCTGTCATCAAACACTTCCGTTTCTCTAGCGGAAACTTTCTATGTGCTACAATTTGTAACATAGTTTCTAAACTGCCCTTGGGCAAATCAGGCAGTGTTGACTGGCACTGGGCACCGGGACAGCATGCCCCTGCAAAGTGGGTATGTTCTGTGCTCAGCTCCAAGGTGCAGTGGCACCACCAATGGAAATAGGGGTGAGGGCTGACAGGAACACCCCAGACCCTTGAAACATTTGGTTCCTACTTAGCTTTTGGTCATTATGCCTTCTGAAACCGTCCACTGTTGGCAAATTCCTCATGACCTGAGCAGATGTCTCTTTGGGAACATTGACTAATTTAAATTCTGAAGGACTAAATGTGAACTAAGAGTTGATCAGAAATCAAAGGAGAGATTATCCTAAGTAAAGTCAAGATTTGTTAAATTGGCTGGGTGCAGTGGTGGGCACGCCTGTAATCCTGGCAATCAGGGAGGCAGACATAGGTGGATCTCTCTGAGTTCGAGGCCAGCCTGGTCTACAAGGTGAGTCTAGGACAGCCAAACAAACAAAAACAAAGCAAAAGGATTGTTTTGAAACCCTGTCTCAAAAAAACAAAAAACAAACCAAGGAGAATGCTAAGCTGCCCAGGGCCCAGTGGTGCATGCCTCTGATCCCGGCATTCCTGAAGCGGAGGCAGGACAAATAGGAATTTCAAGTTTGCTCTGAGCTACAGGTGAGTTCAAGGCTTTGTTGTACTATGTGGTGCATTTAAGGTCATCCTGGACTACATAGAGAAACCTGTCTCAACAAAAAACAAAACAAGTTAAACTGTAGTATAGAATTATAAAAAAAAATAAAATAAAAATCTGTGCTCACCATGAAAATGGGTGACTATCTGAGTGTAATAAGTGAATCAGGACGCTTGGGAAACCAATGCCTCTTGCTATTTCAAACAGTAGGGAATTTAATACAGCAGATGGTCTTCCTAGGTACACAAATGGGGCATTGTTTCTCAGCCCTTAAATCACGCTCAAATCATATTGGATTTTAAAACACTGTTCTTCGCTTGTAGTGTGGGGAGAAGTGGGGAACAATACCCACAGCCTCAAGGCACGCTGGGCAAGTGCTCTGCCCCTGGGGCACCCCCCCCCCCCCCCGACCCCGCAGACTTTTAAGGCTGCAGATTGGAGTCCAGTAGGATGAATCTGCGTCCCAGGATTCTCAATCTCAAGATCTTCCTAGAAAAAGCCACTGCCACCAGACCACTGACAATAGTCTCTGAATCAATCCCCTCACCCCCTCAAAGGGTTTCTCTTTGTAACCCTGGCTGTCCTGGAACTCTCTCTGTAGACCAGGCTATAGATTCAGATATCTGCCTGCCTCTGCCTCCGCCTCCTGAGTGCTGGGGTTAAAAGCCTGTTCTACCACTGCTCGGCCGACTCTGACTCCATTTTGAGCACACAGGACGCCAGAGAAGCCAAAGTATCCGGAGATTAACTACGGCAGAAATTGCAGCTTACCTTACGGCTTCAAGCAACACGGGGAGACTGTGTTGTTTTGGTTGCTGTGGAGTGGTGGTGGGCTGTGCTGGCTTGCCTGCCTGTTGGGAACCCGGGAGCCTGACCTGGGGGAACCGCCATCTGCAGGGGATGGAATTTCCTGGGAAGATGCAGCTGCAGGTGAGCTACTGGGTAGTGCTTGGGCCGGCGTCTACACTGTTTCCAGCTTCTGATCCTCCAACAATTTTTTTTTTCCTACAGCCCAGAACACAGTTTCATGGGCTGTTCCTCTCGGTCACCCTTAAACTTATTTCATCACTATAGTGGGCAACTTAATTTGATCCCAGCTTTGACCTCTTTTTTTGGGCAAAAGTGAGGTAGAGAGTTCTGTAGGCACAACATCCGCCCCTTAGAAAGTGCTGGAGAGATGAAACAGGCAGGCCAGCATGGGGCAGACCCAAGCAGATCAGCACCGCAAGGATTTTCTTTTATGCCGTCACTGTGTGGCTGCTTGTCAAGAGCCTTGAGTGTACCCGGCTCTGAGGCATTAGCCCAGGCTGCCTCCTAACTATGCAACGCTTTTCTTCAGCCCTCTGGTGGGATAACTTATACCCACGACTTAGTTCTTAGTGTAAGTCTTTCCTTCTTTTCCTCCTTCCCCCTCCCTCCCTCCCTCTCCCCATCCCTTCCTTAGCTAGGATTCTTATTGCTCTGATGAAACACCAAAAGTGGGGGAGGAAGTTGTTTATTTGGCTTATGCTTCCACACTGTAGTTTATCACTGAGGGAAGTCAGGACAGGAACTCAAGCAGGGCTGGAACCTGGAGGCTGAAGCTGATGCAGAGGCCATGGAGGGTGCTGCTTACTGCTTTGCTGCACTTGGCTTGCTCAGCTTGCTTTCTTCTAGAACCCAAGACCACAAGCCCCACATGGCCCCATGCACAATGGGCTGGGCCTTCCCACATCAATCACTGATTGAGAAAATGTCCCACAGGCCTCCCTACAGCCCTCTCTTATGAGGCATTTTCTCAATTGAGGTTTCCTCCTCTGATGACTCTAGCTTGTGTCAAGTTGACATAAAACCAGCCAGTACACAGGGTCTATGTATCCCAGGCTAGCCTCTAGCTTACTGAAGAGTAGAGGAAGACCTTGAACTTCTGGTCCTTCCTTCATCATCCAAGTGTTAGGATTATAGGCATGTTCTCCTATGCCGAGTTTTTTCATGCTGAGGCTCAAGCTTGGGGCCCTTCTCACACTAGGCAAGCACTCCACCGTCTGAGCCACGCCTCCAGCTCCATAAACGTCTCGAGTTGGCAGAAAGCTCCCTGCAGGCCCTCGGCTAGGTAAGACCTATCTGACATCATTTCCCATCCCATCTTCACCTTGCTCTACCTAGCACTTGTCACAGTGTGAAATCAAATGTTCACGTGACTGTCATCTGTGTCCCTGTCCCCAAACCAGGTCATCAGTTCCATGAGGGTCCAAATCATATCTGCTTTGTTAAATGTACTTCCCATGCATACAAGACTAGACGAATAAGCAGATGAATCTGTCTGGCTCATCAGTATGTGAAAATCAGATGGGTGTTTCGGTGGCTAAAGGAGAGGTTTCTGACTTCAGTATCTGAGTGTGAATATCAGGAGGATGGGGGCTGGCTGTGGCTCGATGGAAGGCCCTTTGCTGGGTAATGAGCGGGTGCATCAGGGCCTGCTATTACTCTAAACTCTTTTAAGCTGTATCGCGTATGCAACCACATAAAAGTGGCCTTTGGAAGCAGATAATGACACCTACCATTCATTGGACACTTAGCCATGCCTGGCGCTGCACTGTTTTATAGACATTATTTCATTTAATCTTTGCAACCGCCCAGAAGGCTGCTGTTCTCATTTTATTAACTAGGAGCCTAGACCTCAGAGAGGCTGAAGGACGGGCTGAAGCTCATAAATGGTATCTTGAGGATGAAGGCTGAGGATTTATGTTAGCAATTGGCATAATTCTACCTCTGCTTAAAACAAAAACAAAAACAAAAAAAACCAAACATGTTTCAAAAACATGTTTTTTTGAAATAGGGTCTTAACCCAGACTGGCTGGCCTTGAACTCAACATGTGGTCAAGGACGATCTTGAACTTCTGAACCTCTTGTTTCACCTCTTAGGTGTAGGGATTACAGGCTTGTGCCAGCAAAGCTGGTTTATGTGGTGCTTGGGTTTGAACCCAGGGTCTTGTGTATGCTAGAGGTGGGAGCACTGTCACAACTGAGCTATATTCTCAGCTCCATCGCCACTTCTCTTTTTTTCTTTTCTTTTATTATGTATGTGCACAAATAGCGTTCATGCACAAAAGCCACAATGTGAGTGTGAAGAACAGCTCACATGAGTTGGTTCTCTCCTTTCATGGCTTAGGTCCCTGGGATCGACCGGATCTTCATGTTTGTTGTTGGCCAGCGCCTTTGACTTCTGAGCCATCTTGCTGGCTCTTTCTCCTGTTTTCTAGCCTAAAGAAAAGAAGGAAAGAGAAGACTTGGGCTGTGATTAACAGAAAGCCTGTCAGAGAGTGGGCAAAGATAAGTGAGGTACAGATTGGGGGTGGGGCAGGCCTGCATGGAGTCCACGAGCCAAGAGCAGCCTTTGTGGGAAGCTAAGCCCCAAGTGGAAAGTCGGGAAGGTTCAATCTGGTAGCATGCCAGCTTACAACGGCTGATTGCTAAGCTTTCTGGAAATCCTTTGACTTCCATGCATGTACCATGGAGTATGCACACCTGTACACACACATGTCATACACACACAGAATAAATAAGTACAACTTAAGTTTCTTAAGCAAGGCATGGTGGCTCTTACCTATAATCCCATCACTTGAGAGTCTGAGGTCTTTGGGCTCCAGGCCAGCCTAGGTTGCAAAGTGATTCCTTGGACAACCTGGGCTACAAAGTGAGGCTTGTTTCCAAACAAACAAACAAAACATCAAACAAAAAAACAAAAGTTTATTAACTGTGGTAGTTTGAATAGGAATGGCCCCCATGGACTCAAGTGTTAGAGAAAGTATGTCATGAGGGGTGGGCTTTGAGGTCTAAGAAGCTTGAATCTGGTCACTGTGTCACAGTCTCTCTCCTTGCTACCTGCAGATCAAGATGTACAACTCTCAGCTCCTTTGCCAGCACCATGTCTGCCAGCAAGCTGCCTTGCTTCCCACCGTCATGGAAGCTGTTTTTGCTTGTTTTGAGACAGGGTTTTGCCCTGTAGTTCAGGCTAGCCCAGAACTTACTATGTAATCCAAGATGACCTTGAACTTGAGGCAACCTTCCTGCTTCAGCCTCTTGAGTGCTGAGATTTACTGGCATGAGCCACTGCGCCCATCTTTGCAAGCTTCGTGTTGATTGGTCAGCATATTACTGATTCAATTACAGGGAAAGGGGCAAAGTTCACAAAGGTGTGTCATAGGTCACAGGACAGTGCAGATTAAAATACCAGTGGTGGGCCAGCGAGATGCGTGCTTGCTGACGGAGAAACAATTAAGTCTGGCAACATGATCTCCAGAAATAATGCAGGTGGAGAGAACAGCAAGTTGTCCCCTGCTCTTCACACTGGCTTTGTTGCCTGTGCTCACAAAATAAGTAAAGTTAAAAAAAAAAAAAATCAGTGGGAGGCAAATTGTGGTCTGTGATGCCAGTATTTTGAAGGCAGACGAAGGAAAACCCAAAATTTCAAGGCTAGCATAGGGTACATGGCAAGTCATAGGCTAAATAGTGAGTTCTAAGCAGGGCGTCTGAGCTGTGAGGGGCTGTCTGAAAAACGGAAGTTAAAACAGAACAAACAAAGCCCCAG